>NW_026967484.1:0-360148 GCF_028390025.1 Pseudophryne corroboree | reverse complement strand
GTGTCACACAGGGTATATACACGTAGCTGTGTCACACAGGGTATATACACGTAGCTGTGTCACACAGGGTATATACACGTAGCTGCGTCACACAGGGTATATACACGTAGCTGTGTCACACAGGGTATATACACATAGCTGCGTCACACAGGGTATATACACGTAGCTGTGTCACACAGGGTATATACACGTAGCTGCGTCACACAGGGTATATACACGTAGCTGCGTCACACAGGGTATATACACGTAGCTGTGTCACACAGGGTATATACACAGTAGCTGCGTCACACAGGGTATATACACGTAGCTGCGTCACACAGGGTATATACACGTAGCTGTGTCACACAGGGTATATACACGTAGCTGTGTCACACAGGGTATATACACGTAGCTGTGTCACACAGGGTATATACACATAGCTGCGTCACACAGGGTATATACACGTAGCTGTGTCACACAGGGTATATACACGTAGCTGTGTCACACAGGGTATATACACATAGCTGCGTCACACAGGGTATATACACGTAGCTGTGTCACACAGGGTATATACACGTAGCTGTGTCACACAGGGTATATACACGTAGCTGTGTCACACAGGGTATATACACGTAGCTGTGTCACACAGGGTATATACACGATAGCTGTGTCACACAGGGTATATACACGTAGCTGTGTCACACAGGGTATATACACGTAGCTGTGTCACACAGGGTATATACACATAGCTGCGTCACACAGGGTATATACACGTAGCTGTGTCACACAGGGTATATACACGTAGCTGTGTCACACAGGGTATATACACATAGCTGCGTCACACAGGGTATATACACGTAGCTGCGTCACACAGGGTATATACACATAGCTGCGTCACACAGGGTATATACACGTAGCTGCGTCACACAGGGTATATACACGTAGCTGCGTCACACAGGGTATATACACGTAGCTGCGTCACACAGGGTATATACACGTAGCTGTGTCACACAGGGTATATACACGTAGCTGTGTCACACAGGGTATATACACGTAGCTGCGTCACACAGGGTATATACACGTAGCTGCGTCACACAGGGTATATACACGTAGCTGCGTCACACAGGGTATATATACACGTAGCTGTGTCACACAGGGTATATACACGTAGCTGCGTCACACAGGGTATATACACGTAGCTGTGTCACACAGGGTATATACACGTAGCTGCGTCACACAGGGTATATATACACGTAGCTGTGTCACACAGGGTATATACACAGTAGCTGCGTCACACAGGGTATATACACGTAGCTGCGTCACACAGGGTATATACACGTAGCTGTGTCACACAGGGTATATACACGTAGCTGCGTCACACAGGGTATATACACATAGCTGCGTCACACAGGGTATATACACGTAGCTGTGTCACACAGGGTATATACACGTAGCTGTGTCACACAGGGTATATACACGTAGCTGCGTCACACAGGGTATATATACACGTAGCTGTGTCACACAGGGTATATACACATAGCTGTGTCACACAGGGTATATACACGTAGCTGCGTCACACAGGGTATATACACAGTAGCTGTGTCACACAGGGTATATACACGTAGCTGCGTCACACAGGGTATATACACGTAGCTGTGTCACACAGGGTATATACACGTAGCTGTGTCACACAGGGTATATACACGTAGCTGCGTCACACAGGGTATATACACGTAGCTGCGTCACACAGGGTATATACACGTAGCTGCGTCACACAGGGTATATACACGTAGCTGTGTCACACAGGGTATATACACATAGCTGCGTCACACAGGGTATATACACGTAGCTGCGTCACACAGGGTATATACACGTAGCTGTGTCACACAGGGTATATACACGTAGCTGTGTCACACAGGGTATATACACGTAGCTGCGTCACACAGGGTATATACACGTAGCTGCGTCACACAGGGTATATACACGTAGCTGCGTCACACAGGGTATATACACGTAGCTGTGTCACACAGGGTATATACACATAGCTGTGTCACACAGGGTATATACACATAGCTGTGTCACACAGGGTATATACACGTAGCTGCGTCACACAGGGTATATACACGTAGCTGCGTCACACAGGGTATATACACGTAGCTGTGTCACACAGGGTATATACACGTAGCTGCGTCACACAGGGTATATACACGTAGCTGCGTCACACAGGGTATATACACATAGCTGCGTCACACAGGGTATATACACGTAGCTGTGTCACACAGGGTATATACACGTAGCTGCGTCACACAGGGTATATATACACGTAGCTGCGTCACACAGGGTATATACACGTAGCTGTGTCACACAGGGTATATACACATAGCTGCGTCACACAGGGTATATACACGTAGCTGCGTCACACAGGGTATATACACGTAGCTGCGTCACACAGGGTATATACACGTAGCTGCGTCACACAGGGTATATACACGTAGCTGCGTCACACAGGGTATATACACGTAGCTGCGTCACACAGGGTATATACACGTAGCTGCGTCACACAGGGTATATACACATAGCTGTGTCACACAGGGTATATACACATAGCTGTGTCACACAGGGTATATACACATAGCTGCGTCACACAGGGTATATACACGTAGCTGCGTCACACAGGGTATATACACGTAGCTGTGTCACACAGGGTATATACACGTAGCTGCGTCACACAGGGTATATACACGTAGCTGTGTCACACAGGGTATATACACGTAGCTGCGTCACACAGGGTATATACACATAGCTGCGTCACACAGGGTATATACACATAGCTGCGTCACACAGGGTATATACACATAGCTGCGTCACACAGGGTATATACACATAGCTGTGTCACACAGGGTATATACACATAGCTGTGTCACACAGGGTATATACACATAGCTGTGTCACACAGGGTATATACACATAGCTGCGTCACACAGGGTATATACACATAGCTGTGTCACACAGGGTATATACACGTAGCTGTGTCACACAGGGTATATACACGTAGCTGTGTCACACAGGGTATATATACACATAGCTGCGTCACACAGGGTATATACACGTAGCTGTGTCACACAGGGTATATACACGTAGCTGCGTCACACAGGGTATATACACATAGCTGCGTCACACAGGGTATATACACGTAGCTGCGTCACACAGGGTATATACACGTAGCTGCGTCACACAGGGTATATACACGTAGCTGCGTCACACAGGGTATATATACACATAGCTGCGTCACACAGGGTATATACACGTAGCTGTGTCACACAGGGTATATACACGTAGCTGCGTCACACAGGGTATATACACGTAGCTGCGTCACACAGGGTATATACACGTAGCTGTGTCACACAGGGTATATACACGTAGCTGCGTCACACAGGGTATATACACGTAGCTGTGTCACACAGGGTATATACACGTAGCTGTGTCACACAGGGTATATACACATAGCTGTGTCACACAGGGTATATACACGTAGCTGCGTCACACAGGGTATATACACGTAGCTGCGTCACACAGGGTATATACACGTAGCTGCGTCACACAGGGTATATACACATAGCTGCGTCACACAGGGTATATACACATAGCTGCGTCACACAGGGTATATACACATAGCTGTGTCACACAGGGTATATACACATAGCTGTGTCACACAGGGTATATACACATAGCTGTGTCACACAGGGTATATACACATAGCTGCGTCACACAGGGTATATACACATAGCTGTGTCACACAGGGTATATACACGTAGCTGTGTCACACAGGGTATATACACGTAGCTGTGTCACACAGGGTATATATACACATAGCTGCGTCACACAGGGTATATACACGTAGCTGTGTCACACAGGGTATATACACGTAGCTGCGTCACACAGGGTATATACACATAGCTGCGTCACACAGGGTATATACACGTAGCTGCGTCACACAGGGTATATACACGTAGCTGCGTCACACAGGGTATATACACGTAGCTGCGTCACACAGGGTATATATACACATAGCTGCGTCACACAGGGTATATACACGTAGCTGTGTCACACAGGGTATATACACGTAGCTGCGTCACACAGGGTATATACACGTAGCTGCGTCACACAGGGTATATACACGTAGCTGTGTCACACAGGGTATATACACGTAGCTGCGTCACACAGGGTATATACACGTAGCTGTGTCACACAGGGTATATACACGTAGCTGTGTCACACAGGGTATATACACATAGCTGTGTCACACAGGGTATATACACGTAGCTGCGTCACACAGGGTATATACACGTAGCTGCGTCACACAGGGTATATACACGTAGCTGTGTCACACAGGGTATATACACGTAGCTGTGTCACACAGGGTATATACACATAGCTGTGTCACACAGGGTATATACACGTAGCTGCGTCACACAGGGTATATACACGTAGCTGTGTCACACAGGGTATATACACGTAGCTGTGTCACACAGGGTATATACACGTAGCTGCGTCACACAGGGTATATACATAGCTGTGTCACACAGGGTATATACACGTAGCTGCGTCACACAGGGTATATACACGTAGCTGCGTCACACAGGGTATATACACGTAGCTGCGTCACACAGGGTATATACACATAGCTGCGTCACACAGGGTATATACATAGCTGTGTCACACAGGGTATATACACATAGCTGCGTCACACAGGGTATATACACGTAGCTGCGTCACACAGGGTATATACACATAGCTGTGTCACACAGGGTATATACACGTAGCTGCGTCACACAGGGTATATACACGTAGCTGCGTCACACAGGGTATATACACGTAGCTGTGTCACACAGGGTATATACACGTAGCTGCGTCACACAGGGTATATACACGTAGCTGCGTCACACAGGGTATATACACGTAGCTGTGTCACACAGGGTATATACACGTAGCTGCGTCACACAGGGTATATACACGTAGCTGCGTCACACAGGGTATATACACGTAGCTGCGTCACACAGGGTATATACACGTAGCTGCGTCACACAGGGTATATACACGTAGCTGCGTCACACAGGGTATATACACGTAGCTGCGTCACACAGGGTATATACACATAGCTGCGTCACACAGGGTATATACACATAGCTGCGTCACACAGGGTATATACACGTAGCTGCGTCACACAGGGTATATACATAGCTGCGTCACACAGGGTATATACACATAGCTGCGTCACACAGGGTATATCCACGTAGCTGCGTCACACAGGGTATATACATAGCTGTGTCACACAGGGTATATACACGTAGCTGCGTCACACAGGGTATATACACGTAGATGCGTCACACAGGGTATATACACGTAGCTGCGTCACACAGGGTATATACATAGCTGCGTCACACAGGGTATATACACGTAGCTGCGTCACACAGGGTATATACACGTAGCTGCGTCACACAGGGTATATACATAGCTGCGTCACACAGGGTATATCCACGTAGCTGCGTCACACAGGGTATATACACGTAGCTGCGTCACACAGGGTATATACATAGCTGCGTCACACAGGGTATATACACATAGCTGTGTCACACAGGGTATATACACATAGCTGTGTCACACAGGGTATATACACATAGCTGTGTCACACAGGGTATATACACATAGCTGTGTCACACAGGGTATATACACATAGCTGTGTCACACAGGGTATATACACATAGCTGTGTCACACAGGGTATATACACATAGCTGTGTCAGTACTGACATAAGTATCAGGGCGGCAGAAACCGAGGGATTTGGTGCCATCAAATGGAGTATTGAAAAGAAGGTTAAGTAAGATACATAGAAGCACATGAGGGAGGAGGGCCCTGCTCGTGAGAGCTTACATTCTAAAGGGGAGGGGCAGACAGACAGGGGTGACACCAGAGGCAGAACTCTGGGAGGCAACGGAGTCATCTGCTGCCGGGCTCCTGCTCTGAAGGGGGGCACCTCTCCTCTCATTCTGTGACACCATTGAATTAAGTTAATTGATAGCTGCTGCTGTCTTTTCAGTGGCCGACTTCCTCACTGGTCCCTGCACCTTACACATCACACCCTCCCTATTATACTGAATATACACATTTTACAAGTGTCACACCCAGGATTAGAAACCACAACCTATTACACTGGAAGCAGACACCTTACTGATGAAGCTGTTGCTCCTGTATAGGAAATATGAGAATTTTAACTATATGAAGATACTTCTCTGACAATTACACGTAACGTCATATAGTCAGAATTCTCATACTTCCTGTACAGCAGCAAGTAGCTCCATCAGTAAAGTGTCTGCTGTTAGTGTAACAGGTCATGGGTTCTAATCCTGGGTATAACTGCTAAGAAATGTGTGCTTCAAAATAAAAGACAATTAAATGTATAAATACAGAATATACATTTTTTTTCAGGACACACACACGTATATATATATACACACATGCACACATACACACATACATACATATATTTATCTTAATATAGGAAATAGGGGGGCACCAATATTTATCTTGCCTCCGGGCAACTGTCACGAACTTACGCCACTGGGTGACACAACGGCGTTCACAGACATATCATTCGTACACACTGGCCAAAGGACCCGCGATATATCGGCGTAGATTACAGACATATCACGTCGGGCCTACACCACAGCCGATGGCCAATATATCTGCAGATATATAGGACAGCACGGATGGTGTAGTGGTTAGCATTACTGCCTCACAGCACTGGGGTCCTGGGTTCCATTCCCACCATGGCCCTAACTGTGTGGAGTTTGTATATTCTCCCCGTACTTACGTGTGTTTCTCCCACAATCAAATAAAATATACTGGCACGTTAATTGGCTTCCAGCAAAAAAAATAACCCTAGTGTGTAAGTGTGTGTGTGTGTGTGTGTGTGTACATGTGGTAGGGAATATAGAGTGTAAGCTTCCCTGGGGCACTGAATGGGCAGCTATTCTCTGTACAGCACTGCGGAATATGTGTGCGCTATATAAATAAATATATCAGCGCATGTGGCTGTGTGTATGGGCAGCAGTGCCGTTTATTGCGGCAGGCGAGCCGTGCAACCGCATGGGGCGCCTGCCGCGGCACTTTACGGGTCTCAGATTCCCCCCTCCTCCCTTTTCCCGAGTACTCCTGCTCGGTGGGCGGAGTTTCACGGTATGACGCGGTTGCGTCATGACGTCACGACGCAACAGCGTCAATCCGTGAAACTCCACCCCACGAGCAGGAGTACTCGGGAAAAGGGAGGAAGGGGAGCCAAGCAAGCTGTTAAGAAGCCGGCGGCCGGCGCGAGGAGCGGGGAGATCTTCTTCACATGTAAGTTGTTCATCTCTCTCCCCCCCCCCACTTGACACTTGCCTGCCGTACTGCATAGAATAGGGACACTTTCCTGCCGTACTGTGTAAAATAGGGACACTTTCCTGCCTTACTGCGTAAAATAGGGACACTTTCCTGCCGTACTATGTAAAATAGGGACACTTTCCTGCCGTACTGTGTAAAATAGGGACACTTTCCTGCCATACTGTGTAAAATAGGGACACTTTCCTGCCTTACTGCGTAAAATAGGGACACTTTCCTGCCGTACTATGTAAAATAGGGACACTTTCCTGCCGTATTGTGTAAAATAGGGACACTTTCCTGCCATACTGTGTAAAATAGGGACACTTTCCTGTCTTACTGTGTAAAATAGGGACACTTTCCTGCCGTACTGTGTAAAATAGGGACACTTTCCTGCCGTATTGTGTAAAATAGGGACACTTTCCTGCCGTACTGTGTAAAATAGGAACACTTTCCTGCCGTACTGTGTAAAATAGGAACACTTTCCTGCCGTACTGTGTAAAATAGGGACACTTTCCTGCCGTACTGTGTAAAATAGGGACACTTTCCTGCCGTACTGTGTAAAATAGGGACACTTTCCTGCCTTACTGTGTAAAATAGGGACACTTTCCTGCCGTACTGTGTAAAATAGGGACACTTTCCTGCCGTACTGTGTAAAATAGGGACACTTTCCTGCCTTACTGTGTAAAATAGGGACACTTTCCTGCCGTACTGTGTAAAATAGGGACACTTTCCTGCCTTACTGTGTAAAATAGGGACACTTTCCTGCCGTACTGTGTAAAATAGGGACACTTTCCTGCCGTACTGTGTAAAAAAGGAACACTTTCCTGCCGTACTGTGTAAAATAGGGACACTTTCCTGCCTTACTGTGTAAAATAGGGACACTTTCCTGCCGTACTGTGTAAAATAGGGACACTTTCCTGCCGTACTGTGTAAAATAGGGACACTTTCCTGCCTTACTGTGTAAAATAGGGACACTTTCCTGCCGTACTGTGTAAAATAGGGACACTTTCCTGCCGTACTGTGTAAAATAGGGACACTTTCCTGCCGTACTGTGTAAAATAGGGATACTTTCCTGCCTTACTTTGTAAAATAGGGACACTTTCCTGCCGTACTGTGTAAAATAGGGACACTATCCTGCCGTACTGTGTAAAATAGGGACACTTTCCTGCCGTACTGTGTAAAATAGGGACACTTGCCTGCCGTACTGCATAGAATAGGGACACTTTCCTGCCGTACTGTGTAAAATAGGAACACTTTCCTGCCATACTGTGTAAAATAGGGACACTTTCCTGCCTTACTGTGTAAAATAGGGACACTTTCCTGCCGTACTGTGTAAAATAGGGACACTTGCCTGCCGTACTGCATAGAATAGGGACACTTTCCTGCCTTACTGTGTAAAATAGGGACACTTTCCTGCCGTACTGTGTAAAATAGGGACACTTTCCTGCCGTACTGTGTAAAATAGGGACACTTTCCTGCCTTACTGTGTAAAATAGGGACACTTTCCTGCCGTACTGTGTAAAATAGGGACACTTGCCTGCCGTACTGCATAGAATAGGGACACTTTCCTGCCTTACTGTGTAAAATAGGGACACTTTCCTGCCGTACTGTGTAAAATAGGGACACTTTCCTGCCGTACTGTATAAAATAGGGACACTTTCCTGCCTTACTGTGTAAAATAGGGACACTTTCCTGCCATACTGTGTAAAATAGGGACACTTTCCTGCCGTACTGTGTAAAATAGGGACACTTTCCTGCGGTACTGTGTAAAATAGGGACACTTTCCTGCCTTACTGTGTAAAATAGGGACACTTTCCTGCCGTACTGTGTAAAATAGGGACACTTTCCTGCCTTACTTTGTAAAATATGGACACTTTCCTGCCGTACTGTGTAAAATAGGGACACTTTCCTGCCGTACTGTGTAAAATAGGGACACTTGCCTGCCGTACTGCATAGAATAGGGACACTTTCCTGCCGTACTGTGTAAAATAGGGACACTTTCCTGCCTTACTGTGTAAAATAGGGACACTTTCCTGCCGTACTGTGTAAAATAGGGACACTTTCCTGCCTTACTGTGTAAAATAGGGACACTTTCCTGCCGTACTGTGTAAAATAGGGACACTTGCCTGCCGTACTGCATAGAATAGGGACACTTTCCTGCCGTACTGTGTAAAATAGGAACACTTTCCTGCTGTACTGTGTAAAATAGGGACACTTTCCTGCCTTACTGTGTAAAATAGGGACACTTTCCTGCCGTACTTTGTAAAATAGGGACACTTTCCTGCCATACTGTGTAAAATAGGGACACTTTCATGCCGTACTGTGTAAAATAGGGACACTTTCCTGCTGTACTGTGTAAAATAGGGACACTTTCCTGCCGTACTGTGTAAAATAGGGACACTTTCCTGCCTTACTGTGTAAAATAGGGACACTTGCCTGCCGTACTGCATAGAATAGGGACACTTTCCTGCCGTACTGTGTAAAATAGGGACACTTTCCTGCCGTACTGTGTAAAATAGGGACACTTGCCTGCCGTACTGCATAGAATAGGGACACTTTCCTGCCTTACTGTGTAAAATAGGGACACTTTCCTGCCTTACTGTGTAAAATAGGGACACTTTCATGCCGTACTGTGTAAAATAGGGACACTTTCCTGCCGTACTGTGTAAAATAGGGACACTTTCCTGCCGTACTGTGTAAAATAGGGACACTTTCCTGCCTTACTGTGTAAAATAGGGACACTTGCCTGCCGTACTGCATAGAATAGGGACACTTTCCTGTAGAGATGAGCGGGTTCGGTTCCTCGGAATCCGAACCCGCCCGAACTTCATGTTTTTTTACACGGGTCCGAGCGACTCGGATCTTCCCGCCTTGCTCGGTTAACCCGAGCGCGCCCGAACGTCATCATCACGCTGTCGGATTCTCGCGAGGCTCGGATTCTATCGCGAGACTCGGATTCTATATAAGGAGCCGCGCGTCGCCGCCATTTTTCACACGTGCATTGAGATTGATAGGGAGAGGACGTGGCTGGCGTCCTCTCCGTTTATAGAGATTCGAGAAGAGAGTGAGACAGAGAGAGACACAGTAGTAATTTGGGGAGCATTAGGAGGAGTACTACTACTACTAGTACTTGCTGAAGTGATAGAGAGAGAGATAGTGTGACTGTATTATCTGACTTGTGGGGGAGACACTGACAGTGGGGAGCAGTTAGAGTCTGAGAGCAGGACTCAGGACTCAGGAGTACATATAACGTACAGTGCACACTTTTGCTGCCAGAGTGCCAGCCACACTGCCATTGTTTGTGACCACACTGACCACCAGTATAATATATATTGTGATTGTCTGCTTAGGACTCAGGAGTACTACTTGCAAGTTGCTGATAGTGTGACCAGTGACCTGACCACCAGTTTAATAATCACCACCAGTTTATGAGTTTAATATATATTATATATATATATAATTGTATATAATATATATATAATATTGTATACCACCTAGCACCTACCCGTGTTTTTTTTTCTTTTTTTCTTCTTTATACATACTACTATAGTAGCTTACTGTAGCAGTCTGCGGTGCTGCTGAGCTGACAGTGTCCAGCAGGTCCGTCATCAGTCATTACATAATAAATATATAATATATATACCTGTCCGGCTGCAGTACTAGTGATATTATATATACATATATATTGATTTCATCTCATTATCATCCAGTCTATATTATCAGCAGACACAGTACGTTAGTCCACGGCTGTAGCTACCTCTGTGTCGGCACTCGGCAGTCCATCCATAATTGTATACCACCTACCCGTGGTTGTTTTTTTTTTCTTTCTTCTTTATACATACTACTATAGTAGCTTACTGTAGCAGTCTGCGGTGCTGCTGAGCTGACAGTGTCCAGCAGGTCCGTCATCAGTCATTACATAATAAATATATAATATATACCTGTCCGGCTGCAGTACTAGTGATATTATATATACATATATATTGATTTCATCTCATTATCATCCAGTCTATATTATCAGCAGACACAGTACGTTAGTCCACGGCTGTAGCTACCTCTGTGTCGGCACTCGGCAGTCCATCCATAATTGTATACCACCTACCCGTGGTTGTTTTTTTTTCTTTCTTCTTTATACATACTACTATAGTAGCTTACTGTAGCAGTCTGCGGTGCTGCTGAGCTGACAGTGTCCAGCAGGTCCGTCATCAGTCATTACATAATAAATATATAATATATATACCTGTCCAGCTGCAGTACTAGTGATATTATATATACATATATATTGATTTCATCTCATTATCATCCAGTCTATATTATCAGCAGACACAGTACGTTAGTCCACGGCTGTAGCTACCTCTGTGTCGGCACTCGGCAGTCCATCCATAATTGTATACCACCTACCCGTGGTTGTTGTTTTTTTCTTTCTTCTTTATACATACTACTATAGTAGCTTACTGTAGCAGTCTGCGGTGCTGCTGAGCTGACAGTGTCCAGCAGGTCCGTCATCAGTCATTACATAATAAATATATAATATATACCTGTCCGGCTGCAGTACTAGTGATATTATATATACATATATATTGATTTCATCTCATTATCATCCAGTCTATATTAGCAGCAGACACAGTACGGTAGTCCACGGCTGTAGCTACCTCTGTGTCGGCACTCGGCAGTCCATCCATAATTGTATACCACCTACCCGTGGTTGTTTTTTTCTTTCTTTCTTCTTTATACATACTACTATAGTAGCTTACTGTAGCAGTCTGCGGTGCTGCTGAGCTGACAGTGTCCAGCAGGTCCGTCATCAGTCATTACATAATAAATATATATACCTGTCCGGCTGCAGTACTAGTGATATTATATATATATATATATATATATATATTAATTTCATCTCATTATCATCCAGTCTATATTAGCAGCAGACACAGTACGGTAGTCCACGGCTGTAGCTACCTCTGTGTCGGCAGTCGCTCGTCCATCCATAATTGTATACCACCTACCCGTGGTTTTTTTTTTTCTTTCTTCTTGATACATACTACTATAGTAGCTTACTGTAGCAGTCTGCGGTGCTGCTGAGCTGACAGTGTCCAGCAGGTCCGTCATCAGTCATTACATAATAAATATATATACCTGTCCGGCTGCAGTACTAGTGATATTATATATACATATTGTGACAAGAACACTGGGATAGTGTTTGAGGGCAGGTATATTTGTCCCAGGTTCTTGTCTTACATGTTTTAGAAAATGTTAACTTCTAGGAAAAATGCTTTTTGTTTTGTCTGAACCTTTTCAGTTTGCTGTAAAAGCTGGGTAAAGGCTCTGAGAGAGAGATAAGGCGAGTTCTAGACATTGGGCCCAGTTCGGGTCTTTGGCCTCACAGAGGGCTAATCAGGGTTTCAGCTGTGTAAGAGTGTTATAGTGCTTCTAACCTGATTAGTATGGGCAGACTGCCTGGGAAGGCTGCAGGATCTGTGTGTGAGAGACACGCTTTCTGATGCAAGTAAGCTATACAGTATGTACTGAAGAACTCTGTGTTTTGTTTAGTGACAGTTAGGAACATCTTATGTTTAGTTAGTGCCGGACAGGCAAGGTATTTTTATTTTGGGGTTTGTTTTATTTTCTGTTTCAATAAAACTGGCCGGGGTCAGTTGTACCAGAAACTGGACTTGTGTTGTTCCTCAGCTGCTGCGTGCGGCCATATTCCCCAGGAAAAGGCGCCTTGCACCCCTACAGTGTTACAACTTGGTGGAGAATGCGAGCACACCGTTCTGCGCATAAGTGAAAGCAGCAGCTTTGTGAGGCCTGCAGAAAACGGTGGTTTATGCAGATACAGCCCAGTGTGAAGTTACTGAGACTCACCCCTGAGGGTTTGATATATGTCCTGGGTGAAAGCTGCTAAAAAGCCGCCTGAAAAATCTGTCGACATGGAGGATCTGCTTAAAGCCTTGCTGCAAGCTACAGCGGCTCAGCAGGAGGCCAACCGACAGCAGCAGGTGGCAATGGAGGAAAATAGGAGACAACAGCAGGTGGCAATGGAGGAAAATTGGAGACTACAGCAGGAGGCCAACAGACAGCAGCAGGTGGCAATGGAGGAAAATATAAGACAGCAGCAGGTGGCAATGGAGGAAAATAAGAGACAACAGCAGGCAGTTGTTGATGAACTTTACAGGCAACAGCGTCAGGATAGAGAGGCCTTAGCAGAAGTGGTGCAGAGACTTGCAGCTCGGGTTGGAGATGTGGCCGTCAGTGCTCCAACCAGCTCTAGTTCTATACGGGCCAGTCACTTCCTGCAGAAAATGACAGAGGCTGATGATGTGGAGGCCTATCTGACCACGTTTGAAAGGACTGCCGAGCGTGAGAACTGGCCGAAAGCACAGTGGGCCAGTCTGCTGGCACCTTTCCTGTCAGGTGAGCCCCAAAAAGCTTACTTTGATTTAAGCCCTGCTGAGGCTCGGGACTATGATAAACTAAAGACTGAGATCCTGACCCGCCTGGGAGTCACGCTGTCAGTACGAGCACAACGGGTGCACCGTTGGCTGTACGCCATGGAGAAGCCTCCGCGCTCCCAGATGCACGACCTTATTCAGCTAACAAAAAAATGGCTACAGCCAGAGACATTAACTGGTCCCCAGATGGTGGAAAGAGTCGTCATGGACCGCTACTTGAGATCTTTGCCCATGGTCCTGCGCAAGTGGGTGAGCCATGGAAACCCGGGTACTGCTGACCAATTAGTGGACATGGTAGAGAGGTATTTGGCAGCAGAGGAACTACTGATGACCACCCAGCAACCCATAGATCCTCGACAGCGCCCTTCAGTAAAGACTGGTAAGACTGTTCCGTGGGAAAACGTTGCTGGGCGGTTAAGAGAACGCAAGGCTGGAGAGACTGTAAACACTGGCCCTGGAGACAGGCCAATGGGGCTAGAACGGTCTATGCTGCCCAAACGGGTTGATAATCGTGTGGTTAAATGTTTTAGGTGTGGTATGCCAGGTCATGTTATTGCCAATTGCCCAGTCACGCAAGAACCCATGCAATGTGATGCTGCCTTTGAATGTCGCAGAATGTCTTTCTTTGCTAGGTTAGCCTGTACTGTGGTACCTTCACCTGAGCTGGAAAAACAAATGTGTGATGTGTTCTTAGAGGGTAACCGGGTAGAGGCCTTGCTAGATTCAGGAAGTTTAGTTACCCTCGTGAAAGCTGGGTTAGTGAACCCCTTAAAGGTCCAGCAAATACCTATTGGGGTAACTTGCATACATGGGGATACCCAACATTATGCCACTGCTGAGGTGAATATAGAAACTTGTTGTGGGTCAGCAATGGTTAAAGTGGGACTGGTCCCTACCTTGGTGCATGAGGCCATAATAGGGAGGGATTTTCCTCATTTTTGGAAACTGTGGGAATCACGGTTATCAACAGATGTGAGAAGTAAAAAGCCAGTTGATAATACCGGTGATTTTATGGATGTACGTGGGTCTTCGGAACTTTCTGGCCCTTTGCCTTTTGCTAGTTTGGCTGGGGAAGTGACAGATGGGGAGTCCAGTGAGGACCCTCTTGCCGGGAACAGAGACATAGTAGTTAGAACTGAAAGCGTGCCTGACCTGGAGGTAAAGAAGGATCTGTTTGCGTCTGAACAGTTAAAGGATCCTACCTTAATAAAGGCTAGAGAGAATGTTAAGATTGTTAATGGGGAACCTGTGGTACCAGGTGACAGGGTTACGTATCCCCACATGGCCATCTGTAATGAGCTCTTGTACCACATTGTCAAAAGGGGTGAGGATGTGGTGGAACAGCTGGTAGTTCCCCAGCCTTATCGGAGAACGGTACTAGATTTAGCTCATAGTCACGTTACCGCAGGACATTTAGGGGCAGAAAAAACCACTGAAAGAGTTTTACAAAGGTTCTTTTGGCCAGGGGTTTATAAAGAAGTGTCTGAATATTGTTCTTCCTGTCCTGAATGCCAGTATCATGCCCCTAGACCCCATTTCAGGAGCCCACTAGTTCCCATGCCTATTATAGAGGTCCCGTTTGACAGAATAGCCATGGATCTCGTGGGGCCCTTGTTAAAGTCTGCTCGGGGCCATCAGTATATCCTGGTAATTATGGACTATGCCACTCGATATCCTGAGGCTGTCCCTTTACGCACTATCACAACCAAGGCGATAGCTAGGGAGCTGGTGCAGGTATTTAGTAGAGTGGGAATACCAAAAGAAATTTTGACTGACCAAGGTACTCCATTTATGTCAAGGATCATGAAAGAGTTGTGCAAGTTATTTAAGGTCACTCACCTCAGGACGTCCATCTACCATCCCCAAACTGACGGGTTGGTGGAAAGGTTTAATAAAACATTAAAAAGTATGTTAAAAAAGGTTGTTGAGAGAGATGGGAAAAACTGGGATTGTTTGTTGCCCTACTTGTTAATGGCCATCAGAGAAGTTCCTCAGTCCTCTACGGGGTTTTCTCCATTTGATTTGTTGTATGGTAGACACCCCAGAGGGCTGTTGGATATTGCCAAAGAGACGTGGGAAGGACAGCCCACTCCTTATAGAAGCGTTATTGAGCATGTAACACAAATGCAGGATAGGATTGCAGCCGTGGTACCTGTTGTCAGAGAGCACATGGAACAGGCCCAAAGTGCTCAACAGAGGGTCTATAACCGGAGTGCCAAGATACGGGAATTTGCTCCTGGCGATAGAGTTCTTGTTTTGGTACCCACTGTGGAAAGCAAATTCCTAGCTAAATGGCAGGGTCCATTTGAGATTAGGGAAAAAGTGAATGAGGTTAATTACAAAGTATACCAGCCGGGAAAGAGAAAACCCGAACAGATCTACCATGTTAACTTAATCAAACCCTGGAAAGATAGGTTGTCTCTGTCAGCGGAGCCTTGCCCTTCGGTGTCTTCACCCCGGTTGCTTCCCGCAGTGAAGGTGTCAGAGACATTATCAGCTGATCAGAACAATCAGGTTAAAGAATTTCTCATCCAAAATAGGGAGGTATTTTCAGAGCTGCCTGGCCGAACGACCATAATAAAACATGACATTGTCACAGAACCAGGGGTCAGGGTTCATTTAAAGCCATATAGGATTCCTGAAGCTCAGCGAGAAGCTATTTCTAAGGAAGTTAAAACCATGTTAGAACTGGGAGTCATAGAGGAGTCTAACAGTGAGTGGTCCAGTCCCATAGTGCTCATCCCGAAGCCCGACGGTAGCATACGCTTCTGTAATGACTTCCGTAAGTTAAATGAGGTGTCCAAGTTTGACGCATACCCCATGCCCCGTGTGGATGAGCTTGTAGAAAGGCTGGGAACAGCCAGGTTTCTCACCACATTGGACCTGACCAAAGGTTACTGGCAAATACCTTTATCTGATAGCGCCAAAGAAAAAACAGCCTTTTCGGTTCCGGAGGGGCTGTACCAGTATAAGATGTTACCCTTTGGGTTGCATGGGGCTCCAGCAACCTTTCAACGGGCGATGGATAAAATTTTGAGGCCCCATAGAAAATATGCAGCTGCCTATTTGGATGATGTGGTAATTCACAGTACAGACTGGGGGTCCCATTTGGTTAAAGTACAAGCAGTACTGGTCTCAATCAGAGAGGCAGGGTTAACTGCTAACCCAAAGAAGTGCTGCCTCGCAATGGAGGAGGTCAAATACTTGGGCTTCACCATAGGCAGAGGTCTGATTAGGCCCCAATTGAATAAAGTTGATGCTATTCAAAACTGGCCTCGTCCAGTGAATAAAAAACAGGTAAGGGCTTTTTTGGGAATTACTGGGTACTATAGACGGTTTATTCCTAATTTTGCGACCACAGCGGTGCCGTTGTCAGACCTTACCAAAGGGAAGCAGTCAAATGTGGTGAAATGGAACCCTGATGCAGAAAAGGCGTTCCAAGCGTTAAAAGTGGCTTTGTGTTCACAACCGGTGTTGATAACACCAGATTTTTCAAAAGAATTTGTGGTACAGACAGATGCCTCAGAGGTAGGGATAGGTGCTGTGCTGTCCCAAACCAGAGATGGGGACGAACACCCTATCATTTATTTGAGTAGGAAACTCAATGAGCATGAAAAAAGGTATGCCATTGTGGAAAAGGAGGCTTTGGCCATTAAGTGGGCACTAGATACCTTGAGATATTACCTCTTGGGTAGACAATTCAGACTAGTGACAGACCATGCCCCTTTAAAATGGATGTATGTAAATAGAGGCAAGAATGCTCGTGTAACTAGATGGTTTCTAGCGTTGCAGGACTTTAAGTTTACTGTCGAACATAGACCGGGAACACAATTGGCCAACGCAGATGCATTGTCTCGCATCTTCTGTTTGGGGGCTACAAGTGTTCCGGCCCCTAGGTCGAAACAGGGGAGGGGGATATGTGACAAGAACACTGGGATAGTGTTTGAGGGCAGGTATATTTGTCCCAGGTTCTTGTCTTACATGTTTTAGAAAATGTTAACTTCTAGGAAAAATGCTTTTTGTTTTGTCTGAACCTTTTCAGTTTGCTGTAAAAGCTGGGTAAAGGCTCTGAGAGAGAGATAAGGTGAGTTCTAGACATTGGGCCCAGTTCGGGTCTTTGGCCTCACGGAGGGCTAATCAGGGTTTCAGCTGTGTAAGAGTGTTATAGTGCTTCTAACCTGATTAGTATGGGCAGACTGCCTGGGAAGGCTGCAGGATCTGTGTGTGAGAGACACGCTTTCTGATGCAAGTAAGCTATACAGTATGTACTGAAGAACTCTGTGTTTTGTTTAGTGACAGTTAGGAATATCTTATGTTTAGTTAGTGCCGGACAGGCAAGGTATTTTTATTTTGGGGTTTGTTTTATTTTCTGTTTCAATAAAACTGGCCGGGGTCAGTTGTACCAGAAACTGGACTTGTGTTGTTCCTCAGCTGCTGCGTGCGGCCATATTCCCCAGGAAAAGGCGCCTTGCACCCCTACAGTGTTACAATATATATTGATTTCATCTCATTATCATCCAGTCTATATTAGCAGCAGACACAGTACGGTAGCTACCTCTGTGTCGGCACTCGGCAGTCCATCCATAAGTATACTAGTATCCATCCATCTCCATTGTTTATCTGAGGTGCCTTTTAGTTGTGCCTATTAAAATATGGAGAACAAAAATGTTGAGGTTCCAAAATTAGGGAAAGATCAAGATCCACTTCCACCTCGTGCTGAAGCTGCTGCCACTAGTCATGGCCGAGACGATGAAATGCCAGCAACGTCGTCTGCCAAGGCTGATGCCCAATGTCATAGTACAGAGCATGTAAAATCCAAAACACCAAATATCAGTAAAAAAAGGACTCCAAAACCTAAAATAAAATTGTCGGAGGAGAAGCGTAAACTTGCCAATATGCCATTTACCACACGGAGTGGCAAGGAACGGCTGAGGCCCTGGCCTATGTTCATGGCTAGTGGTTCAGCTTCACATGAGGATGGAAGCACTCAGCCTCTCGCTAGAAAAATGAAAAGACTCAAGCTGGCAAAAGCACCGCAAAGAACTGTGCGTTCTTCGAAATCCCAAATCCACAAGGAGAGTCCAATTGTGTCGGTTGCGATGCCTGACCTTCCCAACACTGGACGTGAAGAGCATGCGCCTTCCACCATTTGCACGCCCCCTGCAAGTGCTGGAAGGAGCACCCGCAGTCCAGTTCCTGATAGTCAGATTGAAGATGTCAGTGTTGAAGTACACCAGGATGAGGAGGATATGGGTGTTGCTGGCGCTGGGGAGGAAATTGACCAGGAGGATTCTGATGGTGAGGTGGTTTGTTTAAGTCAGGCACCCGGGGAGACACCTGTTGTCCGTGGGAGGAATATGGCCATTGACATGCCTGGTGAAAATACCAAAAAAATCAGCTCTTCGGTGTGGAAGTATTTCAACAGAAATGCGGACAACAGGTGTCAAGCCGTGTGTTGCCTTTGTCAAGCTGTAATAAGTAGGGGTAAGGACGTTAACCACCTCGGAACATCCTCCCTTATACGTCACCTGCAGCGCATTCATAATAAGTCAGTGACAAGTTCAAAAACTTTGGGTGACAGCGGAAGCAGTCCACTGACCAGTAAATCCCTTCCTCTTGTAACCAAGCTCACGCAAACCACCCCACCAACTCCCTCAGTGTCAATTTCCTCCTTACCCAGGAATGCCAATAGTCCTGCAGGCCATGTCACTGGCAATTCTGACGAGTCCTCTCCTGCCTGGGATTCCTCCGATGCATCCTTGAGTGTAATGCCTACTGCTGCTGGCGCTGCTGTTGTTGCTGCTGGGAGTCGATGGTCATCCCAGAGGGGAAGTCGTAAGCCCACTTGTACTACTTCCAGTAAGCAATTGACTGTCCAACAGTCCTTTGCGAGGAAGATGAAATATCACAGCAGTCATCCTGCTGCAAAGCGGATAACTGAGGCCTTGACAACTATGTTGGTGTTAGACGTGCGTCCGGTATCCGCCGTTAGTTCACAGGGAACTAGACAATTTATTGAGGCAGTGTGCCCCCGTTACCAAATACCATCTAGGTTCCACTTCTCTAGGCAGGCGATACCGAGAATGTACACGGACGTCAGAAAAAGACTCACCAGTGTCCTAAAAAATGCAGTTGTACCCAATGTCCACTTAACCACGGACATGTGGACAAGTGGAGCAGGGCAGGGTCAGGACTATATGACTGTGACAGCCCACTGGGTAGATGTATGGACTCCCGCCGCAAGAACAGCAGCGGCGGCACCAGTAGCAGCATCTCGCAAACGCCAACTCTTTCCTAGGCAGGCTACGCTTTGTATCACCGCTTTCCAGAATACGCACACAGCTGAAAACCTCTTACGGCAACTGAGGAAGATCATCGCGGAATGGCTTACCCCAATTGGACTCTCCTGTGGATTTGTGGCATCGGACAACGCCAGCAATATTGTGTGTGCATTAAATATGGGCAAATTCCAGCACGTCCCATGTTTTGCACATACCTTGAATTTGGTGGTGCAGAATTTTTTTAAAAACGACAGGGGTGTGCAAGAGATGCTGTCGGTGGCCAGAAGAATTGCGGGACACTTTCGGCGTACAGGCACCACGTACAGAAGACTGGAGCACCACCAAAAACAACTGAACCTGCCCTGCCATCATCTGAAGCAAGAAGTGGTAACGAGGTGGAATTCAACCCTCTATATGCTTCAGAGGTTGGAGGAGCAGCTAAGGCCATTCAAGCCTATACAATTCAGCACGATATAGGAGGTGGAATGCACCTGTCTCAAGCGCAGTGGAGAATGATTTCAACATTGTGCAAGGTTCTGATGCCCTTTGAACTTGCCACACGTGAAGTCAGTTCAGACACTGCCAGCCTGAGTCAGGTCATTCCCCTCATCAGGCTTTTGCAGAAGAAGCTGGAGACATTGAAGGAGGAGCTAACACAGAGCGATTCCGCTAGGCATGTGGGACTTGTGGATGGAGCCCTTAATTCGCTTAACAAGGATTCACGGGTGGTCAATCTGTTGAAATCAGAGCACTACATTTTGGCCACCATGCTCGATCCTAGATTTAAAGCCTACCTTGGATCTCTCTTTCCGGCAGACACAAGTCTGCTGGGGTTCAAAGACCTGCTGGTGAGAAAATTGTCAAGTCAAGCGGAACGCGACCTGTCAACATCTCCTCCTTCACATTCTCCCGCAACTGGGGGTGCGAGGAAAAGGCTCAGAATTCCGAGCCCACCCGCTGGCGGTGATGCAGGGCAGTCTGGAGCGACTGCTGATGCTGACATCTGGTCCGGACTGAAGGACCTGACAACGATTACGGACATGTCGTCTACTGTCACTGCATATGATTCTCTCACCATTGAAAGAATGGTGGAGGATTATATGAGTGACCGCATCCAAGTAGGCACGTCACACAGTCCGTACTTATACTGGCAGGAAAAAGAGGCAATTTGGAGGCCCTTGCACAAACTGGCTTTATTCTACCTAAGTTGCCCTCCCACAAGTGTGTACTCCGAAAGAGTGATAAAAAATAAAGGTATATACAGCGCTAACAAAAAACTGGATATGGGAAAATATTCACAATTTATTAAAAGACATTGTTGCAACAAATAAATTCATATATAAAAGAAGGACATTATTTTGTTAGTAAAAAATAAATAAATAAAGAAATATATATAGGGCAGGTATATATAGGGCAGGCACAGCAATTTTTGTTTGATAAATTACCACACGAGGAGACCGAATGGATGTACTGGTATAAGTCCTTGGAATGGTAGCCACAGTCCTAGGGAGCAGTTTGCAGTGCTAGCAGGTGAGGTCCAAATGTAGGAGGCAGATCTTTAAGATGTTTGATCCGGACTGAGGTGCGTCCTGTTAGATTGGTGGATCTTTCTGCGCCTCGTGGACATCCGCTATTTTTCCCAATTAGCTGGTGGACTTCTAGGCTGGTTTCCAAGTTCCAAAAGTGATTCCAGTAATATACGGCTCCTCAGAACCAACGCGTTTCGCTGTATTCACAGCTTTTTCAAGGTGTAAGGGATAAGCATACCCTCTTAACAGCGCCGGACAAATTACCTTGGTAATTTATTTCTTGCGTACTCCGAAAGAGTGTTTAGTGCCGCCGCTCACCTTGTCAGCAATCGGCGTACGAGGTTACATCCAGAAAATGTGGAGAAGATGATGTTCATTAAAATGAATTATAATCAATTTCTCCGTGGAGACATTGACCAGCAGCAATTGCCTCCACAAAGTACACAGGGAGCTGAGATGGTGGATTCCAGTGGGGACGAATTGATAATCTGTGAGGAGGGGGATGTACACGGTGATATATCGGAGGATGATGATGAGGTGGACATCTTGCCTCTGTAGAGCCAGTTTGTGCAAGGAGAGATTAATTGCTTCTTTTTAGGTGGGGGTCCAAACCAACCCGTCATTTCAGTCACAGTCGTGTGGCAGACCCTGTCACTGAAATGATGGGTTGGTTAAAGTGTGCATGTCCTGTTTATACAACATAAGGGTGGGTGGGAGGGCCCAAGGACAATTCCATCTTGCACCTCTTTTTTCTTTCATTTTTATTTGCGTCATGTGCTGTTTGGGGAGTGTTTTTTGGAAGGGCCATCCTGCGTGACACTGCAGTGCCACTCCTAGATGGGCCCGGTGTTTGTGTCGGCCACTAGGGTCGCTTATCTTACTCACACAGCTACCTCATTGCGCCTCTTTTTTTCTTTGCGTCATGTGCTGTTTGGGGAGGGTTTTTTGGAAGGGACATCCTGCGTGACACTGCAGTGCCACTCCTAGATGGGCCCGGTGTTTGTGTCGGCCACTAGGGCCGCTTATCTTACTCACACAGCTACCTCATTGCGCCTCTTTTTTTCTTTGCGTCATGTGCTGTTTGGGGAGGGTTTTTTGGAAGGGACATCCTGCGTGACACTGCAGTGCCACTCCTAGATGGGCCCGGTGTTTGTGTCGGCCACTAGGGTCGCTTATCTTACTCACACAGCTACCTCATTGCGCCTCTTTTTTTCTTTGCGTCATGTGCTGTTTGGGGAGGGTTTTTTGGAAGGGACATCCTGCGTGACACTGCAGTGCCACTCCTAGATGGGCCAGGTGTTTGTGTCGGCCACTAGGGTCGCTTATCTTACTCACACAGCTACCTCATTGCGCCTCTTTTTTTCTTTGCGTCATGTGCTGTTTGGGGAGGGTATTTTGGAAGGGACATCCTGCGTGACACTGCAGTGCCACTCCTAGATGGGCCAGGTGTTTGTGTCGGCCACTAGGGTCGCTTATCTTACTCACACAGCTACCTCATTGCGCCTCTTTTTTTCTTTGCGTCATGTGCTGTTTGGGGAGGGTTTTTTGGAAGGGACATCCTGCGTGACACTGCAGTGCCACTCCTAGATGGGCCAGGTGTTTGTGTCGGCCACTAGGATCGCTTATCTTACTCACACAGCTACCTCATTGCGCCTCTTTTTTTCTTTGCGTCATGTGCTGTTTGGGGAGGGTTTTTTGGAAGGGACATCCTGCGTGACACTGCAGTGCCACTCCTAGATGGGCCCGGTGTTTGTGTCGGCCACTAGGGTCGCTTATCTTACTCACACAGCTACCTCATTGCGCCTCTTTTTTTCTTTGCGTCATGTGCTGTTTGGGGAGGGTTTTTTGGAAGGGACATCCTGCGTGACACTGCAGTGCCACTCCTAGATGGGCCAGGTGTTTGTGTCGGCCACTAGGGTCGCTTATCTTACTCACACAGCTACCTCATTGCGCCTCTTTTTTTCTTTGCGTCATGTGCTGTTTGGGGAGGGTTTTTTGGAAGGGACATCCTGCGTGACACTGCAGTGCCACTCCTAGATGGGCCAGGTGTTTGTGTCGGCCACTAGGGTCGCTTATCTTATTCACACAGCTACCTCATTGCGCCTCTTTTTTTCTTTGCGTCATGTGCTGTTTGGGGAGGGTTTTTTGGAAGGGCCATCCTGCGTGACACTGCAGTGCCACTCCTAGATGGGCCCGGTGTTTGTGTCGGCCACTAGGGTCGCTTATCTTACTCACACAGCTACCTCATTGCGCCTCTTTTTTTCTTTGCGTCATGTGCTGTTTGGGGAGGGTTTTTTGAATGGGACATCCTGCGTGACACTGCAGTGCCACTCCTAGATGGGCCCGGTGTTTGTGTCGGCCACTAGGGTCGCTTATCTTACTCACACAGCTACCTCATTGCGCCTCTTTTTTTCTTTGCGTCATGTGCTGTTTGGGGAGGGTTTTTTGGAAGGGACATCCTGCGTGACACTGCAGTGCCACTCCTAGATGGGCCCGGTGTTTGTGTCGGCCACTAGGGTCGCTTATCTTACTCACACAGCTACCTCATTGCGCCTCTTTTTTTCTTTGCGTCATGTGCTGTTTGGGGAGGGTTTTTTGGAAGGGACATCCTGCGTGACACTGCAGTGCCACTCCTAGATGGGCCCGGTGTTTGTGTCGGCCACTAGGGTCGCTTATCTTACTCACACAGCTACCTCATTGCGCCTCTTTTTTTCTTTGCGTCATGTGCTGTTTGGGGAGGGTTTTTTGGAAGGGACATCCTGCGTGACACTGCAGTGCCACTCCTAGATGGGCCAGGTGTTTGTGTCGGCCACTAGGGTCGCTTAGCTTAGTCATCCAGCGACCTCGGTGCAAATTTTAGGACTAAAAATAATATTGTGAGGTATTCAGAATAGACTGAAAATGAGTGGAAATTATGGTTTTTGAGGTTAATAATACTTTGGGAATAGAATAGGGACACTTTCCTGCCGTACTGTGTAAAATAGGAACACTTTCCTGCCGTACTGTGTAAAATAGGGACACTTTCCTGCCGCAATGTGTAAAATGGGGACTCTTGCCTGCCGCAATGTGTAAAATGGGGACACGTGCCTGCCGTGCTGTGTAAAATGGGGTCGCGTGCCTGCTGTAATGTGTAAAATGGGGTCGCGTGCCTGCCGTGCTGTGTAAAATGGGGTCGCGTGCCTGCTGTAATGTGTAAAATGGGGTCGCGTGCCTGCCGTGCTGTGTAAAATGGGGTCGCGTGCCTGCTGTAATGTGTAAAATGGGGTCGCGTGCCTGCCGTGCTGTGTAAAATGGGGTCGCGTGCCTGCTGTAATGTGTAAAATGGGGTCGCGTGCCTGCTGTAATGTGTAAAATGGGGTCGCGTGCCTGCCGTGCTGTGTAAAATGGGGTCGCGTGCCTGCTGTAATGTGTAAAATGGGGTCGCGTGCCTGCCGTGCTGTGTAAAATGGGGTCGCGTGCCTGCTGTAATGTGTAAAATGGGGTCGCGTGCCTGCCGTGCTGTGTAAAATGGGGTCGCGTGCCTGCCGTGCTGTGTAAAATGGGGTCGCGTGCCAGCTGTAATGTGTAAAATGGGGTCGCGTGCCTGCCGTGCTGTGTAAAATGGGGTCGCGTGCCTGCTGTAATGTGTAAAATGGGGTCGCGTGCCTGCTGTAATGTGTAAAATGGGGTCGCGTGCCTGCCGTGCTGTGTAAAATGGGGTCGCGTGCCTGCTGTAATGTGTAAAATGGGGTCGCGTGCCTGCTGTAATGTGTAAAATGGGGGCACGTGCCTGCTGTAATGTGTAAAATGGGGGCACGTGCCTGTTGTACTATGTAAAATGGGGGCACGTGCCTGTCGCAATGTGTAAAATGGGGGCATGTGCCTGCCGCAATGTGTAAAATGAGGACTTTTTTTTTTTATCCTGTGGTGGCTGTGATGATGAGATCAGATGAGGACACGCCCACCTTAACAAAGCCACACCCATTTTAATGAGGCCACACACCCTTGTCGGGAGTGCGCGCATGCTTTTCCTCTTTATATCTATGGGGGGGGGGGGGGCGCATTTTTTTAATGTGAATGGGGGGAGGGGGCGCATTTTTAAATCTCGCACTGGGAGCCAAATTGGCTAGAAACGCCCCTGATGGGCAGTCATACCCTTCTGCAGGGACAGCCAGTGACTGGCATCTCACCTGGCGGGCACGTGTAAACCATACTTGCCTACTTTTGAGAAGGCGTGTCAGGGAGATGTGACAGTAACACCTATCAGCGCGGACGGGTACTGTACATCTGAGAGGCGCGTCATAAACATGACTTACATACAAATGTAAATGAGCCCCAAAGCAGTCAGTAACATCTACTTGTTGAAGAAAAGACGCTGATATTTTGCAGGATATGTTTGTGTATTGTGTTTTACAAGAGGTTCCATATACTGTAAGTGGCCACGAGAAACCTTATTTACAATGCACGTCGCCATAGGGATCATTGTGCCTTATTCCCATCAGGCTTCCTCCCACTTGCCTGCACCTCATGTCATCTGTCTGTCGCCCCTCCCCACTAGATTGTTAGCTCTTCAGAGCAGGGCCCTCTTTACTCTTGTTATCTAAGCCCTCGTCTCCTCACATGTCACTCGCAGCGCTCTCCTACTCAGCGACCATCTTTACCGCTTTCTCTCCTGCTGGTAAAGGCTCATCTATTCTCCATATATGGCCGCCAGCCCCTAGTAGTACAATGATCACTCCCTCACTACTTACATCTTAGCTGTATTATGAATGAGAATTGTGGTGCTCTATGTTACCTGTAATCTATTTGTGTTATTTATTTACTGTAATGCTAAGTTTTGTCTCCCTGTACTGTCCTTTGTACGGCGCTGCGAAACACTTGTGGCGCCTTAGAAATAAAATGTAATAATAATAATACCCAATGCAGGGAAATGGCACCAGTGTTCCCATTTGAATGTATGTATCTGATTTATTTTTCCCCCAAGAATGTAACAGCTGCATAATGGGGGTAAGGTAAAATCAGGGAGATTGCTGGTCTATTCAGGGAGTCGGGGAGATTGCTGCTATTTCAGGGAGTCTCCAGAATGAGGGAGGGTAGGCTACTATGATGTAAATGCCTGCCCAGCAGTGATGTCAGGCACAACCCATGGGTGGACGATTGGTAAGTGTGTATGCACTTACCAATCGCCAGAGAGGTCGGCAGAATGGCTGAATGGCCGATCCATCTGCCAGGTGTGTACCCAGCATAACACAATAGAAATGGTGGCAGTCTGCACGTGTGCCGTAGCCAGGGCTGTAACTACGTAGAGTGGTGCACATAGCTCTGCAGGCTAGGGGGTGCTGTTGAGCTATCTACCCTTACATAGAAAGGTAGAGAATCCTAACCATGTGAAGCTTACCTTGTACTCTGTGATAAAATGATCAGCATTGCGGCTGAGCAGATCTATGTAGTGTATGGCTGGGAGAGATTGGATGTGTGGCTGCGCACTACATAGATCTGCTCCATTACAATGCTGATTATTTGTTTGCTTCATGTAGTTAGAAATCTCATAGTTTTTATGCAGAACAAAATAGCTCAATGATACCGCGTTCAGATCGCAATCCCAGGTCAGACCCAGCTTTTGTACCCAGGTCGGACCCCTTCACATTGCAGTTATTCCCGGGTTATTCCCAGGTTGGTGATTTTCACACTGAATCCGGGTCTCCCATGTTAAATGCTGTGATGTGATTTATAATGGACTTTTCTGGCTCACATTGATGAGGTTTCAAAGGAAATAAAAGGAGGCGCTGGGACCGCTCTGAGCAGACAAATACACAGCCAATCAGCACCTTTTCCTGAGACCCGGGTTATATATCCCAGGTCAGAGGCTTTCACACTGCACAACGACCCGGGTCCCAACCGTGTTTACCCTTCTTTTAACCCGGGTTGAAATGGCGAGTTGCTTGCCCGGGTTATTCACTTTGGCGCTTACACACTGCACCTCAGGGACGTGCAGTCAGGGGAGGCGAGGAATGCAGCCAAATCTCTGTGGGAGGCAGCGAGAGCGATGCCTCCCACTGACAATAATAAAGTGGCTGACGAGGGGGGGGGGCAATCTCCGGGCTGGAAAAGCCCATTAAAAAGCGGCACCAGAACGTCTGTCTCATTGACAGGAGGCTGTGCCTTCAGCTCACATCAAGGCACACCCCTGTCAATCAGGCAGACATGATTGGACAGTAGCAGGGGTGGGCTGAGCCGGGTGGGCAGGGTGTCAGATGCCATTCCTCCAGGGCGGCCGTATTTTAAGTACTCACAGACAGGCCTGCCATCAGAAATTATGGGGCCCGGGACTGGCCAAATAGGCAGGGCCCCCAAAAAATAAATAAATAAATAAAATAAAAAATAAAATTAAAATATAGAAATAAATTAAAAATAAATACATATTTAAAACTAATAATAATTTCTATGCCCCATCATCATATTATTCAATGCCCCACACAGTAATGCCCCAGTACCTGTAATGGGGTTCTAATCATTTTCAGGGGTTCTGCTCGTCCTCCTCCATTCCTTGTCACCGCAGCAGGCTGTTCAGCAGCCTGCTTCTTGTAAAACTATTGAAAATGTCCCTCCTAAAATGGCCACCGCCTCAGAGGAGACAGTTATTAAAGATACTAGAGCCTTCTCTAGTATCTTTAATAACTGTCTCCTCTGAAGTGGCAGCCATCTTAAGAGGGACATTTTCAATAGCCTGCTTGCGCTGGGCAGTGGGCACATACGCAGAGGCAGTGGCGGCGGATAAACGGCGGCAGACAGGCGGTGGCAGGCGGGCAGTGGCATGAGCGGCTCGGGCCCTCCCCTCTCTGTCAGACAGGCCGGGCCCGGGATGGCTGTGCCCGCAGCACCCCCTGATGGCGGGCCTGCTCACAGAGCAGCAATCCCTACTGGAGGGAGCGGACGTAGCTCAACCACGGATCTTCTGCAGCTCCTCACCTCCTCCAGTTCAGCCTGCAGCTGCTTGACTACCCTACTCCTCTCCGGCCGCTGACAGCTCCCTCTGCTTGTGCTGGGCGCTCAGTAGAGGGATGAAGGGAAGGGCAGAGCGGTGGATCTCCTGGCTCAGGATGCGGACAGACAGTAGTGTACTGCTGCCAGGTGAGTGCATACCTCCCAACTTTCATTTCTTTTGGGCCCAATTATATGGGGCGTGGCCTCATGGCAAGTGCCGCGATCGCAAGCCACGCCTCCATGTTCGTGAGATTATGGGGACATGAACTGCCTCAGTGAGCTGCTGGCCACGCCTCTTGTCCCTCTCTGCCGGGGGGAGGGGAGGTGTACTTACGTGACCGGTGCTCAGGAGACCGCAGGTCACAATACCTCCCCCTACATCCCACCCCCTCACAATCCGAACAGCAGGGACTATTCCCACTGGTGAGTGTCCACAACACCCATAGAGTGGGAATAGAAAATGTGGCTACCGCAGGTCGCCACCGAGCCCGCAGCATGGCGAGCGCAGCCATATATATATATATATATATATATAATGTGGGAAATGGCATCATAGTATGGGCTTTCTCTGGGATAGTTTTGTCATTCCCCTTCCCCACAAGGGCCTGCACCTTATGTCCCTATCGGAAACATAAGTGTGTGTGTGTGGGGGGGCGGGGGGGGGGGGGGCTCAATTCTCTTTTGGGCACAGGGCACTAAAAAGTTCAGTTACGGGTTCAGTATGAATGACCGCTGGCGAGGATGCCGGTTGTCAGTGTACCGACAGCGGAATCCCGGCCAGTAGTATGCCGGGAGCGGGGCAAGTGCTAGAAAATCCACCGTGGTTTGCTGTGCTCGCTACAGGTTCTACTCTCCCTCTATGGACACCTACACGGGGTAAAATAGCCTGTGTTGCCGGTATTCTGGCGTCGGCATTGTACCACTCTGCGGGATTCTGGCGTCTGCATTGTACCACTGTGCGGAATTCTGGCGTCAGCATTGTACCACTGTGCAGGATTCTGGCGTCAGCATTGTACCACTGTGCGGGATTCTGGCGTCGGCATTGTACCACTGTGCGGGATTCTGGCGTCGGCATTGTGTTCGCCAGGATCTTGTGCGGCAGTATCTTAACCGCTTCTCCTAGTTACAGCTCTGGCGGGAGCACATCAGACTATTAGGCTCCGTTACTTTTGTGTTACGTATGGTAATTATATAAATATTGTAGATTTTGGCTTGTCAGGCGGTAACGGAGCTTTAACTCTGGTTAATAATAAAAGAACTGCACAATAGAGATTTGCTAGCACACAGCCCCTCATTACGTAGGCAGATCCAGGCATGGCTGGCAAAATCAGGCGCATCCTAAAATGCCATTTATACCGCTCAGAATTTGGTGACTTGGTGAAAAATGACAAAAACTTCAGCAAACAGAAGCCTAAAGCTGCGCCGGTCCCCAGGTGTGGGTGTGACTTGCAGTTCTCCTGGGCTAGTCACTTGGTTCTCCCAGTCTCGAGCCACCCTGACTGTCTAGATTATAAGGTAATCCATGTTTGTGCAGATGGTATATTCAGACTGACTGGCATTATTAGGGTTCCTGTACTATGGGGTCATTTTGAGTTGGTCGCTAGCTGCCGTTGTTCGCTGTGTAGCGATCAGTGAAAAAAAACGCTAATCTGCACATGCGTATGCACCGCAATGCGCACGCGCGTCGTACGGGTACGAAGGCCCTCATTCCGAGTTGTTCGCTCGCAAGCTGCTTTTAGCAGCATTACACACGCTAAGCCGCCGCCTACTGGGAGTGAATCTTAGCTTAGCAAAATTGCGAACGAAAGATTCGCAATATTGCGAAAAGACTTCTCTGTGCAGTTTCTGAGTAGCTCCAGACTTACTCTGCCAGTGCGATCAGTTCAGTGCTTGTCGTTCCTGGTTTGACGTCACAAACACACCCAGCGTTCGCCCAGACACTCCTCCGTTTCTCCAGCCACTCCTGCGTTTTTCCCAGAAACGGTAGCGTTTTTTCACACACTCCCATAAAACGGCCAGTTTCCGCCCAGAAACACCCACTTCCTGTCAATCACAGTACGATCACCAGAACGAAGAAAAAACCTCGTAATGACGTGAGTAAAATACCTAACTGCATAGCAAATTTACTTGGCGCAGTCGCACTGCGGACATTGCGCATGCGCATTAGCGACTAATCGCTCCGTTGCGAAAAAATAATAATGAGCGATCAACTCGGAATGACCACCGAAGTCCTTTGTGGTTTTGCACAGGTTCTAGTGACGATTCCAATCGCACAGCCGATCGCAAGGAGATTGACAGGAAGAGGGCGTTTCTGGTGTCAACTGACCGTTTTCTGTGAGTGTTTGGAGAAACGCAGGCGTGGCCGGGCATTTGCTGGGCGTGTATCTGACATCATTACCGTGTCACTCGTCGCAGCAATCATCGCACAGGATAAGTAACTACAGGGCTGGTCTTGTTTTGCACAAAATGTTTTTGCAGGCGCTCTGCTGCACAGGCGTTCACACTCCTGCAAAGCGAAAATACACTCCCCCGTGGGCGGCGACTATGCGTTTGCATGGCTGTTAAAAACTGCTAGCGAGCGATCAACTTGGAATGACCCCCTATACCTTTACACCGGGCCAGAAACCTTTACATTACACAGGTTCTGAGGCTGCTGACGTGAAACCTGCATGTCACCTGGTGTAATCAGCCATAGAACCTATGTAATGAGTGTCCCAGTGTAAAGGGACAGTATGGTAAACCTAGGTATTATGTCAGGGGCGTTATAAGAGAGGAAGAGGCCCGGGTGCAGCCTTCTCTGTCCGGTCACCCTCCTCTCTGCCGTCAGCGCTGAGAGTCTGAGCACTAGAAGGCTCAGACTCTACTGCGCATGTGCAGATCTCCGGGAAAATGGCGCGGTGGCCATTTTCCCTGAGATTTCTCTACTGCACAGAACTCTGTGAAAATGGCCGCTGAGCCATTTTCACAGTGTTTTAACAGCGCTGCGGATGTCGGCGCTGGACTCCGGAGGGGTGAATATTTTAAAAATGAGTGCAGCTTGGACTAGGGGCCCGTGTGCATCGCACACACTGCACCCATTATGGAAACGCCAGTGTATTATGTACTAATTAAGCCGGCTGTGCTTAGACAGATACTTCACACCTGGACTGGTAGGGTGCCGTGAGGTCGGAGTTTGGGAAGCACTGCGCTAGTAGCTCGGCGTTTGTAGGAGAGCGTGGTGTGCCTGCCTACAGATATACAGCGTGTGACTATATGAAGGTAAAGCACAGCTGTAGCGGAGATCCCCTTAGGTGCATACCAGCAGAAACTGATTACTTTACAAGGTGGTTAATTCTGTACCGAGCTCTCTGGCTTTGTGCGGAGCATAGTAATGAGTGACATGCTGGCTGTGGTATTGGGAGAGCAAGCGTAAATCTTACCTAAGGAAAGTGCGATCTGTGCCACGATGGCTTATATCTGTAGGTGTCTAATTGTATGAAGAGATGCTTATTTTTAGAGTGTATCTGAAGCACACTGACACTTAAGATATGCCCCTTTATTCACTGGAATGGAAATGTACAAAAGAAATAAAAGGAATGGAGAAGCTGGAGTTACAGACTGCACATTGCCATAACATCGCACTCCAATCCTGAGCCAGATAATCTGCACATATTAGAACCTAGTGGTCCCCTCTTTAGCTGCCCCTGTCTCTACTCTCTTTAGCTGCCCTTGACTCTCCTCTCTTTAGCTGCCCCAGAGTCTCCTCTCTTTAGCTGCCCCTGACTCTCCACTCTTTAGCCACCCGTGACTCTCCTCTCTTTAGCTGCCCCTGACTCTCCTTTCTTTAGCCGCCCCTGACTTTCCTCTCTTTAGCTGCCCATGACTCTCCTCTCTTTAGCCACCCCTGTCTCTCCCCTCTTTAGCTGCCCCTGTCTCTCCTCTCTTTAGCTGCCCCAGAGTCTCCTCTCTTTAGCTGCCCCTGACTCTCCTCTCTTTAGCTGCCCCTGACTCTCCTCTCTTTAGCTGCCCCTAACTCTCCTCTCTTTAGCTGCCCCTGACTCTCCTGTCTTTAGCCGCCCCTGACTCTCCTCTCTTTAGCTGCCCCTAACTCTCCTCTCTTTAGCTGCCCCTGTCTCTCCTCTCTTTAGCTGCCATTGACTCTCCTCTCTTTAGCTGCCCCTAACTCTCCTCTCTTTAGCTGCCCCTGACTCTCCTCTCTTTAGCTGCCATTGACTCTCCTCTCTTTAGCTGCCCCTAACTCTCCTCTCTTTAGCTGCCCCTGTCTCTCCTCTCTTTAGCTGCCATTGACTCTCCTCTCTTTAGCTGCCCCAGAGTCTCCTCTCTTTAGCTGCCCCTGACTCTCCTCTCTTTAGCGGTCCCTGACTCTTCTCTCTTTAGCTGCCCCTGACTCTCCTCTCTTTAGCTGCCCCTGACTCTCCTTTCTTTAGCTGCTAATGACTCTCCTGTCTTTAGCAGCCCATGACTCTCCTCTCTTTAGCCACCCCTGTCTCTCCCCTCTTTAGCTGCCCCTGTCTCTCCTCTCTTTAGCTGCCCCAGAGTCTCCTCTCTTTAGCTGCCCCTGACTCTCCTCTCTTTAGCTGCCCCTGACTCTCCTCTCTTTAGCTGCCCCTAACTCTCCTCTCTATAGCAGCCCCTGACTCTCCTGTCTTTAGCCACCCCTGACTCTCCTCTCTTTAGCTGCCCCTGACTCTCCTCTCTTTAGCTGCCATTGACTCTCCTCTCTTTAGCTGCCCCTAACTCTCCTCTCTTTAGCTGCCCCTGTCTCTCCTCTCTTTAGCTACCATTGACTCTCCTCTCTTTAGCTGCCCCAGAGTCTCCTCTCTTTAGCGGCCCCTGACTCTCTTCTCTTTAGCGGCCCCTGACTCTCCTCTCTTTAGCTTCCCCTGACTCTCCTCTCTTTAGCTGCCCCTGACTCTCCTTTCTTTAGCTGCTAATGACTCTCCTGTCTTTAGTCGCCCCTGACTCTCCTGTCTTTAGCTGCCCCTGACTCTCTTCTCTTTAGCCGCCCCTGAGTCGCCTCTCTTTAGCTGCCCCTGACTCTCTTCTCTTTAGCTGCCCCTGACTCTCCTCTCTTTAGCCGCCCCTGAGTCGCCTCTCTTTAGCTGCCCCTGACTCTCCTCTCTTTAGCCGCCCCTGACTCTCCTGTCTTTAGCCGCCCCTGATTCTCCTCTCTTTAGCCGCCCCTGATTGTAACCCAGGGTTTCTCATCTTCAGTCCTCAGGTAACCCCAATAATGCACACTTTCCAGGCCTCCTCACAGAATCACAAGTACAATACTCACCAATGTATCAGTCCATAATGAATACACCTGTGCTCAGCACGGGGCATGGAAAACATGCACTGTTATGCCGCTGTCGGACAAGCGCCCCAGGAATTTGCCGGTTCTAGCAAGCATGCAAATTCCCCTGTTTCAGCTCCATGACCCTGTGTGGGAGCAGGGTCTTGTACCCGGGACTTAGTCCCGGGTCGTTTGTATACAGAAATCCGGGGTTGACGCGCGTTCACGTGCAAACACCTGGGATTTACATGTATGTCAGAATAGGGTATCTTGGTGCGCTGAGGACTGGAGTGGGAAAACACTGATCTAACCCAGTGGTCCTCAAGTACCCCCAACAGGTCATGTTTTTTGGATTTGTTTAATCATGCACATAACCTATTTTGCTAGGTTAGTAATTATACCACCTGTATCCGCAGATAGAAACCATGAAAATATGACCTGCTGGGGGCACTGGAAGACTAGAGTTGAGAACCATTGCTCTAAACCATTTTTAGGTGTTATTCTGACAAATGGGAAGGGGGCCCCTATGCCAGTATGTGGCCTGGGGCCCCATTAGGTCTTATCCAGCCTTTGCTCCTTTGAAATGGACTCAGAACTCTCTTTAAGGTAACGTTGCCAAAATAATACTTTGATTTACTAAAGCAAAAACTACACATGGACAACACTCAGCTTTTATATTTGGTAAAGATGAGAGATTCCAATAACTTACGATTATTAACATGGTCATGGGGGATTTTGCTGTTGGGGCTCATTCAGTTCCTCGTTCAGGCAGAACATTGGTTATTGTTCCTCATTATGTTTGGTGTGTTGGAGTATAGTGCACTCAGTACCTTGTCTCCTGTGTATACATTACACTGGGTGCACATCCTCTAGTGTTTATCCTCTAGTGCTGGAGCATCAGGGAGGCGGAGACTGATGACACAGTTCCTCCTGCAGTGGAGAAAGAGAGACGGTTCCTCCTGCAGTGGAGAAAGAGAGACGGTTCCTCCTGCAGTGGAGAAAGAGAGACGGTTCCTCCTGCAGTGGAGAGGGAGAGACAGTTCCTCCTGCAGTGGAGAGAGAGAGAGACGGTTCCTCCTGCAGTGGAGAGAGACAGTTCCTCCTGCAGTGGAGAGAGACAGTTCCTCCTGCAGTGGCGAGGGAGAGACAGTTCCTCCTGCAGTGGAGAGAGAGAGACGGTTCCTCCTGCAGTGGAGAGAGAGACGGTTCCTCCTGCAGTGGAGAGAGACAGTTCCTCCTGCAGTGGAGAGAGACAGTTCCTCCTGCAGTGGCGAGGGAGAGACAGTTCCTCCTGCAGTGGAGAGAGAGAGATGGTTCCTCCTGCAGTGGAGAGAGACAGTTCCTCCTGCAGTGGATAGAGACAGTTCCTCCTGCAGTAGCGAGGGAGAGACAGTTCCTCCTGCAGTGGAGAGAGAGAGACGGTTCCTCCTACAGTGGAGAGAGAGACGGTTCCTCCTGCAGTGGCGAGGGAGAGACAGTTCCTCCTGCAGTGGAGAGAGACAGACGGTTCCTCCTGCAGTGGAGAGAGAGAGACTGGTTCCTCCAGCAGTGGAGAGAGAGACGGTTCCTCCTGCAGTGGCGAGGGAGAGACAGTTCCTCCTGCAGTGGAGAGAGACAGACGGTTCCTCCTGCAGTGGAGAGAGAGAGACGGTTGCTCCTGCAGTGGAGAAAGAGAGACAGCTCCTCCTGCAGTGGAGAGAGAGAGACAGTTCCTCCTGCAGTGGCGAGGGAGAGACAGTTCCTCCTGCAGTGGAGAGAGGAGACGGTTCCTCCTGCAGTGGCGAGGGAGAGACAGTTACTCCTGCAGTGGAGAGAGAGAGACAGTTACTCCTGCAGTGGAGAGAGAGAGAGAGAGAGAGAGAGATGGTTCCTCCTGCAGTGGAGAGAGAGAGACAGCTCCTCCTGCAGTGGAGAGAGACAGTTCCTCCTGCAGTGGAGAGAGAGAGACAGCTCCTCCTGCAGTGGAGCGAGACAGTTCCTACTGCAGTGGAGAGAGACAGTTACTCCTGCAGTGGGGAGAGAGACAGCTCCTCCTGCAGTGGAGAGAGAGAGACAGTTCCTCCTGCAGTGGAGAGAGAGTGACAGCTCCTCCTGCAGTGGAGAGAGAGACAGTTCCTACTGCAGTGGAGAGAGACAGTTCCTCCTGCAGTGGAGAGAGAGAGAGACAGTTCCTTCTGCAGTGGAGAGAGAGAGAGAGAGAGACAGTTCCTCCTGCAGTGGAGAGAGAGACAGTTCTTACTGCAGTGGAGAGAGACAGTTCCTCCTGCAGTGGAGAGAGAGAGACAGTGCCTTCTGCAGTGGAGAGAGAGAGACAATTCCTCCTGCAGTGGAGAGAGACGGTTCCTCCTGTAGCGTGTGTCACACTGCCTGAGCGGGACGGAGAGCAGTGGGCGGTGTGTGTTCCTTCCAATGGGAGTCAGTCTGCACAGATGTGCAATCTTCCATCCTATACTGTCAGAGTCACTACCTTACCACAGCCGCATGACGTATAGTAATAAGTACTGCGCTTTCACTGTACCAGCCTGTTATATATATGAGTGAGTGATTGCTGCTGCAGAACATCTTCCGCATTAACATGTGTTGTCTTTGTATGTTAATAAATCAGCGTTCTGGTTAACTATCAATTGTGTGGATTAACATCACTATCAAACACCGCAACACTCTGCCAACAGGTTATGGGCCCCGCCCCGTGTGTTTGAGTGATAGCCCAGAACAGAGGTACACAGAACAAAAGTACAACAGATTCATTTAAAGGGACATTTTATTAAAACACTGAGAAGATGCAAGGGCTCAGCATGAACTTTGCAAAATTGAAAGTTTCAGAAAACTACACTACATGGAAGTTTGCCATGGAGATGAGGCTTAAGCGGGAAAAATTGTGGAAGGTCACAATAGACCCAGGAGCAGGCCCTAACCCAGATGATGTAGACAGAGCCATCGGCATGATAGGCTTAGCTGTGGAGCAGCATGTCTATTCAATAGTCAGTGGGAAAGTGTCAGCTAAGGACATGTGGACAGCCCTATAAAAGGCATATGAAGACAGAGGTGTGATGTGAAGGATAAGTTTGAGACGCATGCTATATGTGACAAATTGAGTGGCTGCAAGGACATGAATGATTACATTGATAAAATATTGTCAATAGCTCAGCAGTTGGCATCTGTGGGGGCATAGGTAGATGAGGAGGAAGTGGTAGTGGCGATGTTACAAAATCTGAAGCCAGAATTTGATTTTTTGGTGGTTGCTTTGGAGTCTAATGATACCAAGCTGACAACAGAAATTGTAAGGGCCAAGGTGCTACAGTTCAAAGAATGTGTCCCTGTCGAGATTATAGCTGAGGGTTCTGCCATACTCACAAAAGGAACAAAGTCCCAAAAGCTCAAGTTCAAGTGTTTTGTGTGTCACAAGTTGGGGCATAAGGCTTCAGATTGTAGGATGAGAAATTCCAGTGGTGTGCAGAAGCAGCATGACAAACCAAACGAGTCAGCACTGAATGTAGCAGACAGTCACAGGAAGGATTGCTGGTACATAGACTTGGGGGCCACTAGGCATTTCAGTTGCAATCAGCATTGGTTCAGTTCTTTAACACGGTGTGACCCATTACAGTAAAAGGGATTGGAAATAATATCCTTCTGCATGACAAGTTGGGACAATCGCAGTGCGTTTAAAGATTGGAGGAGAAACAGTTGTTACAGATATCCAAGGCGTATTATTCGTGACAGATTTGGGAAGTAATCTCATTGCCCAGTTTGCAAAGGGCAACCGTATGGTGCAAAATAAAAGAGGGACTGTAATTGCTTAAGCAACCCGGTGCAACCATCTATAAGTCCTGGACACTGAGTAGTGTTCTGCAATGATGGATACTGATGCAAACCAATCAGTGGAGCTGTGGCACAAACTTTTGGGTCATCTAGGATATGACAACATCCAGAAACTGCTAGATGGAATGGTAACAGGGATCACCATGAGTAACGATGAAAAACCCATGTGTGAGAGTTACATAAAAGGCAAGAAAACTCGTAACCCATTTCGACAGTCAGTTAGTAGAGCAGAGACAACTTTAGCTCTAGTGCACACCAACGTATGTGATCCAATGGAGGAAGAATCAATCAGTGGCTACAGGTATTTCATGACTCTCATTGATGACGCCACAAGAATGACATATGTATATTTTAGGAAAGAAAAGAGTGAAGTTGTCAACAAAATTGTGGAATACAAAAACCTAGTGGAGACTCAGACAAGTCTGAAATTAGAGGTCTTGAGATCCGACAATGGTGGAGAGTATGACAACAAGGTGTTAGCCACATTCCTTAACAAATATGGCATAAAGCATCAGCTAACAATTGTATCTACAGTAGCTGCAAAAGTTAAAATGCCACTGGAGGCATCGTCCAATAAAAAGCCAAGTATCAGTCATCTTCAAGTCTTCGGGAGCAAAGCTTTTGCACATATACCTAAGGAGAAAAGGAGAAAGCTAGATCCAAAATCTATAGAATGCATTATGCTCGGATACTGTGAAGAAAGCAAAGGATACAGACTTTGGGACATTACAAACGTCTTCTTAAATCCAGAGATGTGGTGTTCCATGAAATAGTGCCACTACCTGGGACAGAGGAGCAAGAAGAAAAACAACATGTATTATTGGATGTACACGCAGGAGAAAGCGTGTCTGAAACTGAGGATGTCCATGTAGACAACCAATCAGGAAACAGAAGTTCCATGAGGAGCAACAAAGGTGTTCCAGCCAAGAAATACAGTGAGGAGTATGCAAACATAGCTTACTGTGAACCCCAAAACATACAGGAAGCAAAGTCCAGCAGTGATTGGACAGAGAGGAAGTCAGCAATTGATACAGAGCTGTCAGCACTGGATGATAACAGTACATGGACTGTAGTTGATAGGCTAAGCAACTGTAAAATGATCAAGAACAAGTGGGGCTTTTGCAAGAAGATAAATGCAGATGGGACAATTGCTCATTACAAAGCCCGCCTTGTTGCCAAGGGATATAACCAAAGGTCCGGAATCGATTACGTAGATGATCTACTACTGGCAGGCCAAGAGAAACACATCACTGACGTAAAACACCCGCTAAAGCAAAGGTTCAAGTTAAAGGATCAAGTTCCGGCAAATCATTTGTTAGGCACGAGGATTGTACAAAATGTAAAAGAAGGGAGTGTTACAATTTATCAACAAACATATATTGAGGCAATACTTTCCAAGTATAGAATGTCTGACGCAAAACCAGTCAGCACTCCCATTGACAAAGGTGTAGAAATGGTAAAGGCCATGTCAACAAGTAGCCAGGAAGAGAGAGAGGAAATGAAAGAGATTCCCATCAGAATGATGTTGGTAGATTAATGTACGCAAGTATTGGGACTCGTCCTGACATCACACATGCAGTAATTCGGGCAAGTCAGTTTGCAATCAATCCTGGGAGGCAACACTGGATTGCAGTTAAAATTATTTTTAGATACCTTAAAGGTACAATTTCACTAAAGTTGGGATGTACAAAGTCTAAAGATTCCATCTTAAAAGTTTTCTGTGATGTCGACTGGGGGTCAGATGAGGACGACCTTTGTTCCTACACAGGGTATCTGTTTGCATTGGCAGGTGTAGCCGTCAGCTGGTGTCTACTATATCATCTCCAGCCTGGTGTCTACTATATCATCTCCAGCCTGGTGTCTACTATATCATCTACAGCCTGGTGTCTACTATATCATCTACAGCCTGGTGTCTACTATATCATCTACAGCCTGGTGTCTACTATATCATCTACAGCCTGGTGTCTACTATATCATCTCCAGCCTGGTGTCTACTATATCATCTACAGCCTGGTGTCTACTATATCATCTCCAGCCTGGTGTCTACTATATCATCTACAGACTGGTGTCTACTATATCATCTACAGCCTGGTGTCTACTATATCATCTACAGCCTGGTGTCTACTATATCATCTCCAGCCTGGTGTCTACTATATCATCTACAGCCTGGTGTCTACTATATCATCTCCAGCCTGGTGTCTACTATATCATCTACAGCCTGGTGTCTACTATATCATCTACAGCCTGGTGTCTACTATATCATCTCCAGCCTGTTGTCTACTATATCATCTACAGCCTGGTGTCTACTATATCATCTACAGCCTGGTGTCTACTATATCATCTCCAGCCTGGTGTCTACTATATCATCTACAGCCTGGTGTCTACTATATCATCTACAGCCTGGTGTCTACTATATCATCTCCAGCCTGGTGTCTACTATATCATCTCCAGCCTGGTGTCTACTATATCATCTACAGCCTGGTGTCTACTATATCATCTACAGCCTGGTGTCTACTATATCATCTACAGCCTGGTGTCTACTATATAATCTACAGCCTGGTGTCTACTATATCATCTACAGCCTGGTGTCTACTATATCATCTACAGCCTGGTGTCTACTATATCATCAGCTAGAATTTCTCAGAGCATAGTAAAATGTCTATCGTAGACTATCCTTCATTCACACACATACTCAAGACATACTCTTAGGAAATAACTGACACCGACAACAGGAATAATTTTGCCAAATAAAAATGTCAGGTCAGCTTTATTATTAAACAATTGCTATGGTGGTAAGGAGGGACGGCCTATTTAAATCAAGTCCCTATTTATGCTAAATTTTAACCCTTTTATTGTGGCTGAGCCAAACAACATCTAAGTTTCAAACCATAAGAAGAGGCAAGGGCCCAATTTCAGCCCAGCCTCCATCGCATCACAAGGGGCCATATGGGGCCATTTGCCACCCCTTGTGTTGATTAATCTTTACCGGGGATACCGTGGCCAACTCTCCACTCAAGGTATTCCCCAACTCCAAACCAAAAGGTGCTCAGGTGTCTACCCACTCCACTGGAGACTGAAGCCCACCTGGTCCGATAGTACTCCGTCCCTGTAATGTATCAAACTCCACCACCTTCTCATCTCCTGAGCACCTATAAACCCTTTTTCAACTACAGACACAATTTCAGGCTGTCCCAACCTGCCACAGTTTCAACGAAACCCCGTCACATACCTCAAACTTTAAAAAACTCATCTTACTCCTTCTCCTAAAAATCCCATCTTACTCCTTCTCCTAAAAATCCTTCTACCTAACTAATAAAATTCCCAAGTATAAACTGAGGACAACAGGTCCTCCAGAAAGATTTCCAGACCCCTCACATTCAAATGGACACCATCGGCCATGTAAACCTGAGGAGTAGAAACCGAAATGGAGGGATGCGGGACCACAAACCCCCAGTTCTCACTCACAGCCCGGCCCACCACAGAATTGATCCAGCGCCGGACCAACTCTATGGCAGCCGGTCTCTCCGCACCTCTCCACACCAACCGTGGAACGATGTCACACCATCCCACGCTTAGGAAGGATAACCTGTTTTGTAGGCTAACTAGGTCCCTAACCATGGTTTTCCAAAGGTCAAGACTTGACTTTTTGGTCAAGTGATTTCCCCGGCATGAAACACCACTCTCAACAGGCATCCCGACCTCTGCATCTGCTGCCAAAATAGGGGCATGACTTGCTCCCAACATAGGCCCCTCACACTGATCCACCTGATCAGCTCCTCTTCAGGGGACTGAAGGCACTCTAACCCAGACCTTTTTCCATGAAAGACATATGAGTGCCCCACAATCCATATCGGACACTCATCCAAATGCCAATCTGAAAATATAAAAACAATATTCACAAAACCTTCATACTACCAGAATTCAAAGAAATAACCTAAAAGTAACCTTACTTCCAAGACAAAAAAAAACCCCAACTATTCCCATTATGACCTTTCTAAAATGGTATTTTTTTAATCAATAAGCTATTTTTAATTTGGACTCTAAGATAACAAATTTGAAAGGTAGGGTGGAGGGGGGAGGTAATATGGAGAATCAGACTTGACGAGAGGCTAAAAACACACCTGTCAAGCGGGTGTGAACCCCATGGCTTAAGGCACCTGACAGGATAAAAAAATTCTCAAGACCCCCAAATATGGTGAGTGGTTGAAACCTCAAGTCTGATTTAGTTACCCCAGGTCAAAACCTGTTATATTTCCGAAATACATCAGACTTCCACCTACCAAGAGCTCTAATTTACCCGCTCAAACGGCCCTCAACAGCCACTGTTGTCTCCACACCTATACGGAACAAATGGGTACCGTATTTCGATACTGATAAACCCATCGTGAAAATACAACGTTCCATCACCCATCTAAATTGGAATTGAGTAACCGGCATACCATCCATATGCTGCAACCATGGACCTGGAATATCAGTCCTTGCTCTCAAATATTCCTTTGCCAGTGACACTGGGCAAATCTCAGTATCCTCAACACACCTCAAGGCCACCCAACACTCTTTGCCTAATTGATCAGTTTTGGAACACTGCACTTTGCACCATAAGCATCCTTCTTCCAGTGACACATGCTCACGAAGCATAGGTGACATTGCTGTTTTTGATGCAGCCACCAATTCACTGACTGTAAAAGCCCCGAAGAAGGCCATCACAAAACACAATCTAAATATAAGTGCTTCGTAATCAGATGCACAGACCTCCTGCAAAACGACCGCCATGCGCCACAACATTGAAATGGTTATTGGTCTTTGTGCTTCCTGTACAGGGGGCATCGCTCACACCCACCCTTTCAGTACTCTCTAAAAAGAAAGATTTAGTGAAATCATGCCGGCCTTCAAGTCTCAAGAAATAAGATAGAGCAGACAGTAAGCATGATACAAATCCTCCTGACTTGCCTTCGCTAAAACATTCCCAAACATAATCCAATAACATGGTATAATCGTTCTTACCTTGGTCTCGACGTATGTGCACTTATCTCTCCCGCTCTCTCATTGCTGTTCTGTACCCCCGAAGAGTTGAAGGTGCCAAGGCCCTTAGCGCTAAGCCCTCCAATCCGGGTGTATCACCTGCCAGGCATAGGATGGGCAAGGGTCACCAGATACATCCGCATCCGGCGCTAGCACCCTGAACCTGTGCCACTCAAAACGTTATAGAGCATCTGCCATGCCATTTTCAATGCCTGGAACATGCCTAGTGCAAAAATGTATATTCCATTGTAGGCAACGCAGGACAATCTGACCCAACAAACACAAAATAGGTAGACCAGCAGCTTTTTGTCTGTTAATCGCCTGAACTACCCCCAGATTATCGTACCAAAAAACTACTGAAACATTGGCCAGTACCTCATGCCATACCTCCAGCGCAACCATGATTGGGAATAACTTTAACAACAACAGAGTCCCTGTAAGGCCTTCATCAAACCATGGTTTGGACCAGGGGGACGCACACCACCTGCGCTCCAGGTACGCTCCAAAACCCAGAGAACCAGACGAATCAGTGAATAATTGCAACTCAACATTGAATCTGGGTTCAATCTGCCAAATGCAAACACCATTAAAATCCGACAAAAACCTCTTTCCAAATATGCAAATCCCTATGAATTTCTTTAGATAATTGTATAAAATGACCAGGCCTCTTAACAACTGCTGTCGCTCTTTCCAACTTCCTGCTACAGACCTTACCCATTGGGATAACCCTGCAAGCGAAATTAAGCGACCCCAACAATGATTGAGTCTGTTTCAACGTCACCTTACCATTAGTCAATGCCACCATTATATCCTCCCTCAGCTTAGCTACTTTTTCTATGGGCAAACAACAGTAAACCTCAATCGTATCAATTTCAATACCTAAGAAGGTCAACACCGATATAGGGCCCACCGTCTTTTCCTCAGCTACTGGAACCCCAAAATCAGTAAACAGTGACAATGCATTCAATAAAATATTATCACAAATATCAGACTCGGCGGGGCCCATGAACAAAAAATCATCTAAATAATAAACAATTCCAGACTGGCCTGAATATTCTGAAATGCACCAATGCAAAAACTACTAAACTTTTCAAAATACGAACAAGATATAAAACAACCCATCGGAAGATATCTATCAACACAGAAACCATCATCCAGGTGAAAACCCAAATAACGAAAAAAATTCCGGATCAACGGGCAAAAGACAAAAAGCCGACTCTAAGTCAATTTCACTCATCAACGCTCCCCTACCAAATGACCTAATCTTTGCCAACACATCTTCAAAAGATTGATAAACTTCCATAGTCAAAAACTCAGGAATGGCATCATTAACTGAAGACCCATTTGGACAGGATAAATGCTGAATTAATCTAAACTTTCCCGGGGTCTTTTTAGGAACAAAACCCACTGGGGACAAAATTAAATTGGGAACTGGTGGAGAACTAAAAGGCCCTACCATTCTTCCCAAAGCAAAATCTTTATCAACTTTTTCTTTCAAAATTTCTGGAAACTGCTCAGCCGAGCGCAAATTACGAACCAAACCAAAACCAACTTGGCCCTTAACAGGCAAAGGAAAACTTCTGGAAAACGCCCAACCATAACAAAAAAGCTCTTCTCTGTTTGGATAAATTGTCTTATTGGTTAGAATATTACCCAATCTCACAGGAGTAGGGGCGTTACTCAGTATTGGCAACTGCGGGAGCACAGTTCTGCTGTTTGTAAAAACCTCCTCTACCACCCAAGGGCCGCGAGCAGTCTCTAATGGGAAGTGACCCCCCACAGCGGATACAAACATGCTGAAAACGACACCTTGATCCTAGGGTGCATTGACCATTATTAAAAGCATAGCTCCTACCTTGGCTGTTCTTCCCTGCCATCCATCTATTACTGTTACTACCACGTTTCTCGCTTCAGAACCACTCTTCAATGGTTGTGTTTCGTCTACAAAAATCTCCACATATTTTTTACCAAAATCTATGACAACTCTGCCATGCTGTTTCCTGTGAAAATCCTCATCATAAATCCTCCAAGCTGTCCCACGCCCTGATCTCGCTAATTCATGTAACAAATACATATATTTCATTATGTTCAAATGCTCTTGAGGTCTCGTCTCTAAATAACAGGACACAAAGACCAGCATGCCTATTTGCCAATTAGAATATGATTTATACGCCTCTTCACCTATACCCGATGTCTTTCTGGCTGCAGCTAATGCCTTCTGTGCTTTGCTGGTTAATGCAGACATGTTAACATATCTGCCCTGATCCCTAATTCTGGGCCGTACTCCTCTTAAAACAGCCGTATTAGCACATTGCAGAGAATCCTCAGGACCCTCCTCCGAGGACATACTAGAACTGCTGTCTTTGCACCTTCTTTTGTGTTTTATCTTGCAACCGCTGCATTCACTATCTACTGACCCTTAGGACTCAGAGGAAGATGTGGATGAACCACTCTCTTTCCTACGCCTGCGCCTACGTTTCTGCTTATCTGCAGCTTTTTGCTTGCATGTTTTCTCCTTAACTACTGACTAATTGTCCGAGCTGGCCACCACACCCTCCTGACACGCTTCAAAGTCAAAATCAGACTCACCATAAAATCTACCACCATCGTCCAGAGCGGATTCAACCACAGCCGCCGAGTCCCCTGAATCCTCCTGTAGTTCAGGGACAATCAAAGATTCTGCAGGAGAAATGCAAGGGGAAACATCCACTAGACACTCATCAACTATCTCATTACCCCCACTTTTCCTGCGTGCCCTAGCGCATGAACCTGCGGCCACTGGTTCACTTACACTAGACTCATTAATCATGGAGGGATTCTGCCCCCTCAAGACTCTCCCCTCAGCATGACCCGCAGTAAGAACAGGGACCAGAGCTGATATTACTGAAGTGCATATAGACGCCAGCTTAGACGAATTCCAGCCAGCACCTTTACGCCCAGCATCTACATATGAACACCTAGGAACCCTGCGCCTGCTTTAATTTACTTCAGACGCCACACTTCTGCCCCTCATACTCAAGTTACCAGGCTCAATTCTCTGCTGCACACCAGTATTTTCCATGCCTGAAGTACCCGCGCGCTGACCGACTCCCTCTGTGATTCCATAGGCACCTCTTAAACTGGCGCGCTGACCGACACCCTCTGTGATTCCATAGGCACCCCTTAAACTGGCCCTCTCCCTGTTACCGCCTCTATTAGGTGCTCCCAATCCTTGCACCACCAATTGTTCACTTGTGCCCCTTCCAGATTGCTCACCTCTGGAAAGTCCGGTTCTGCAATGAACGCTTCTGCCTGTCACGCTCCCCCACGGGATGACCACGGTGCACTTCCGGAACATGCAATTCTGAGGTACCCCATCTCGATGTCACCGCTCTCTGCATCACCCTACTGCATGATACCACCATGGCACCCACACTCCAAGACATCATACCTTTGGTCTGCACTCCCAAAGGATTAGCACGCACTCCACTAAGTATGCCACCAGTGGGTGACACAGACGAGCTGGTCACCTGACCTCTGTGTGACGCAGCTCCACCCGCCACAGCTCTCTCAGGAGGTTGAGGCCGACCTCTGGTGGCGGGATTACCACCCACATTTACTACACCCCGCCGTCTTCCCTGTGCTGAAATGACCTGTCCCCCACTTGACACAGACTCAGCGGTACCTCTTCCACCGCTTTCAATCGTGAAAATCGCGTGTCGCTCCCGGACCCATGGAAAGGTTGGCAAGTGTCCTGCATCCGCCTCCAGAACCCACACCACCCCCCTTCCTCAGCCGCCCACAACGTTGCACCAGTGAGTGGTCCGAGGTGGACGCGATTTGCATTGAATCGCGTTATCGTAGCTCCGTTCTCCACTATCCAATGCCTGTTTTCTTGGCACTGGATAGTAGGGGGCTGAGCCACAATTACGTTTTCATACCTCCACACCCACAGACATGCCCCCTTATGACTAGACCCGCCCCCTGTTCACCAACCAGGCTGCCCCCTCCCGAAAGAGGGGCAGTAATGTCGGCAAGTATGCATCAGAGGTCCTTTCTCCAATTTGGTTTTAGCTATAACCATGGCATCAACTTGATGGTGATGAGGCAATGTCGTCATCCCCCCCCCCAGTTACACAGTGCATAGGCCCAGCCCCGTCGCATCCACTTAGCCCCACCCTCCTTCTCTGAGTGGCCCATCTCACTCACATGTCCCTAGCCAGTGATGGTTTTCTGCCATCTATGTAAAGTGCCAGCGGCCTTCCCTACCGGGGGGTAGAGTAGTGTTGGGTAGATACAGTCTACCTGTGGAGGTTAGGAGCCTTCATAGAGACGTGACGCAGCGCGGACAGGTAAAGGGTCCCGCCCACAACTACAAGTGCTGCTGAGATTTGCCTGGTGTATCAGGTGGTAGTTCAGACTGGATCGCTGCAGCAGCGATCACAGTCTGAATTACTTTGTGGAGTGTGCACGCACCCCGGGAGCACACGCACCATAGTGAGATGCTGATTGACAGACAGAGGCAGTTGCTGGGGGTGGGCGTGTTAGAACACCGTTGGTGTTTTAACACGCCCGTTCTAACCCACCGTGGCCTGCCCTCCCAACGGAGGTGTGTCCGGACCGTTGGGAGGGCGGGCCACGGTGGCTGCGTGACTTCACATGCTGCCACTGCGACCCGGGATGCAGTGAGTAGCGGCCTGCCAATGCGCAGGAGATGCGCTGGCAGGGAGCTACTCACCAGGTGCAAAAGCATTGCCGACGTGCAATGTTTTTTGTACCTGTGCGGGGGGGAAGGGGGGTCAGAGCCAGACATGTGGGGTGGACTAACCCTGTGCTGGGCGTACCCCCGCATGTCAGTGACACTGATCGTAGATGTGCTATATTTATCTCATATATGATCAGATCTGAATTAGCCCCTTAGTTCCACATATTAACTAATTATATATTTTTTGGGGACTATTTAAATCATTTTCCCAACCGCCACCGCCCAGGGAGGGCCACAGGGTCCCAGGGAGGGCCACCGGGTCCCAGGGCTGGTTTTCCCTGAAACACATTGAATAGAAATGTACAGATATGAATGCGTTTCCCCCAGTACCATTAAAACACACAAATGACATGAAAGAAACTTAAGGAAGGCGTCATTACGCTTTCAGTCGTCAAGTTGCTTGTTAAAATCACCCAGATTTGGAGCATCTTGTGGGCGCGGATGGAAAGCTGCTGCTCCCGGCCCCTCGCTTCTGCTTTCAGATGAGTAATTTGTGCAGTCATTGTGAAATAGGCTGGAGAGCCGAGGATGAATCTGTTAATCTACTGGAAGCATAAATGACAGCACATATATGAAAGTGTGTTATTAATGCACGCCGTCTTCTTGGAATGCTGACTCCGAGACTCTAGCGGCAGCCCCATGATATGTAAATCTGGAGACATTACTATGCAGCGTCTATTGTATGGACTGTAAATGATGTCCCACTGTCCTTTCCCAGGAATGGTAATTAAATCCTGTGAAATATAAGTAGCTCAATATCTAGGAGGTTAGTTTGTCAGCCAGAAAACCTTGGGGAAAATAAAATAAATTGAAACTCGTACGCTTTATTTTTTAGTTTTTAAATTCATTCCTATCCTTCTAAATGGATCAGAAGTTGATCTGGAAATAATTATACATTTTTCTGTTGTCTTCTGATGAAAAAAACAATGGGGTATATTTACTAAAAATCGTATTTTCCCGATTGAGGTTAAAGTTCAATCACGAATGACATCAAAAGTGTAAAGTTGCAACTTTTTGAATTTATTACGACTAATTTACTAAGCTGTCGTATTCTGCATTTTCGTATTTACCGATGTCGATGTCATTCGTATTTTTTTGCAGTGTTTTACGTGAGTGACTTGGAAAACACTGCCGACTTTAACACAATGAATCTCGGCCGGATCTGTGAGATCCGTGCTGGGCTTCATTGTGCACCTTTATAAAAAAATAAATCATTGTTAAAATCTTTAAAAAAAATGCGTGGGGTCCCCCCTCCTAAGCAAAACCAGCCTCGGGCTCTTTGAGCCAGTCCTGGTTGTAAAAATATGGGGAAAAAAGTGACAGGGGTTCCCCCATATTTAAACAACCAGCACCGGGCTCTGCGCCTGGTTCCAAAAATATGGGGGACAAAAAGCGTAGGGGTCCCCCGTATTTCTGAAACCAGCACCGGGCTCCACTAGCCAGATACATAATGCCACAGCCGGGGGACACTTTTATATTGGTCCCTGCGGCCCTGGCATTACATACCCAACTAGTCACCCCTGGGCGGGGTACCCTGGAGGAGTGGGGATCCCTTCAATCAAGGGGTCCCCCCCCCCCCTCCAGCCACCCAAGGGCCAGGGGTGAAGCCCGAGGCTGTCCCCCCCCCCATCCAAGGGCTGCGGATGGGGGGCTGATAGCCTTTTTGTCAAAACTTTAATATTGTTTTTAGTAGCAGTACTACAAGTCCCAGCAAGCCTCCCCCGCATGCTGGTACTTGGAGAACCACAAGTACCAGCATGCGATGGAAAACCGGGCCTGCTGGTACCTCTAGTACTACTACTAAAAAAATACCCCAATAAAAACAGAAGACACACACCTTGATAGTAAAAGTTTAATACATACATCCACACCTCCATATACACATACTTACCTATGTTCACACGAGGGTCGGTCCTCTTCTCCATGTAGAATCCATGGGGTACCTGTTGGAAAAATTATACTCACCAAATCCAGTGTAGAGGGCTCCTCGGGTAATCCATTTGTAATCCACGTACTTTGCAAAATAAAAAAACGGATACATGACCACGCACTGAAAGGGGCCCCATGTTTTCACATGGGACCCCTTTCCCCGACTGCCAGGAACCCCCCCTGACTTCTGTCTAAGAGGATTCCTTCAGCCAATCAGGGAGCGCCACGTTGTGGCACCCTCCTGATTGGCTGTGTGCTCCTGTAGTGTATGTCAGGCAGCACACGGCAGTGTTACAATGTAGCGCCTATGCGCTCCATTGTAACCAATGGTGGGAACTTTGCGGTCAGTGGTGAGGTTACTTTCGGTCAACCGCTGACCACAAAGTTCCCACCATTGGTTACAATGGAGCGCATAGGCGCTACATTGTAACACTGCCGTGTGCTGCCTGTCATACAGTACAGGAGCACACAGCCAATCAGGAGGATGCCAAAACGTGGCGCTCCCTGATTGGCTGATGGAACCCTCTTAGACATAACTCAGAGGGGGTTCCTGGCATTCGGGGAAAGGGGTCCCATGTGAAAACATGGGGCCCCTTTCAGTGCGTGGTCATGTATCGGTTTTTTTATTTTGCAAAGTACCTGGATTACAAATAGAAAAGAAGAGGACCGATCCACTGGATTATGTGAGTATAATTTTTCCAACAGGTACCCCATGGATTCTACATGGAGAAGAGGACCGACCCTCGTGTGAACATAGGTAAGTATGTATGTTTGGAGGTGTGGATGTATGTATTAAACTTTTACTTTCAAGGTGTGTGTCTTCTGTTTTTATTGGTGTATTTTTTTAGTAGTAGTACTAGAGGTACCAGCGGGCCCGGTTTTCCACCGCATGCTGGTACTTGTGGTTCTCCAAGTACCAGCTTGCGGGGGAGGCTTGCTGGGACTTGTAGTACTGCTACTAAAAACAATATTCATTTTTTTACAAAAAGGCTATCAGCCCCCCATCCGCAGCCCTTGGATGGGGGGGGACAGCCTCGGGCTTCACCCCTGGCCCTTGGGTGGCTGGAGGGGGGGACCCCTTGATTTAAGGGGTCCCACTCCTCCAGGGTACCCCGGCCAGGGGTGACTAGTTGGGTATGTAATGCCAGGGCCGTAGGGACCAATATAAAAGTGTCCCCCGGCTGTGGCATTATGTATCTGGCTAGTGGAGCCCGGTGCTGGTTTCAGAAATACGGGGGACCCCTACGCTTTTTGTTCCCCGTATTTTTGGAAACAGGACCAGGCGCAGAGCCCGGTGCTGGTTGTTTAAATATGGGGGAACCCCTGTCACTTTTTTCCCCATATTTTTTCAACCAGGGCCGCCCGAGACTGGTTTTGCTTAGGAGGGGGGACCCCACGCATTTTTTTTGGGAAAAATTAACACTTTCCCACCCCTTCCCACTGAAAAACATGCACGGATCTCATGGATCCGTGCATGCCTATCCGAACACGGTAAAAAAAAGCAGGTCTGGTTTTTTTTTGCACTTTTTCACGAATTGTATTTCTGCACGGCAGTGTTTGGCTATTGTCGGCAGTGTTTGTGATTTGCACTTTTTAGTAAATGACCGATTTCTACCAAATTCCAGGCGTATTTGACCGATGGTGTTTTGATTCGTAATTTTTTCCTAGGACTTCCAAAAAATACGAATGCCCTCATCACTGCCGTGATTTGAGTTTAGTAAATTCCCGAGATGACACTTTGAAGAAAAAACACCATCTCGGTCAAAATCGGGACCTTCGTAAATATACCCCAATGTATCAATTATGTTGAAAAGAAATAGAAGTTTAATGCCGGGTACACAACATCCAGTATATCGCAAGCCCGTCGGCAGGTGCGTACCCCGATATGTCTGTGACAGACGTTGTTCACAGACATATCGCGTCGGCAGTGCAGCACAGCCGACGGCCAATATATATCAGTAGATCTGGCTGTGTGTACGGGCGGTCATCCGAGTGCCGTCCACTTGCTGCAAGGACCGCCGGGGACTGACTTCACAACTGGGCGAGTACGAGTAAATGCCCGCCTACTTGTGACATCATGCACGACACATAGGGCGGGCGGATGATTGGTGAGTGTATAAGCTTAGGGCTGGGTACACACTGAGCGATATGTCGTCTGATAATGCTAATTGGACCGACATATTGCACACATAGGGGGTAATTCAGACCTGATTGTAGCTGATTTGTTAGCAGTTGGGCAAAACCATGGGGGTCATTCCGAGTTGTTTGCTCGCTAGCTGCTGTTAGAAGTAGAGATGAGCGCCGGAAATTTTTCGGGTTTTGTGTTTTGGTTTTGGGTTCGGTTCCGCGGCCGTGTTTTGGGTTCGACCGCGTTTTGGCAAAACCTAACCGATTTTTTTTTGTCGGATTCGGGTGTGTTTTGGATTCGGGTGTTTTTTTCAAAAAACACTAAAAAACAGCTTAAATCATAGAATTTGGGGGTCATTTTGATCCCAAAGTATTATTAACCTCAAAAACCATAATTTACACTCATTTTCAGTCTATTCTGAATACCTCACACCTCACAATATTATTTTTAGTCCTAAAATTTGCACCTAGGTCGCTGGATGACTAAGCTAAGCGACCCTAGTGGCCGACACAAACACCGGGCCCATCTAGGAGTGTCACTGCAGTGTCACGCAGGATGTCCCTTCCAAAAAACCCTCCCCAAACAGCACATGACGCAAAGAAAAAAAGAGGCGCAATGAGGTAGCTGTGTGAGTAAGATAAGCGACCCTAGTGGCCGACACAAACACCGGGCCCATCTAGGAGTGGCACTGCAGTGTCACGCAGGATGTCCCTTCCAAAAAACCCTCCCCAAACAGCACATGACGCAAAGAAAAAAAGAGGCGCAATGAGGTAGCTGTGTGAGTAAGATAAGCGACCCTAGTGGCCGACACAAACACCGGGCCCATCTAGGAGTGGCACTGCAGTGTCACGCAGGATGTCCCTTCCAAAAAACCCTCCCCAAACAGCACATGACGCAAAGAAAAATTAAAGAAAAAAGAGGTGCAAGATGGAATTGTCCTTGGGCCCTCCCACCCACCCTTATGTTGTATAAACAGGACATGCACACTTTAACCAACCCATCATTTCAGTGACAGGGTCTGCCACACGACTGTGACTGAAATGACGGGTTGGTTTGGACCCCCACCAAAAAAGAAGCAATTAATCTCTCCTTGCACAAACTGGCTCTACAGAGGCAAGATGTCCACCTCATCATCATCCTCCGATATATCACCGTGTACATCCCCCTCCTCACAGATTATCAATTCGTCCCCACTGGAATCCACCATCTCAGCTCCCTGTGTACTTTGTGGAGGCAATTGCTGCTGGTCAATGTCTCCACGGAGGAATTGATTATAATTCATTTTAATGAACATCATCTTCTCCACATTTTCTGGATGTAACCTCGTACGCCGATTGCTGACAAGGTGAGCGGCGGCACTAAACACTCTTTCGGAGTACACACTTGTGGGAGGGCAACTTAGGTAGAATAAAGCCAGTTTGTGCTAGGGCCTCCAAATTGCCTCTTTTTCCTGCCAGTATAAGTACGGACTGTGTGACGTGCCTACTTGGATGCGGTCACTCATATAATCCTCCACCATTCTTTCAATGGCGAGAGAATCATATGCAGTGACAGTAGACGACATGTCCGTAATCGTTGTCAGGTCCTTCAGTCCGGACCAGATGTCAGCATCAGCAGTCGCTCCAGACTGCCCTGCATCACCGCCAGCGGGTGGGCTCGGAATTCTGAGCCTTTTCCTCGCACCCCCAGTTGCGGGAGAATGTGAAGGAGGAGATGTTGACAGGTCGCGTTCCGCTTGACTTGACAATTTTCTCACCAGCAGGTCTTTCAACCCCAGCAGACTTGTGTCTGCCGGAAAGAGAGATCCAAGGTAGGCTTTAAATTAGTGATGAGCGGATTCGGTTTTACTCGGTTGTAGTGCTCTGATTTCAACAGATTGACCACCCGTGAATCCTTGTTAAGCGAATTAAGGGCTCCATCCACAAGTCCCACATGCCTAGCGGAATCGCTCCGTGTTAGCTCCTCCTTCAATGTCTCCAGCTTCTTCTGCAAAAGCCTGATGAGGGGAATGACCTGACTCAGGCTGGCAGTGTCTGAACTGACTTCACGTGTGGCAAGTTCAAAGGGCATCAGAACCTTGCACAACGTTGAAATCATTCTCCACTGCACTTGAGACAGGTGCATTCCACCTCCTATATCGTGCTCAATTGTATAGGCTTGAATGGCCTTTTGCTGCTCCTCCAACCTCTGAAGCATATAGAGGGTTGAATTCCACCTCGTTACCACTTCTTGCTTCAGATGATGGCAGGGCAGGTTCAGTAGTTTTTGGTGGTGCTCCAGTCTTCTGTACGTGGTGCCTGTACGCCGAAAGTGTCCCGCAATTCTTCTGGCCACCGACAGCATCTCTTGCACGCCCCTGTCGTTTTTAAAAAAATTCTGCACCACCAAATTCAAGGTATGTGCAAAACATGGGACGTGCTGGAATTTGCCCATATTTAATGCACACACAATATTGCTGGCGTTGTCCGATGCCACAAATCCACAGGAGAGTCCAATTGGGGTAAGCCATTCCGCGATGATCTTCCTCAGTTGCCGTAAGAGGTTTTCAGCTGTGTGCGTATTCTGGAAAGCGGTGATACAAAGCGTAGCCTGCCTAGGAAAGAGTTGGCGTTTGCGAGATGCTGCTACTGGTGCCGCCGCTGCTGTTCTTGCGGCGGGAGTCCATACATCTACCCAGTGGGCTGTCACAGTCATATAGTCCTGACCCTGCCCTGCTCCACTTGTCCACATGTCCGTGGTTAAGTGGACATTGGGTACAACTGCATTTTTTAGGACACTGGTGAGTCTTTTTCTGACGTCCGTGTACATTCTCGGTATCGCCTGCCTAGAGAAGTGGAACCTAGATGGTATTTGGTAACCGGGGCACACTGCCTCAATAAATTGTCTAGTTCCCTGTGAACTAACGGCGGATACCGGACGCACGTCTAACACCAACATAGTTGTCAAGGCCTCAGTTATCCGCTTTGCAGCAGGATGACTGCTGTGATATTTCATCTTCCTCGCAAAGGACTGTTGGACAGTCAATTGCTTACTGGAAGTAGTACAAGTGGGCTTACGACTTCCCCTCTGGGATGACCATCGACTCCCAGCAGCAACAACAGCAGCGCCAGCAGCAGTAGGCGTTACACGCAAGGATGCATCGGAGGAATCCCAGGCAGGAGAGGACTCGTCAGAATTGCCAGTGACATGGCCTGCAGGACTATTGGCATTCCTGGGGAAGGAGGAAATTGACACTGAGGGAGTTGGTGGGGTGGTTTGCGTGAGCTTGGTTACAAGAGGAAGGGATTTACTGGTCAGTGGACTGCTTCCGCTGTCGCCCAAAGTTTTTGAACTTGTCACTGACTTATTATGAATGCGCTGCAGGTGACGTATAAGGGAGGATGTTCCGAGGTGGTTAACGTCCTTACCCCTACTTATTACAGCTTGACAAAGGCAACACACGGCTTGACACCTGTTGTCCGCTTTTCTGTTGAAATACCTCCGCACTGAAGAGCTGATTTTTTTGGTATTTTCACCAGGCATGTCAACGGCCATATTCCTCCCACGGACAACAGGTGTCTCCCCGGGTGCCTGACTTAAACAAACCACCTCACCATCAGAATCCTCCTGGTCAATTTCCTCCCCAGCGCCAGCAACACCCATATCCTCCTCATCCTGGTGTACTTCAACACTGACATCTTCAATCTGACTATCAGGAACTGGACTGCGGGTGCTCCTTCCAGCACTTGCAGGGGGCGTGAAAATGGTGGAAGGCGCATGCTCTTCACGTCCAGTGTTGGGAAGGTCAGGCATCGCAACCGACACAATTGGACTCTCCTTGTGGATTTGGGATTTCGAAGAACGCACAGTTCTTTGCGGTGCTTTTGCCAGCTTGAGTCTTTTCAGTTTTCTAGCGAGAGGCTGAGTGCTTCCATCCTCATGTGAAGCTGAACCACTAGCCATGAACATAGGCCAGGGCCTCAGCCGTTCCTTGCCACTCCGTGTGGTAAATGGCATATTGGCAAGTTTACGCTTCTTCTCCGACAATTTTATTTTAGGTTTTGGAGTCCTTTTTTTACTGATATTTGGTGTTTTGGATTTTACATGCTCTGTACTATGACATTGGGCATCGGCCTTGGCAGACGACGTTGCTAGCATTTCATCGTCTCGGCCATGACTAGTGGCAGCAGCTTCAGCACGAGGTGGAAGTGGATCTTGATCTTTCCCTAATTTTGGAACCTCAACATTTTTGTTCTCCATATTTTAATAGGCACAACTAAAAGGCACCTCAGGCAAACAATGGAGATGGATGGATACTAGTATACAATTATGGATGGACTGCCGAGTGCCGACACAGAGGTAGCTACAGCCGTGAACTACCGTACTGTGTCTGCTGCTAATATAGACTGGTTGATAATGAGATGTAGTATGTATAAAGAAGAAAGAAAAAAAAAACCACGGGTAGGTGGTATACAATTATGGATGGACTGCCGAGTGCCGACACAGAGGTAGCTACAGCCGTGGACTACCGTACTGTACTGTGTCTGCTGCTAATATAGACTGGATGATAATGAGATGTAGTATGTATAAAGAAGAAAGAAAAAAAAACCACGGGTAGGTGGTATACAATTATGGATGGACTGCCGAGTGCCAACACAGAGGTAGCTACAGCCGTGAACTACCGTACTGTGTCTGCTGCTAATATAGACTGGTTGATAATGAGATGTAGTATGTATAAAGAAGAAAGAAAAAAAAAAAACACGGGTAGGTGGTATACAATTATGGATGGACTGCCGAGTGCCGACACAGAGGTAGCTACAGCCGTGGACTACCGTACTGTACTGTGTCTGCTGCTAATATAGACTGGATGATAATGAGATGTAGTATGTATAAAGAAGAAAGAAAAAAAAAAACACGGGTAGGTGGTATACAATTATGGATGGACTGCCGAGTGCCGACACAGAGGTAGCTACAGCCGTGGACTACCGTACTGTACTGTGTCTGCTGCTAATATAGACTGGATGATAATGAGATGTAGTATGTATAAAGAAGAAAGAAAAAAAAACCACGGGTAGGTGGTATACAATTATGGATGGACTGCCGAGTGCCGACACAGAGGTAGCTACAGCCGTGAACTACCGTACTGTGTCTGCTGCTAATATAGACTGGTTGATAATGAGATGTAGTATGTATAAAGAAGAAAGAAAAAAAAAACCACGGGTAGGTGGTATACAATTATGGATGGACTGCCGAGTGCCGACACAGAGGTAGCTACAGCCGTGGACTACCGTACTGTACTGTGTCTGCTGCTAATATAGACTGGATGATAATGAGATGTAGTATGTATAAAGAAGAAAGAAAAAAAAAACCACGGGTAGGTGGTATACAATTATGGATGGACTGCCGAGTGCCGACACAGAGGTAGCTACAGCCGTGGACTACCGTACTGTACTGTGTCTGCTGCTAATATAGACTGGATGATAATGAGATGTAGTATGTATAAAGAAGAAAGAAAAAAAAACCACGGGTAGGTGGTATACAATTATGGATGGACTGCCGAGTGCCGACACAGAGGTAGCTACAGCCGTGAACTACCGTACTGTGTCTGCTGCTAATATAGACTGGTTGATAATGAGATGTAGTATGTATAAAGAAGAAAGAAAAAAAAAACCACGGGTAGGTGGTATACAATTATGGATGGACTGCCAAGTGCCGACACAGAGATAGCTACAGCCGTGGACTACCGTACTGTACTGTGTCTGCTGCTAATATAGACTGGATGATAATGAGATGTAGTATGTATAAAGAAGAAAGAAAAAAAAAACCACGGGTAGGTGGTATACAATTATGGATGGACTGCCGAGTGCCGACACAGAGGTAGCTACAGCCGTGGACTACCGTACTGTACTGTGTCTGCTGCTAATATAGACTGGATGATAATGAGATGTAGTATGTATAAAGAAGAAAGAAAAAAAAAACCACGGGTAGGTGGTATACAATTATGGATGGACTGCCGAGTGCCGACACAGAGGTAGCTACAGCCGTGGACTACCGTACTGTACTGTGTCTGCTGCTAATATAGACTGGATGATAATGAGATGTAGTATGTATAAAGAAGAAAGAAAAAAAAACACGGGTAGGTGGTATACAATTATGGATGGACTGCCGAGTGCCGACACAGAGGTAGCTACAGCCGTGAACTACCGTACTGTGGCCCTCATTCCGAGTTGATCGGTCGCAAGGCGAATTTAGCAGAGTTACACACGCTAAGCCGCCGCCTACTGGGAGTGAATCTTAGCTTCTTAAAATTGCGACCGATGTATTCGCAATATTGCGATTACTAACTACTTAGCAGTTTCAGAGTAGCTCCAGACTTACTCTGCCTGTGCGATCAGTTCAGTGCTTGTCGTTCCTGGTTGACGTCACAAACACACCCAGCGTTCGCCCAGGCACTCCCACCGTTTCTCCGGCCACTCCTGCGTTTTTTCCGGAAACGGTAGCGTTTTCAGCCACACGCCCCTGAAACGCCGTGTTTCCGCCCAGTAACACCCATTTCCTGTCAATCACATTACGTTCGCCGGAGCGATGAAAAAGCCGTGAGTAAAATTACTTTCTACATAGCAAAGTTACTTGGCGCAGTCGCAGTGCGAACATTGCGCATGCGTACTAAGCGGATTTTCATTGCGATGCGATGAAAAATACCGAGCGAACAACTCGGAATGAGGGCCTGTGTCTGCTGCTAGTATAGACTGGATGATAAATAATGATATAAAAAATATATATATATCACTACTGCAGCCGGACAGGTATATATTATATAATGAGGGACCTGCTGGACACTGTCTGTCAGCAGAATGAGTTTTTTAATTTTTATAGAATAAAAAAACACCACACAAGTCACACGACGAGTGTACTTTTTCAGGCAGACAATCACAATATACTATACTGGTGGTCAGTGTGGTCAGGTCACAGTGGTCAGTGGTCAGTCACACTGGCAGTGGCACTCTGGCAGCAAAAGTGTGCACTGTTTAATATGTACTCCTGGCTCCTGCTATAACCTATAACTGCTCCCCAGTCTCCCCCACAATTAAGCTGTGTGAGCACAGTCAGATATTATACATAGATGATGCAGCACACTGGGCTGAGCACAGATATGGTATGTGAGTGTGACTGAGTCACTGTGTATCGTTTTTTTCAGGCAGAGAACAAGAACAGAACGGATTATTAAATAATAATAAATTATAAAACTGCACTGGTGGTCAGGTCACTGGTCATCAGTCACTAGTATAACTCCTCCTAAGCTCCAGTAAGTAAATGAAGTGTCTCACTCTCACTCTCCTATCTATTTTAATTTCTAAACGGAGAGGACGCCAGCCACGTCCTCTCCCTATCAATCTCAATGCACGTGTGAAAATGGCCGCGACGCGCGGCTCCTTATATAGAATCCGAGTCACGCGATAGAATCCGAGCCTTGCGAGAATCCGACAGCGTGATGATGACGTTCGGGCGCGCTCGGGTTAACCGAGCAAGGCGGGAAGATCCGAGTCGCTCGGACCCGTGTAAAAAAACATGAAGTTCGGGCGGGTTCGGATTCAGAGAAACCGAACCCGCTCATCTCTAGTTAGAAGCATTGCACACGCTAGGCCGCCGCCCTCTGGGAGTGAATCTTAGCTTAGCAGAGTAGCCAACGAAAGATTCGCAGAACTGCTACTAAATAATTCCCTGCAGTTCCTGAGTAGCTCCAGACCTACTCACAGATTGCGATCAGCTCAGTCCGTTTAGTTCCTGGTTTGACGTCACAAACACGCCCTGCGTCTGGCCAGCCACTCCCCCGTTTCTCCAGACACTCCTGCGTTTTCTGCTGGCACGCCTGAGTTTTTTAGCACACTCCCTGAAAACGCTCAGTTTCCGCCCTGAAACACCCACTTCCTGTCAATTACTCACCGATCAGCAGTGCGACTGAAAAGCTTTGTTCGCCCATGAGTAAATAGCATAGTTTTGTGTAAAATTGTTTAGCGCGTGCGCCCTGCTGTGCATACGCATGCGCAGAACTGCCGGATTTTAGCCTATTAGCTAATCTGCTAAAAATAGCAGCGAGCGAACAACTCGGAATGACCACCCATGTGCAGTGCAGGGTGGGGTGGGGGTGGAGTGGAGGGGGGCAAATGTAACATATGCAGAGAGAATCAGTGACGTGCGGTGGGGTGAGGCAGAGCCTTTCCTGTCATACTTACGTTTAAACCAGAGTTTTGATTGAATAAAGAATATGAAAAATACTAATAATTTGTTTGATATATCTTCTTTGCATTATTCTAATAATTTTTATAGCCAAAACTCTGGAGTAAAAAGTCTATGGCAGGTGAGGCAGTGCCTCCTAACCACCCACCCTCCTCACCTGCTTATTTTTTCAGCACATCTCTGATCAAAAATCATCAAATTCCAAAGAGTTTATACTGCTGCACCTGTGTATAATGCCCAGATGTACCCTTTGGCTTATATATTGCATGGAAATCTGGCTTTGGGTTTAGCTAACGCCTCCTGAGCCACTTAGCTCACCGCATGTCCCTGGAGAGAAGTAGATTTGGGTGGGGTGTGTTCAAACTGAAATCTAAATTGCATTGTAAAAATAAAGCAGCCAGTATTTACTCTGCACTGAAACAATATAACCCACCAAACCTAACTCTCTCTGCACATGTTACTAGAGATGAGCGGGTTCGGTTTCTCTGAATCCGAACCCGCCAGAACTTCATGTTTTTTTTCACGGGTCCGAGCGACTCGGATCTTCCCGCCTTGCTCGGTTAACCCGAGCGCGCCCGAACGTCATCATGACGCTGTCGGATTCTCGCGAGGCTCGGATTCTATCGCGAGACTCGGATTCTATATAAGGAGCCGCGCGTCGCCGCCATTTTCACACGTGCATTGAGATTGATAGGGAGAGGACGTGGCTGGCGTCCTCTCCGTTTAGAATAGATTAGAGAGACACTTGATTTACTAATTTTGGGGAGCATTAGGAGTACTCAGTACAGTGCAGAGTTTTGCTGATAGTGACCACCAGTTTTATTTATAATCCGTTCTCTGCCTGAAAAAAGCGATACACAGCACACAGTGACTCAGTCACATACCATATCTGTGTGCACTGCTCAGGCTCAGGCCAGTGTGCTGCATCATCTATTATCTATATATAATATTATATATATCTGTCTGACTGCTCAGCTCACACAGCTTATAATTGTGGGGGAGACTGGGGAGCACTACTGCAGTGCCAGTTATAGGTTATAGCAGGAGCCAGGAGTACATAATATATTATATAGTGAGTGACCACCAGACACACAGTGCAGTTTATTTAATATATCCGTTCTCTGCCTGAAAAAAGCGATACACACAGTGACTCAGTCAGTCACATACCATATCTGTGTGCACTGCTCAGGCTCAGGCCAGTGTGCTGCATCATCTATATATTATATATCTGTCTGACTGCTCAGCTCACACAGCTTATAATTGTGGGGGAGACTGGGGAGCACTACTGCAGTGCCAGTTATAGGTTATAGCAGGAGCCAGGAGTACATAATATTATATTAAAATTAAACAGTGCACACTTTTGCTGCAGGAGTGCCACTGCCAGTGTGACTAGTGACCAGTGACCTGACCACCAGTATATATAATATTAGTAGTATACTATCTCTTTATCAACCAGTCTATATTAGCAGCAGACACAGTACAGTGCGGTAGTTCACGGCTGTGGCTACCTCTGTGTCGGCACTCGGCAGCCCGTCCATAATTGTATATACCACCTAACCGTGGTTTTTTTTTCTTTCTTTATACATACATACTAGTTACGAGTATACTATCTCTTTATCAACCAGTCTATATATTAGCAGCAGACACAGTACAGTGCGGTAGTTCACGGCTGTGGCTACCTCTGTGTCGGCACTCGGCAGCCCGTCCATAATTGTATATACCACCTAACCGTGGTTTTTTTTTCTTTCTTTATACATACATACTAGTTACGAGTATACTATCTCTTTATCAACCAGTCTATATATTAGCAGCAGACACAGTACAGTGCGGTAGTTCACGGCTGTGGCTACCTCTGTGTCGGCACTCGGCAGCCCGTCCATAATTGTATATACCACCTAACCGTGGTTTTTTTTTCTTTCTTTATACATACATACTAGTTACGAGTATACTATCTCTTTATCAACCAGTCTATATATTAGCAGCAGACACAGTACAGTGCGGTAGTTCACGGCTGTGGCTACCTCTGTGTCGGCACTCGGCAGCCCGTCCATAATTGTATATACCACCTAACCGTGGTTTTTTTTTCTTTCTTTATACATACATACTAGTTACGAGTATACTATCTCTTTATCAACCAGTCTATATATTAGCAGCAGACACAGTACAGTGCGGTAGTTCACGGCTGTGGCTACCTCTGTGTCGGCACTCGGCAGCCCGTCCATAATTGTATATACCACCTAACCGTGGTTTTTTTTTCTTTCTTTATACATACATACTAGTTACGAGTATACTATCTCTTTATCAACCAGTCTATATATTAGCAGCAGACACAGTACAGTGCGGTAGTTCACGGCTGTGGCTACCTCTGTGTCGGCACTCGGCAGCCCGTCCATAATTGTATATACCACCTAACCGTGGTTTTTTTTTCTTTCTTTATACATACATACTAGTTACGAGTATACTATCTCTTTATCAACCAGTCTATATATTAGCAGCAGACACAGTACAGTGCGGTAGTTCACGGCTGTGGCTACCTCTGTGTCGGCACTCGGCAGCCCGTCCATAATTGTATATACCACCTAACCGTGGTTTTTTTTTCTTTCTTTATACATACATACTAGTTACGAGTATACTATCTCTTTATCAACCAGTCTATATTAGCAGCAGACACAGTACAGTGCGGTAGTTCACGGCTGTGGCTACCTCTGTGTCGGCACTCGGCAGCCCGTCCATAATTGTATATACCACCTAACCGTGGTTTTTTTTTCTTTCTTTATACATACATACTAGTTACGAGTATACTATCTCTTTATCAACCAGTCTATATATTAGCAGCAGACACAGTACAGTGCGGTAGTTCACGGCTGTGGCTACCTCTGTGTCGGCACTCGGCAGCCCGTCCATAATTGTATATACCACCTAACCGTGGTTTTTTTTTCTTTCTTTATACATACATACTAGTTACGAGTATACTATCTCTTTATCAACCAGTCTATATATTAGCAGCAGACACAGTACAGTGCGGTAGTTCACGGCTGTGGCTACCTCTGTGTCGGCACTCGGCAGCCCGTCCATAATTGTATACTAGTATCCAATCCATCCATCTCCATTGTTTACCTGAGGTGCCTTTTAGTTGTGCCTATTAAAATATGGAGAACAAAAATGTTGAGGTTCCAAAATTAGGGAAAGATCAAGATCCACTTCCACCTCGTGCTGAAGCTGCTGCCACTAGTCATGGCCGAGACGATGAAATGCCAGCAACGTCGTCTGCCAAGGCCGATGCCCAATGTCATAGTACAGAGCATGTCAAATCCAAAACACCAAATATCAGTAAAAAAAGAACTCCAAAACCTAAAATAAAATTGTCGGAGGAGAAGCGTAAACTTGCCAATATGCCATTTACCACACGGAGTGGCAAGGAACGGCTGAGGCCCTGGCCTATGTTCATGGCTAGTGGTTCAGCTTCACATGAGGATGGAAGCACTCAGCCTCTCGCTAGAAAAATGAAAAGACTCAAGCTGGCAAAAGCAGCACAGCAAAGAACTGTGCATTCTTCGAAATCCCAAATCCACAAGGAGAGTCCAATTGTGTCGGTTGCGATGCCTGACCTTCCCAACACTGGACGTGAAGAGCATGCGCCTTCCACCATTTGCACGCCCCCTGCAAGTGCTGGAAGGAGCACCCGCAGTCCAGTTCCTGATAGTCAGATTGAAGATGTCAGTGTTGAAGTACACCAGGATGAGGAGGATATGGGTGTTGCTGGCGCTGGGGAGGAAATTGACCAGGAGGATTCTGATGGTGAGGTGGTTTGTTTAAGTCAGGCACCCGGGGAGACACCTGTTGTCCGTGGGAGGAATATGGCCGTTGACATGCCAGGTGAAAATACCAAAAAAATCAGCTCTTCGGTGTGGAGGTATTTCACCAGAAATGCGGACAACAGGTGTCAAGCCGTGTGTTCCCTTTGTCAAGCTGTAATAAGTAGGGGTAAGGACGTTAACCACCTCGGAACATCCTCCCTTATATGTCACCTGCAGCGCATTCATAATAAGTCAGTGACAAGTTCAAAAACTTTGGGTGACAGCGGAAGCAGTCCACTGACCAGTAAATCCCTTCCTCTTGTAACCAAGCTCACGCAAACCACCCCACCAACTCCCTCAGTGTCAATTTCCTCCTTCCCCAGGAATGCCAATAGTCCTGCAGGCCATGTCACTGGCAATTCTGACGAGTCCTCTCCTGCCTGGGATTCCTCCGATGCATCCTTGCGTGTAACGCCTACTGCTGCTGGCGCTGCTGTTGTTGCCGCTGGGAGTCGATGGTCATCCCAGAGGGGAAGTCGTAAGCCCACTTGTACTACTTCCAGTAAGCAATTGACTGTTCAACAGTCCTTTGCGAGGAAGATGAAATATCACAGCAGTCATCCTACTGCAAAGCGGATAACTGAGTCCTTGACAACTATGTTGGTGTTAGACGTGCGTCCGGTATCCGCCGTTAGTTCACAGGGAACTAGACAATTTATTGAGGCAGTGTGCCCCCGTTACCAAATACCATCTAGGTTCCACTTCTCTAGGCAGGCGATACCGAGAATGTACACGGACGTCAGAAAAAGACTCACCAGTGTCCTAAAAAATGCAGTTGTACCCAATGTCCACTTAACCACGGACATGTGGACAAGTGGAGCAGGGCAGGGTCAGGACTATATGACTGTGACAGCCCACTGGGTAGATGTATGGACTCCCGCCGCAAGAACAGCAGCGGCGGCACCAGTAGCAGCATCTCGCAAACGCCAACTCTTTCCTAGGCAGGCTACGCTTTGTATCACCGCTTTCCAGAATACGCACACAGCTGAAAACCTCTTACGGCAACTGAGGAAGATCATCGCGGAATGGCTTACCCCAATTGGACTCTCCTGTGGATTTGTGGCATCGGACAACGCCAGCAATATTGTGTGTGCATTAAATATGGGCAAATTCCAGCACGTCCCATGTTTTGCACATACCTTGAATTTGGTGGTGCAGAATTTTTTAAAAAACGACAGGGGCGTGCAAGAGATGCTGTCGGTGGCCAGAAAAATTGCGGGACACTTTCGGCGTACAGGCACCACGTACAGAAGACTGGAGCACCACCAAAAACTACTGAACCTGCCCTGCCATCATCTGAAGCAAGAAGTGGTAACGAGGTGGAATTCAACCCTCTATATGCTTCAGAGGTTGGAGGAGCAGCAAAAGGCCATTCAAGCCTATACAATTGAGCACGATATAGGAGGTGGAATGCACCTGTCTCAAGTGCAGTGGAGAATGATTTCAACGTTGTGCAAGGTTCTGATGCCCTTTGAACTTGCCACACGTGAAGTCAGTTCAGACACTGCCAGCCTGAGTCAGGTCATTCCCCTCATCAGGCTTTTGCAGAAGAAGCTGGAGGCATTGAAGAAGGAGCTAAAAGGGAGCGATTCCGCTAGGCATGTGGGACTTGTGGATGCAGCCCTTAATTCGCTTAACAAGGATTCACGGGTGGTCAATCTGTTGAAATCAGAGCACTACATTTTGGCCACCGTGCTCGATCCTAGATTTAAAGCCTACCTTGGATCTCTCTTTCCGGCAGACACAGGTCTGCTGGGGTTGAAAGACCTGCTGGTGACAAAATTGTCAAGTCAAGCGGAACGCGACCTGTCAACATCTCCTCCTTCACATTCTCCCGCAACTGGGGGTGCGAGGAAAAGGCTCAGAATTCCGAGCCCACCCGCTGGCGGTGATGCAGGGCAGTCTGGAGCGACTGCTGATGCTGACATCTGGTCCGGACTGAAGGACCTGACAACGATTACGGACATGTCGTCTACTGTCACTGCATATGATTCTCTCAACATTGATAGAATGGTGGAGGATTATATGAGTGACCGCATCCAAGTAGGCACGTCACACAGTCCGTACTTATACTGGCAGGAAAAAGAGGCAATTTGGAGGCCCTTGCACAAACTGGCTTTATTCTACCTAAGTTGCCCTCCCACAAGTGTGTACTCCGAAAGAGTGTTTAGTGCCGCCGCTCACCTTGTCAGCAATCGGCGTACGAGGTTACATCCAGAAAATGTGGAGAAGATGATGTTCATTAAAATGAATTATAATCAATTCCTCCGCGGAGACATTGACCAGCAGCAATTGCCTCCACAAAGTACACAGGGAGCTGAGATGGTGGATTCCAGTGGGGACGAATTGATAATCTGTGAGGAGGGGGATGTACACGGTGATATATCGGAGGGTAAAGATGAGGTGGACATCTTGCCTCTGTAGAGCCAGTTTGTGCAAGGAGAGATTAATTGCTTCTTTTTTGGGGGGTGTCCAAACCAACCCGTCATATCAGTCACAGTCGTGTGGCAGACCCTGTCACTGAAATGATGGGTTGGTTAAAGTGTGCATGTCCTGTTTTGTTTATACAACATAAGGGTGGGTGGGAGGGCCCAAGGACAATTCCATCTTGCACCTCTTTTTTCTTTTCTTTTTCTTTGCATCATGTGCTGATTGGGGAGGGTTTTTTGGAAGGGACATCCTGCGTGACACTGCAGTGCCACTCCTAGATGGGCCCGGTGTTTGTGTCGGCCACTAGGGTCGCTAATCTTACTCACACAGCTACCTCATTGCGCCTCTTTTTTTCTTTGCGTCATGTGCTGTTTGGGGAGGGTTTTTTGGAAGGGACATCCTGCGTGACACTGCAGTGCCACTCCTAGATGGGCCCGGTGTTTGTGTCGGCCACTAGGGTCGCTAATCTTACTCACACAGTCAGCTACCTCATTGCGCCTCTTTTTTTCTTTGCGTCATGTGCTGTTTGGGGAGGGTTTTTTGGAAGGGCCATCCTGCGTGACACTGCAGTGCCACTCCTAGATGGGCCCGGTGTTTGTGTCGGCCACTAGGGTCGCTAATCTTACTCACACAGCTACCTCATTGCGCCTCTTTTTTTCTTTGCGTCATGTGCTGTTTGGGGAGGGTTTTTTGGAAGGGACATCCTGCGTGACACTGCAGTGCCACTCCTAGATGGGCCCGGTGTTTGTGTCGGCCACTAGGGTCGCTAATCTTACTCACACAGCTACCTCATTGTGCCTCTTTTTTTCTTTGCGTCATGTGCTGTTTGGGGAGGGTTTTTTGGAAGGGCCATCCTGCGTGACACTGCAGTGCCACTCCTAGATGGGCCCGGTGTTTGTGTCGGCCACTAGGGTCGCTAATCTTACTCACACAGCTACCTCATTGCGCCTCTTTTTTTCTTTGCGTCATGTGCTGTTTGGGGAGGGTTTTTTGGAAGGGCCATCCTGCGTGACACTGCAGTGCCACTCCTAGATGGGCCCGGTGTTTGTGTCGGCCACTAGGGTCGCTAATCTTACTCACACAGCTACCTCATTGCGCCTCTTTTTTTCTTTGCGTCATGTGCTGTTTGGGGAGGGTTTTTTGGAAGGGACATCCTGCGTGACACTGCAGTGCCACTCCTAGATGGGCCCGGTGTTTGTGTCGGCCACTAGGGTCGCTTATCTTACTCACACAGCGACCTCGGTGCAAATTTTAGGACTAAAAATAATATTGTGAGGTGTGAGGTATTCAGAATAGACTGAAAATGAGTGTAAATTATGGTTTTTGAGGTTAATAATACTTTGGGATCAAAATGACCCCCAAATTCTATGATTTAAGCTGTTTTTTAGTGTTTTTTGAAAAAAACACCCGAATCCAAAACACACCCGAATCCGACAAAAAAAATTCGGTGAGGTTTTGCCAAAACGCGTTCGAACCCAAAACACGGCCGCGGAACCGAACCCAAAACCAAAACACAAAACCCGAAAAATTTCAGGCGCTCATCTCTACATGTTACATCTGCCCCCCCCCCCCCCCCCCCTGCAGTGCACATGGTTTTGCCCATTAACTAACACATATGCTGCTGCGATCAGGTCTGAATTACCTCCATATTGTGGTGTATTGCCACTACTGCGCACACCCACCTGCCGATATTGGGGTCATCCCATCTGCTGTGCTGCATGGCTGAAGGGGACTGCTAGGCGCCCGGCACCTTACTTCTGAATGCAGCTAATGTATGATATATCGTTCAGTATGTACGGCTGATCGACATCTTGTCCCACCTGGCATGATCTCAGTTGACATACACATCGTTCTAGTGTGTACTCTACAGCCTGGGAGAGATGACAATCTCCCCCTCAACTTCTATTTTTCCTACATTTTTTGTCTATCTTCTGTGCACTTCAGTATTGCATTTATATTATCAGAATTGTTAATTGTATGTTGCCTTTGCCTTATTTTCTATCTTCTGTGCACTTCAGTATTGCAGTTATATTATCAGAATTGTTAAGTTTATGTTGCCTTTGAGCTGCTCTGTGGACACCATCGTATCCAGTGCAGGGACCACACCAGGATTGTGTCCTCTCCTAGATTAACAAGATATAAACAGGAGAAAGGAAGCCGCACTCATCAAGTGCATAAAGGCGAGCAAAAGTAAAAATAAAAAAGTCATCTGAAGGTGGAGACAGCTCTTTGAAGCACAACAATTATCTTCCGGCTAATGAAGACTTCTGAATAGCAATACAGATCTTCTTTCTGCCGTATTGATTGCAATCTGCAGCCGAGAAGTGCTGTTGCGGTGCCTCCACCTGCCTCTGCCTATCTAGATTCACAGCAGACAACGGCTGAGGAGTTCACCCACAGGGGGCTGCTTCCCGGGAGAACACCCCCTGGCTCACCAGGCACAAACACACTCCAAAAGTGACGCCTGGGAGACCAGCTCATAAGGGGCATTGACTGATGGGGGGGGGGGGGGGGGGGGGGGTTGCGGTTGGAAAGTAATTGGGTCAATGAACAGGGTTAAAACATATAGCAAACCTGTGCAAAAACATTCTCATGCACCGAAGAGAAATCCAATGCAATCAATATCCATTCTGCAGAGAAAAGAATGAAAAGCAACGTATCGGCACCTCTGGAGAGATGCACTATTACTGGAGCACTAATACTCTCACACTCCCAGCAGATAGATTACAACTAACTAAGCAACCTTCACATATGTACAATCAATAGACAGCGGCACCTCCGTACACTGGCGGCTGGACTTGGGACAAGTGCTCATAGCGTCTATCACGGTGGGGCAAGGCCAACCCCGAGCCCTTACCCAGTTGTGTCTGGATAGAATAATGGCTTCCTATTGACTCCGTACTCTCCCAGGACTATAGAAATAATTAGAGTTGGCAGAATATGGTCTCCGTCTATAGTAATAACTGCTGTATAGGCTAGCGCTTGTAAGGATCAGCTGTATGCTCATCCCTGGGGTTAATGTTAGACTGTAGAACACATGCCGGTCTGTTTCTGCTCCTGAACACATCCACTGAGTTCCGGAACCTCCTGCCTGGAAACCAGACTTGCTGGATACTGACTCTGGCTAGCCAGAAGTGCTCCTTCTCTCAGCCAAACTTGGACCCCATGTGACTCTAGGCCAGATGGTTTGGGACCCCTATGCGCGTAAAAAATAAAATAAACCTAAAAATGAATCCGGGTAATCTGGGTCCCCAACTGGATCGGTTGCTCAATGAGAGCCTCTAAATTGTCCAGGGCTGTGTGCATTTCATTCCATACATACAGCAGGTGTGCCACATGCTGTATGGCGTATAGGCGCTTGGCATATGAGGAAACATCTCTATGGGCTTTCTTTATCATACATAAAAGCCTTAAATCCCGCAAACTCTGTTTGTACAAAGTTTTTTTTTAAATCATTTAATTTATTAACATTTTTTCTTTGTAGTATCTGGAAATGGGAGTCTGGCTTCCACTTCTAGTGTACATAGCAGATCCAATAAGACTGGTCTTTCACGCACCCCTGTCCCCAACTGGCCTGGCAATCTGTAAGACTGCTCTTACCGCCACCGTCTAGTGTTATCGGGCACCTGAGCAGTGATCATTACTTAGCTGCACCCGTCATTTTTATTAGAAATGTTTTTAATAAATCAGCCCAAATAAGTTAGAGGAAATCTCTATCTCTATCCTTTCTCTGTAGCAAAAAATACAAGACTGTTTTAAGGACTTTCACAAATCTGGGTCAAGTAAACAAATGTTCCCCTTGTTCCTCTATACGTGACCAACCCAGATCTACGAAACATACGAACCATAAATTTATGTTTATGGATTCTTTTTTAAATGACCCCAAAATGCCAAGGAACGTCTTCCCTCCTCACAAGCACTTCCATAATCATAGTAATGCAGGGTCTCTGCGGGATGAGAGAAGGGGGGTGTTTAGCACTTGTCAGGAATCCTAGAGACTTGTCTGTTCCAGTACGTTTTATATACACTGCTGTCACTTCATGTTTTAACGTCAATGTCACTTCTATCATTTCCAGCAAGATACTCAATAGCGCTTTTGAAAAAGATTGTCAAATCAAAAATCAGTAATTAGTGGTATGATCACGTGATATGGGATAATAAAGAGAGCGGTGGGAGTATAATATGGACAGAAAGTACTATGTGACAGCTGGTATTTCTTAGTTTGAGAGATTCCACCCATCTGCTCATGTACACCTAGGGGGGGCTGTATCAAAGCATTGAGAGAGAGAAAGTGCCAACCAATCAGCTCCTAACTGTCATTTTAGACACAACTGTCCCGATTCTGGAGGACTATCCTGATGTCCTGACAGCCGGAACATTTGTCCCTATTGCCAGGTAGATTACAAGTTGTATCCATCTCACACCGGTGAGTGTGTATGCACGGCAATGCTAGGGTGATCCAGGGGGAATAAAGAGAGCCTAGAGGTGGTAGGGTGCATAAAAAACAACAGACAGGCCCACGGAAGCAGGATTAGGCCGCCCGACTCCAAAAGTATAACTGGGACGAATGGGAGCGGATGTAGTTCTCCAGCTGTAATTGAGCTGCATGTTCCAGCTTGCTGGGACTTTAAGGTGTCCTAGGTTCCTTACCGCCATTATAGTTGGTTCCGTCGTGGCTGGATGCAGAACATTGTTACGCCTTAACTGCCCAGAAGTTACTAACCTGTTGTGTCCATCATTGGATAAGAACAGGCTCAGAATAAATGTAGACATCAACTTCACTGCAAAGGTCAGATGGAGGTCCAGTGTAGAGCATTGTGGGAATAATGATTAATGCCTGAATAATGAAGGCACTTTCTATATGTGACGTGTTTCTTGTTGACGTGCTGAGATGTGCGTGGTAGTGTGTGTCTGCAGTGTGGATGATGCTTTGCCATGTCTGGACTTAAAGGGACATCAAGCAATCCTGTTTTCCCCATGATCTTCTGCTTTGCGATGGTGCGATGATTGAAAGGGGCATGTGCCTCCATATTGGGGTGTGTGACATTGTTCCCAATGGCATACCCAGTGGTTCTGAAGTTCTCCTAAAACACAGATCTACAGTGTTGTGCATGACTGTGGAGGTACCCCTCATCGTGACCTTTGAATGGTTAACCATCAGGAAGCCATTGACATCACTAGCTGGTTATACGTGAATGGAAGGCACCAATCAGGGAAGGAGAGCAGGACTAAGTGGGGCATGTTGGTGGAGGAGATAACACAGTCCATCGGACTTCAGGCATCAATGACAAAACCACCACCCATCGATGGTCATGGGCCATCCCTATAATCGTGAACTTCTGCTTGATGAAGGAGTCAGTTCTTTTATCTCCCCATCTTTCTCAGACCCCTGGGTACAAATGTTGGAACTGATGATGTAATAGGTGTTAGTGTAGGTGGGAAAGAATAGTCCCTGATTATTGGCATGCGGTTTTCTTAATTTAATATTAGACAGGCATTCAGATACTCCATTCAGATAGTGTTTTTAGTTTTTATTTGGTGCCCCTGCTCTTCTATGTTGGTCATAAGCTGGAAGCTTGGATCTCTGATGTCACAATCCAGAGCCAAACTCCTGGGATGACATAGAGCCCCCCCCCCCCCTCCCCCCTAACTATCACCATACAATGGAAGAAGTTTGTGTGGGGGCTGATTATAGCAGTGACGTGCGGTGCGGTGGGGTGAGGCAGGTGAGGCAGAGCCTTTCCAGTCATACTAACGTTTGTGCCAGAGTTTTGACTCTATAAAGTATATGAAAAATACAAATAATTTGTTTGAAATATCTTCTTTGCATTATTGTAATGATTTTTATAGCCCAAACTCTGGAGTAAAAAGTCTATGGCAGGTGAGGCAGTGCCTTACCTGTCTATCTTTTCTGAACATATCTGATCAAAACTCACCAAATTTCCAGGAGTTTATACTGCTGAACCTGTGCATAATGCCCAGATGTACGCTTTGGCTCCTATATTGTATGTAAATCTGTCTCTGGGGCTTGCCAGTGCCTCCTGAGCCATTTAGCTCACCGCACGTCCCTGGATTATAGCAATCTGATATGGCTCTTGTGCCTCCTTATAGCAGAATCAATCACGTCATAGCTTTGTTCATCGTAACTTGGTGACGTTCCCAATGAGTTCATAGGCGGTTTACTCATGAGACATCACTGGATGCCTCGTTACTTGTTAATGTCACCAGGGAATTGTTGGATTTCACACCCAAGGGGAAAAAATAAATAAAAGTTCCTAAACGTCTTCAATGGTTAATCAAAGTGAATAACTGAATCGTGAAAGCCACAGACGCTGTACAAGGTAAACGTATCCATTGCTGAAATATTATGAAATTCATCTGCAATTTCAATTACTGTCAGTGTCTGAATCTCCTGGCAGCTGCAATCTCCAGAAGCGAGGATTTAGGGAAGCTGAAATTCTACACAATGTAGTATATTAAAAAGTAATTTATTAGCTAAGAAGCACACGTGATGCATTCAGAGTAAGGAGGCTTTAGTATCGCCGCTACTGTGAACAGGGGACTTAGCCGAATTCCTTCCCGATCTCAGACTGAGATGCAGCTCGCCCGGACAATGTTGTCTGTAGGCGGGGGTGGCAGCAGCTAATGTAATCCTCTAATGATGTATTAAGCTCCACAGACATTGTGGAACTGGTTGGGAACAGTTTTCTCTAACATGCTTTTCTATCGACTGTTGTAATAGTGATTATTTTACACATTATATATGACTACATTTCATACTGCTGTTGCCAACATCTAGTACCTATCTGTAGACCTTATTGGGAGTGATCAGAACCTCTGTCATACAGGTCCTTTGTGTACTTGCTGTGAAGGCCTCATTGCTAGAACCAGTGCTGCAGCAACCTGTGTAGTAAGGGGACCAGGTAATGCTGGAAGGCCTTGTGCAGTGAGTCCCTGTTTGGGCTTTCATTTCAGAGTCTAAAGCCTAAACATAGCTTCACAGAGTATGCTAGGGTAGGGCAGGCTTGGTGATCCTAGAGGAGGATGGGCCTGGTGATCTTAGGGTATGGCGGGCCTGTTCATGCTAGTGTAGGGGGGATTTGGTTATTGTAGGGTAGGACTGTCCTGGTGATCTTAGGGTATGGCGGGGCGGGCCTGTTCATGCTAGTGTAGGGGGGATTTGGTTATTGTAGGGTAGAACTGTCCTGGTGATCTTAGGGTATGGTGGGGCGGGCCTGTTCTTGCTAGTGTAGGGGGGATTTGGTTATTGTAGGGTTGGACTGTCCTGGTGATCTTAGGGTATGGCGGGGCGGGCCTGTTCATGCTAGTGTAGGGGGGATTTGGTTATTGTAGGGTAGAACTGTCCTGGTGATCTTAGGGTATGGTGGGGCGGGCCTGTTCTTGCTAGTGTAGGGGGGATTTGGTTATTGTAGGGTAGGACTGACCTGGTGATCTTAGGGTATGGCGGGCCTGCTCGTGCTAGGGTAGTTGGGATTTGGTTATTGTAGGGTTGGGCGGGCCTGATGATCTTAGGGTATAGCGGGATTGTTCATGTTAGGGTAGGGCGGGGTTGTTTATCCTAGAGTAGGACGCACCTGGTGATCTTAGGGTATGGCAGGCCTTTTCATGCTAGGGTAGGGGGGATTTGGTTATTGTAGTGTTGGGTGGGCCTGGTGATTTTAGGGTATAACGGGTCTGTTCATACTAAGGTAGGTGGTATTTGGTTATGGAACAGAAGGGTGGATTTGGTTATGCTAGTGTAGGGTGGGCCTGGTGATGCCAAGGTAGGGCAGATCTAGTCTTATTAGGGTGGGGTGGGTCTTGCCATTGTAGGTAGGGTCATGCCAGCAATTCAATATTCTTCATTTATAATTTAATTGATGACAATGGTGGTTGTATTTCAGCATCAGTCAATTAATTTCCGCCCTGTTAACTACATTATACATTTATTTGGAAGTTTGAAGGCAGGGCATGTTGTATTGGGTGGAATGAGTCAAGTTAGAGAGGATCCAGAGTATCGGTCTGGACAATGCAGGAAGGGGGCAACTATATGACTATATAGTAGTATAACATGCAGCTGACCATTTTATGCTGGAGAAATGGCACCAATAGAGGTAGAAGCAAAAATGTCAGTCTCTGCTAGATGCCCTAAAGCCATATAGTTACAAAGCTCGCCTAGGGGGAGAGAGGGTGTTACGTACCTGACTTATAACACTGCTTTCTGTGGTAGATAGTATCCAAGCCCTTGGAGTAGGATGGGGCAGTCTACTGTAGAGTCATGGGCTATTAGAGCAGTCACCCCTCCCAGTCCCTGCATCTTAAAAATAAAATTGTCAGCGCAGGCTGGTATCATGGCAAGAGGGCACAGGCTGGTCTGATGGTTGGGGACACAGGCTGGTTGTATGGTAGGAGACACAGGCTGGTCTCATGGTTGGGGGCACAGGCTGGTCTGATGGTTGGGGACACAGGCTGGTTTTATGGTTGGGGGCACAGGCTGGTTTTATCGTAGGGGACACAGGCTGGTTTTATCGTAGGGGACACAGGCTGGTCTCATGGTTGGGGGCACAGGCTGGTCAAACCTTTCATGTTTTTAAAGGGAAACATTGGTACCTCGTACATTTACAAATCATGGTTACCGATGTTAACGATGAATGCCCACAATGGTCAATGCAGCCAGCACAGTTCTTGGCAGCTGTATCACCTGTGGCCACAGCTGGAACATACGTGTACAAGTTAGATGCCATGGTACACCGGCTGATCTCATGGTTGGGGACACAGGCTGGTCTCATGGTAGGGTGCACAGGCTGGTCTCATGGTTGGGTACACAGGCTGGTCTCATGATAGGGGGCACAGGCTGGTCTCATGATAGGGGGCACAGGCTGGTCTCATGGTAGGGGGCACAGGCTGGTCTCATGGTATGGAATACAGGCTGGTCTCATGGTAAGGAATACAGGCTGGCCTCATGGTAAGGAATACAGGCTGGCCTCATGGTAAGGAATACAGGCTGGTCTCATGGTAGGGAACACAGGCCAGTGAAACATGGGGAAGTAGAAGTTGGTATAGAGTATTGTACAATGTGACGGGCACAGGCTGGTATCTTGGGATTGGTGAAACCGCACACTCTCTGAACTGGGGATGCATTTTCATGCTTTGGCCCCTTAGCTAGTCTCAGTAAATGTGAGACCGCATTGTGTTATATGTTCTCAGGTCATACAGTGTTACATGTTCTCAGGTCATACAGTGTTACATGTTCTCAGGTCATACAGTGTTATATGTTCTCAGGTCATACAGTGTTACATGTTCTCAGGTCATACAGTGTTACATGTTCTCAGGTCATACAGTGTTACATGTTCTCAGGTCATACAGTGTTACATGTTCTCAGGTCATACAGTGTTACATGTTCTCAGGTCATACAGTGTTGCATTGTGCAGATAATCTACCAAGTAAACCTTTCATGTTTTTAAAGGGAAACATTGGTACCTCGTACATTTACAAATCACGGTTACCGATGTTAACGATGAATGCCCACAATGGACAATGCAGCCAGCACAGTTCTTGGCGGTTGTATCACCTGTGGCCACAGCTGGAACATACGTGTACAAGTTAGATGCCACGGACAGAGATGAAGGTGTGAATGGAGAAGTGGAGTATTTCCTATTGGAAGGTAAAATGAGTGGTCTCTTCTTTTTATTTTTTTGAAAAGTGACTTTGGGGGTAATTCAGACCTGATCGCAGCAGCATATGTGTTAGCTAATGGGCAAGACCATGTGCACTGCAGGGGGGGCAGATGTAACATGTGCAGAGAGAGTTAGATGTGGGTCGGTTATATTGTTTCTGTGCAGGGTAAATACTGACTGTTTTATTTTTACACTGCAATTTAGATTTCAGTTTGAACACACCCCACCCAACTCTCTCTGCACATGTTACATCTGCCCCACCTGCAGTGCACATGGTTTTGCCCATTAGCTAACAAATTTGCTGCCGCGATCAGATCTGAATTAGGCCCCTTATTTCTTTACCAACCAAGTTATTTGAACTGCTAATTATAATGGTGGAGAGCCTTGGGGGGCATTAGAATGACATCGATATACAGTACTGTATAGATATAAACCTGTACAAATGCCAGTGTCCCTAAGAATATTCCAATGTGAAAGCGGAAAGTCTTATTAGCACTTCTCTAAATCTATCAAGTGGCAAAACAGATAAATGTTAGATACCTCCATTGGCAGTGGCACCTCTGTTTTCGTCGGCACGGCCTAATTCTAAACATAATAAGAGGTGCTACCATGCTGAGACTTGTAGTGTCACACTCTAAACACTAAGCACACTGGCAATTAGAACAATTATATTAAAATTGAGGTTTTTAGCATACTTTTTGTCCCAAAATTACGGTCCCACCTATCACAGCCAGTTGACCTCATCAGGTGAGTCCCTGACATTGCTAAGGTTCAAGTCCAAAGCACAGGACTTGAACTTCAGGAGTGTTAGGGACCCACCTGATGAAGTCACCTGGCCATGGTAGGTGGGCCAATATTTTTTGGTCTAAAAATTATGCTAAGATCCTCAATTTTACTAAATGTAAAATTGCAGTGTTTATTATAATTTGTTCTGATTGCAGGTGTTCTTAGTGTTTAGTGTGCATACCTGCCATCTCAGCATAGTGTTACACAGTCTCCCCTACTGTCAGAGAAGAGGATCACTGTGCAAGATCATCATCTTCTTAGAGGATGCTGGGCTTGCTTCTACCCTGGTCTTGCAGAGTCTCTAAATCTCTCATTCCAAACGAGGCATATTACATCAGCAAATCGATGATGCAGAACGTGGGAAAACACATCACCGGAACAATGAGATGACGCAACACCTCTCCAGTGGTTGGAATACTGATAAATAAGGATGAAACTACGCTGCGAAAAAAGTGGTAAAATTACACTCTGCTGGAAAACGAAGAATGATAAATCTACCCCAATAACTGCCACTGTCCTAGTAATACAAATCTACCCCAATAACTGCCACTGTCCTAGTAATACAAATCTACCCCAATAACTGCCACTGTCCTAGCAATACAAATCTACCCCAATAACTGCCACTGTTCTAATAATACAAATCTATCCCAATAACTGCCACTGTCCTAGTAATAACAATCTACCCCAATAACTGCCACTGCCCTAGTAATAAAAATCTACCCCAATAACTGCCACTGTCCTAGTAATACAAATCTACCCCAATAACTGCCACTGTCCTAGTAATACAAATCTACCCCAATAACTGCCACTGTCCTAGCAATACAAATCTACCCCAATAACTGCCACTGTTCTAATAATACAAATCTACCCCAATAACTGCCACTGTCCTAATAATACAAATCTAACCCAATAACTGCCACTGTCCTAATAATACAAATCTACCCAAATAACTGCCACTGTCCTAATAATACAAATCTACCCCAATAACTGCCACTGTCCTAATAATAAAAATCTACCCCAATAACTGCCACTGTCCTAATAATACAAATCTACCCCAATAACTGCCACTGTCCTAGTAATACAAATCTACCCCAAAAACTGCCACTGTCCTAATAATACAAATCTACCCCAATAACTGCCACTGTCCTAGTAATACAAATCTACCCCAATAACTGCCACTGTCCTAGCAATACAAATCTACCACAATAACTGCCACTGTCCTAATAATACAAATCTACCCCAATAACTGCCACTGTCCTAATAATACAAATCTACCCTAATAACTGCCACTGTCCTAATAATACAAATCTACCCAAATAACTGCCACTGTCCTAATAATACAAATCTACCCCAATAACTGCCACTGTCCTAATAATAAAAATCTACCCCAATAACTGCCACTGGCCTAATAATACAAATCTACCCCAATAACTGCCACTGTCCTAGTAATACAAATCTACCCCAATAACTGCCACTGTCCTAGCAATACAAATCTACCCCAATAACTGCCACTGTTCTAATAATACAAATCTACCCCAATAACTGCCACTGTCCTAATAATACAAATCTACCCCAATAACTGCCACTGTCCTAATAATACAAATCTACCCAAATAACTGCCACTGTCCTAATAATACAAATCTACCCCAATAACTGCCACTGTCCTAATAATAAAAATCTACCCCAATAACTGCCACTGTCCTAATAATACAAATCTACCCCAAAAACTGCCACTGTCCTAATAATACAAATCTACCCCAATAACTGCCACTGTCCTAGTAATACAAATCTACCCCAATAACTGCCACTGTCCTAGCAATACAAATCTACCCCAATAACTGCCACTGTCCTAATAATACAAATCTACCCCAATAACTGCCACTGTCCTAATAATACAAATCTACCCCAATAACTGCCACTGTCCTAGTAATACAAATCTAGCCCAATAACTGCCACTGTCCTAATAATCCAAATCTACCCCAATAACTGCCACTGTCCTAATAATACAAATCTACCCCAATAACTGCCACTGTTCTAGCAATACAAATCTACCCCAATAACTGCCACTGTCCTAATAATACAAATCTATCCCAATAACTGCCACTGTCCTAGCAATACAAATCTACCCCAATAACTGCCACTGTCCTAATAATACAAATCTACCCCAATAACTGCCACTGTCCTAATAATACAAATCTACCCCAATAACTGCCACTGTCCTAGCAATACAAATCTACCCCAATAACTGCCACTGTCCTAATAATAAAAATCTACCCCAATAACTGCCACTGTCCTAGTAATACAAATCTACCCCAATAACTGCCACTGTCCTAGCAATACAAATCTACCCCAATAACTGCCACTGTCCTAATAATACAAATCTACCCCAATAACTGCCACTGCCCTAGTAATACAAATCTACCCCAATAACTGCCACTCTAATAGTAATACAAATCTACCCCAATAACTGCCACTGTCCCAGTAATACAAATCTACCCCAGTAACTGCCACTGTCCCAGTAATACAAATCTACCCCAATAACTGCCACTGTCCCAGTAATACATATCTACCCAAATAACTGCCACTGTCCTGGTAATACAAATCTACCCCAATAACTGCCACTGTCCTAGTAATACAAATCTACCCCAATAACTGCCACAATACAAATCTACCCCAATAACTGCCACTGTCCTAATAATACAAATCTACCCCAATAACTGCCACTGTCCTAATAATACAAATCTACCCAAATAACTGCCACTGTCCTAATAATACAAATCTACCCCAATAACTGCCACTGTCCTAATAATAAAAATCTACCCCAATAACTGCCACTGGCCTAATAATACAAATCTACCCCAATAACTGCCACTGTCCTAGTAATACAAATCTACCCCAATAACTGCCACTGTCCTAGCAATACAAATCTACCCCAATAACTGCCACTGTTCTAATAATACAAATCTACCCCAATAACTGCCACTGTCCTAATAATACAAATCTACCCCAATAACTGCCACTGTCCTAATAATACAAATCTACCCAAATAACTGCCACTGTCCTAATAATACAAATCTACCCCAATAACTGCCACTGTCCTAATAATAAAAATCTACCCCAATAACTGCCACTGTCCTAATAATACAAATCTACCCCAATAACTGCCACTGTCCTAGTAATACAAATCTACCCCAAAAACTGCCACTGTCCTAATAATACAAATCTACCCCAATAACTGCCACTGTCCTAGTAATACAAATCTACCCCAATAACTGCCACTGTCCTAGCAATACAAATCTACCCCAATAACTTCCACTGTCCTAATAATACAAATCTACCCCAATAACTGCCACTGTCCTAATAATACAAATCTACCCCAATAACTGCCACTGTCCTAGTAATACAAATCTACCCCAATAACTGCCACTGTCCTAATAATCCAAATCTACCCCAATAACTGCCACTGTCCTAATAATACAAATCTACCCCAATAACTGCCACGGTTCTAGCAATACAAATCTACCCCAATAACTGCCACTGTCCTAATAATGCAAATCTATCCCAATAACTGCCACTGTCCTAGCAATACAAATCTACCCCAATAACTGCCACTGTCCTAATAATACAAATCTACCCCAATAACTGCCACTGTCCTAATAATACAAATCTACCCCAATAACTGCCACTGTCCTAGCAATACAAATCTACCCCAATAACTGCCACTGTCCTAATAATAAAAATCTACCCCAATAACTGCCACTGTCCTAGTAATACAAATCTACCCCAATAACTGCCACTGTCCTAGCAATACAAATCTACCCCAATAACTGCCACTGTCCTAATAATACAAATCTACCCCAATAACTGCCACTGCCCTAGTAATACAAATCTACCACAATAACTACCACTCTCCTAGTAATACAAATCTACCCCAATAACTGCCACTGTCCCAGTAATACAAATCTACCCCAGTAACTGCCACTGTCCCAGTAATACAAATCTACCCCAATAACTGCCACTGTCCCAGTAATACAAATCTACCCAAATAACTGCCACTGTCCTGGTAATACAAATCTACCCCAATAACTGCCACTGTCCTAGTAATACAAATCTACCCCAATAACTGCCACAATACAAATCTACCCCAATAACTGCCACTGTCCTAGCAATACAAATCTACCCCCAATAACTGCCACTGTCCTGACAATACAAATCTATCCCAATAACTGCCACTGTCCTAGCAATACAATTCTACCCCAATATCTGCCACTGTCCTAGCAATACAAATCTACCCCAATAACTGCCACTGTCCCAGTAATACAAATCTACCCCAATAACTGCCACTGTCCTAGTAATACAAATCTACCCCAATAACTGCCACTGTCCTAGCAATACAATTCTACCCCAATATCTGCCACTGTCCTAGCAATACAAATCTACCCCAATAACTGCCACTGTCCCAGTAATACAAATCTACCCCAATAACTGCCACTGTCCTAGTAATACAAATCTACCCCAATAACTGCCACTGTCCTAGCAATACAAATCTACCCCAATAACTGCCACTGTCCCAGTAATACAAATCTACCCCAATAACTGCCACTGTCCTAGTAATACAAATGTACTCCAATAACTGCCACTGTCCTACTAATACAAATCTACCCCAATAACTGCCACTGTCCTAGCAATACAAATCTACCCCAATAACTGCCACTGTCCTAGCAATACAAATCTACCCCGATAACTGCCACTGTCCTAGCAATACAAATCTACCCCAATAACTACCACTGTCCCAGTAATACAAATCTACCCCAATAACTGCCACTGTCCCAGTAATACAAATGTACTCCAATAACTGCCACTGTCCTAGTAATACACATCTACCCCAATAACTGCCACTGTCCCAGTAATACAAATGTACTCCAATAACTGCCACTGTCCTAGTAATACAAATCTACCCCAATAACTGCCACTGTCCCAGTAATACAAATGTACTCCAATAACTGCCACTGTCCTACTAATACAAATCTACCCCAATAACTGCCACTGTCCTAGCAATACAAATCTGCAGCAATAACTGCCACTGTCCTAGCAATACAAATCTACCCCGATAACTGCCACTGTCCTAGCAATACAAATCTTCCCCAATAACTGCCACTGTCCCAGTAATACAAATCTACCCCAATAACTGCCACTATCCTAGCAATACAGATCTACCCCAATAACTGCCACTGTCCTAGCAATACAAATCTACCCCAATAACTGCCACTGTCCTAGTAATACAAATCTACCCCAATAACTGCCACTGTCCCAGTAATACAAATCTACCCCAATAACTGCCACTGTCCTAGCAATACAAATCTACCCCAATAACTGCCACTGTCCCAGTAATACAAATCTACCCCAATAACTGCCACTGTCCCAGTAATACAAATCTACCCCAATAACTGCCACTGCCCTATGAATACAAATCTACCCCAATAACTGCCACTCTCCTAGTAATACAAATCTACCCCAATAACTGCCACTGTCCTAGTAATACAAATCTACCCCAATAACTGCTACTGTCCCAGTAATACAAATCTACCCCAATAACTGCCACTGTCCTAGTAATACAAATCTACCCCAATAACTGCCACTGTCCTAGTAATACAAATCTACCCCAATAACTGCCACTGTCCTAGTAATACAAATCGACCCCAATAACTGCCACTGTCCCAGTAATACAAATCTACCCCAATAACTGCCACTGTCCCAGTAATACAAATCTACCCCAATAACTGCCACTGTCCTAGTAATACAAATCTACCCCAATAACTGCCACTGTCCTAGTAATACAAATCTACCCCAATAACTGCCACTGTCCTAGTAATACAAATCTACCCCAATAACTGCCACTGTCCCAGTAATACAAATCTACCCCAATAACTGCCACTGTCCTAGTAATACAAATCTACCCCAAAACTGCCCCTGTCCTAGTAATACAAATCTACCCCAATAACTGCCACTGTCCCAGTACTACAAATCTACCCCAATAACTGCCACTGTCCTAGTAATACAAATCTACCCCAATAACTGCCACTGTCCTAGCAATACAAATCTACCCCAATAACTGCCACTGTTCCAGTAATACAAATCTACCCCAATAACTGCCACTGTCCTAGTAATACAAATCTACCCCAATAACTGCCACTGTCCCAGTACTACAAATCTACCCCAATAACTGCCACTGTCCTAGTAATACAAATCTACCCCAATAACTGCCACTGTCCCAGTAATACAAATCTACCCCAATAACTGCCACTGTCCTAGTAATACAAATCTACCCCAATAACTGCCACTGTCCTAGCAATACAAATCTACCCCAATAACTGCCACTGTTCCAGTAATACAAATCTACCCCAATAACTGCCCCTGTCCTAGTAATACAAATCTACCCCAATAACTGCCCCTGTCCCAGTAATACAAATCTACCCCAATAACTGCCACTGTCCTAGTAATACAAATCTACCCCAATAACTGCCACTGTCCTAGTAATACAAATCTACCCCAATAACTGCCACTGTCCCAGTAATACAAATCTACCCCAATAACTGCCACTGTCCTAGTAATACAAATCTACCCCAAAACTGCCCCTGTCCTAGTAATACAAATCTACCCCAATAACTGCCACTGTCCCAGTACTACAAATCTACCCCAATAACTGCCACTGTCCTAGTAATACAAATCTACCCCAATAACTGCCACTGTCCTAGCAATACAAATCTACCCCAATAACTGCCACTGTTCCAGTAATACAAATCTACCCCAATAACTGCCCCTGTCCTAGTAATACAAATCTACCCCAATAACTGCCACTGTCCCAGTACTACAAATCTACCCCAATAACTGCCACTGTCCTAGTAATACAAATCTACCCCAATAACTGCCACTGTCCTAGCAATACAAATCTACCCCAATAACTGCCACTGTTCCAGTAATACAAATCTACCCCAATAACTGCCACTGTCCTAGTAATGCAAATGTACTCCAATAACTGCCACTGTCCTAGTAATACAAATCTACCCCAATAACTGCCCCTGTCCTAGTAATACAAATCTACCCCAATAACTGCCACTGTCCTAGCAATACAATTCTACCCAATAACTGCCACTGTCCTAGTAATACAAATCTACCCCAATAACTGCCACTGCCCTAGTAATACAAATCTACCCTAATAACTGCCACTCTCCTAGTAATACAAATTTACCCCAATAACTGCCACTGTCCCAGTAATACAAATCTACCCCAATAACTGCCCCTGTCCTAGTAATACAAATCTACCCCAATAACTGCCACTGTCCTAGCAATACAATTCTACCCCAATAACTGCCACTGCCCTAGTAATACAAATCTACCCCAATAACTGCCCCTGTTTTAGTAATACAAATCTACCCCAATTACTGCCCCTGTCCCAGTAATACAAATCTACCCCAATAACTGCCACTGTCCTAGTAATACAAATCTACCCCAATAACTGCCACTGTCCTAGTAATACAAATCGACCCCAATAACTGCCACAGTCCTAGTAATACAAATCTACCCCAATAACTGCCACTGTCCTAGTAATACAAATCTACCCCAATAACTGCCACTGTCCTAGTAATACAAATCTACCCCAATAACTGCCACTGTCCCAGTAATACAAAGCTACCCCAATAACTGCCACTGTCCTAGTAATACAAATCTACCCCAATAACTGCCCCTGTCCTAGTAATACAAATCTACCCCAATAACTGCCCCTGTCCTAGTAATACAAATCTACCCCAATAACTGCCACTGTCCCAGTAATACAAATCTACCCCAATAACTGCCACTGTCCTAGTAATACAAATCTACCCCAATAACTGCCACTGTCCTAGCAATACAAATCTACCCCAATAACTGCCACTGTTCCAGTAATACAAATCTACCCCAATAACTGCCACTGTCCTAGTAATACAAATGTACTCCAATAACTGCCACTGTCCTACTAATACAAATCAACCCCAATAACTGCCACTGTCCTAGTAATACAAATCTACCCCAATAACTGCCACTGTCCCAGTAATACAAATCTACCCCAATAACTGCCCCTGTCCTAGTAATACAAATCTACCCCAATAACTGCCACTGTCCCAGTAATACAAATCTACCCCAATAACTGCCACTGTCCCAGTAATACAAATCTACCCCAATAACTGCCACTGTCCCAGTAATACAAATCTACCCCAATAACTGCCACTGTCCCAGTAATACAAATCTACCCCAATAACTGCCACTGTCCTAGTAATACAAATCTACCACAATAACTGCCACTGTCCTAGTAATACAAATCTACCCCAATAACTGCCACTGTCCTAGTAATACAAATCTACCCCAATAACTGCCACTGTCCTAGTAATACAAATATACCCCAATAACTGCCACTGTCCTAGTAATACAAATCTACCCCAATAACTGCCACTGTCCTAGTAATACAAATATACCCCGATAACTGCCACTGTCCTAGTAATACAAATCTACCCCAATAACTGCCACTGTCCCAGTAATACAAATCTACCCCAATAACTGCCACTGTCCTAGTAATACAAATCTACCCCAATAACTGCCCCTGTCCTAGTAATACAAATCTACCCCAATAACTGCCCCTGTCCTAGTAATACAAATCTACCCCAATAACTGCCACTGTCCCAGTAATCCAAATCTACCCCAATAACTGCCACTGTCCTAGTAATACAAATCTACCCCAATAACTGCCACTGTCCTAGCAATACAAATCTACCCCAATAACTGCCACTGTTCCAGTAATACAAATCTACCCCAATAACTGCCACTGTCCTAGTAATACAAATGTACTCCAATAACTGCCACTGTCCTACTAATACAAATCTACCCCAATAACTGCCACTGTTCCAGTAATACAAATCTACCCCAATAACTGCCACTGTCCCAGTAATACAAATCTACCCCAATAACTGCCACTGTCCCAGTAATACAAATCTACCCCAATAACTGCCACTGTCCCAGTAATACAAATCTACCCCAATAACTGCCCTTGTCCTAGTAATACAAATCTACCCCAATAACTGCCACTGTCCCAGTAATACAAATCTACCCCAATAACTGCCACTGTCCCAGTAATACAAATCTACCCCAATAACTGCCACTGTCCCAGTAATACAAATCTACCCCAATAACTGCCCCTGTCCTAGTAATACAAATCTACCCCAATAACTGCCACTGTCCTAGCAATACAATTCTACCCCAATAACTGCCACTGTCCTAGTAATACAAATCTACCCCAATAACTGCCACTGCCCTAGTAATACAAATCTACCTCAATAACTGCCACTCTCCTAGTAATACAAATTTACCCCAATAACTGCCACTGTCCCAGTAATACAAATCTACCCCAATAACTGCCCCTGTCCTAGTAATACAAATCTACCCCAGTAACTGCCACTGTCCTAGCAATACAATTCTACCCCAATAACTGCCACTGCCCTAGTAATACAAATCTACCCCAATAACTGCCCCTGTCTTAGTAATACAAATCTACCCCAATTACTGCCCCTGTCCCAGTAATACAAATCTACCCCAATAACTGCCACTGTCCTAGTAATACAAATCTACCCCAATAACTGCCACTGTCCTAGCAATACAAATCTACCCCAATAACTGCCACTGCCCTAGTAATACAAATCTACCCCAATAACTGCCACTGTCCTAGTAATACAAATCTACCCCAATAACTGCCACTGTCCTAGTAATACAAATCTACCTAAATTACTGCCACTGTCCTAGTAATACAAATCTACCCCAATAACTGCCACTGTCCTAGTAATACAAATCTACCCCAATAACTGCCACTGTCCTAGTAATACAAATCTACCCCAATAACTGCCACTGTCCCAGTAATACAAATCTACCCCAATAACTGCCACTGTCCTAGTAATACAAATCTACCCCAATAACTGCCCCTGTCCTAGTAATACAAATCTACCCCAATAACTGCCCCGTCCTAATAATACAAATCTACCCCAATAACTGCCACTGTCCCAGTAATACAAATCTACCCCAATAACTGCCACTGTCCTAGTTATACAAATCTACCCCAATAACTGCCACTGTCCTAGCAATACAAATCTACCCCAATAACTGCCACTGTTCCAGTAATACAAATCTACCCCAATAACTGCCACTGTCCTAGTAATACAAATGTACTCCAATAACTGCCACTGTCCCAGTAATACAAATCTACCCCAATAACTGCCACTGTCCCAGTAATACAAATCTACCCCAATAACTGCCACTGTCCCAGTAATACAAATCTACCCCAATAACTGCCACTGTCCCAGTAATACAAATCTACCCAAATAACTGCCACTGTCCCAGTAATACAAATCTACCCCAATAACTGCCACTGTCCTAGTAATACAAATCTACCCCAATAACTGCCACTGTCCTAGTAATACAAATCTACCCCAATAACTGCCACTGTCCTAGTAATACAAATCTACCCCAATAACTGCCACTGTCCTAGTAATACAAATCTACCACAATAACTGCCACTGTCCTAGTAATACAAATCTACCCCAATAACTGCCACTGTCCCAGTAAAACAAATCTACCCCAATAACTGCCACTGTCCTAGTAATACAAATCTACCCCAATAACTGCCCCTGTCCTAGTAATACAAATCTACCCCAATAACTGCCCCTGTCCTAGTAATACAAATCTACCCCAATAACTGCCACTGTCCCAGTAATACAAATCTACCCCAATAACTGCCACTGTCCTAGTAATACAAATCTACCCCAATAACTGCCACTGTCCTAGCAATACAAATCTACACCAATAACTGCCACTGTTCCAGTAATACAAATCTACCCCAATAACTGCCCCTGTCCTAGTAATACAAATGTACTCCAATAACTGCCACTGTCCTACTAATACAAATCTACCCCAATAACTGCCACTGTTCCAGTGATACAAATCTACCCCAATAACTGCCACTGTCCTAGCAATACAAATCTACCCCAATAACTGCCACTGTTCCAGTAATACAAATCTACCCCAATAACTGCCACTGTCCCATTAATACAAATCTACCCCAATAACTGCCACTGTCCCAGTAATACAAATCTACCCCAATAACTGCCACTGTCCCAGTAATACAAATCTACCCCAATAACTGCCACTGTCCTAGCAATACAAATCTACCCCAATAACTGCCACTGTCCTAATAATACAAATCTACCCCAATAACTGCCACTGTCCTAATAATACAAATCTACCCCAATAACTGCCACTGTCCTAGTAATACAAATCTACCCCAATAACTGCCACTGTCCTAGTAATACAAATCTACCCCAATAACTGCCACTGTCCTAGTAATACTGATGCGTCTAAAGGGGATAAATATTAGGTTGGTTTAGGCATCAGGGGATATGTATCAAGCAGTGTAAAGAGTGGAGAAGTGGACAAGCGCTGAAGTTGCCCATTTCAATCAATCATCTTCTATCATTTAGTAAAATGTACTTGATAAATGCCACCTCTAAGCTGATTGCCTGAAATGGGCGATTTCTCCACTTGTCCATTCCTTCCACCATATTTCCTATACATTTGTTGACGCTTGTTTTGTTGATTCAGGCGGAAGAGACAGATTTACTGTTGACAGAAGCACCGGTTTGATACAGACGACCGGGCAGAGTTTGGACGAGGGCGTAGAATACCTTCTCACCGTGCAAGCGGCTGATAAACTTGGAAAGAAAAGCTCGGCGGTTACAGTGTCAGTGATTGCTGGCGAAAGGCCGCCACAGTTTCAAAACGCTTCGTATACTGTGTACATCCCAGAGAATACCCCAGCAGGACACATGTAAGTTACATAGGAATATGATTTTCTTCTGATTTTCTACAACAAATTTAGTTAATTTTTACTGTTTAATTTTTTTTAACGTAAGTGGCTTTAAGTAGATTCACAAAGTGACACCAGTGATGCATGAAAATCTACGTCAGACTTAAAGGAACCAAAGCAAAACTCACCTGCAAACAGCATTGTTTAAAATGAATAATTGTGGATATTTTATATGAATTTTTTATTGAAATTTTATTGTGCCAATTTAAACATTTTATAATTTTACGATGATGGGGTTATTTATACAGCCATAAAATAATAAATTTTGCCCCATCATTAAAACATTTTTTAACACCAATTAACAACGAATCAATATGTACTTTTTAATCAAATTAATAAATATTGCTCTCTTAATCAAATTAAACATTAATGTTGCCCTCTGATATATTAATAAAAATATGACTCCTGTAATAGAATTATTAATGCTATCTGACCCCAATACATAATGATTGTCCTCATTGAAAATGTGATTCCTCCACTTCTCATTGGCTGGATATGAGCAGCAGTTTAACGGCGGTTTCGTGGCATTTTTTGCTGTAGTGGTTTAGAGACCTGACGGTAGTTTGACCATTTGTAAACCGCTCCACATTGCCGGCAATTTAAAAATGACTGTCCAAACCGCCGTATCGTAAATCCAGCGGTTTGTAAAAAACACACTTTCAAGCCCACAGTAGAATCACATATAGTAAATGTTGCCCTTTGTTTGCAAATATGGGGGGTCATTCTGACCCGTTCGCACGCTGCGGTTCTTTGCAACAGTGCGAATGGGTCGGTTCTGCGCATGTGCGGTGGACGCAATGCACAGGCGCGTTGTTGCTCAGCGACAGAAGTCGCTGGGCAATGACGGCGGGAACGAAGAAAACGGTCGCAGCGCAGACCGCAAGAAGATTGACAGGTGGGAGGCGAATTGGGACGTCTACTCACCGTTTTCGGGAAGTAGAGATCCGAACGCAGGTGTGTTGAGGCGTTTGGAGGGTGGATGTCTGACGTCAATTCCGGGACCTTCATCGCTGGATCCATCGCACAGGGTAAGTAGCAGCAGGGCTAGTCTTCTTTTACACAAAACTGTTTTAGCATAGCAGTGCTGTACAAGCGATCGCAGCCTTGCTATGCAGAAATACACTCCATAGGCGGCGTCTAGTTGATCACACGAGCAGCAAAAAGTTGCTACATGTGATCAACTCGGAATGACCCCCATAGACCATCTCTAAGGTCAAAACCTTCGCATCAGCTTTGTGTGTTACTGTGTGGTGCCATGTCACAGGCTGTGAATGAAAAATGACAATTACAGTAGGAGCTGATTAGTTTATCACTCTCCAAGTTTTGATACATATGCCCCTATAACTCTTAGAGACCTGTGCTGTACTGGAGGATGGTAACTAGCAGCTGGCGTGACATATGTGGCCTTCTAGCTGGCCTAGGTGAAGCGTCTGCCATTGCTGGGAGTACATTGGCGCTCACACTTAAAAAAAGGAGAAATGGGTATATTCACAAAATTATATTTTGATAGTGAAATTGTTTTGTTACTTTTTAAATTGATAAATGTTAAAGGTTGAAAACAAAAGAACAGGCTGGGAGTCTTCCGTATCAAGAGTGGAACATATTGAAATGTATTTTTTCGGGTTCCATAACTTCTGAACGCATTCTCCACATTACAGACTACTGACGGTCTCAGCAATGTCGTATCAGAACCGGTCCTTAAGGTACAGTTTGGTCACTAACCCGCACTACCTGTTCCGTCTCCACCACTTAAGTGGTGAGATGGCATTGACCCAGAGTGTGGACTTTGAGACGGAACCTAACCGGTTTCTGCTGCTGGTGAGAGCAAGTGAGGACCTGCACCCGCTAAACAGCACTGTGGAGGTAAGTGGTCATGTACATGTATATAGGAAGTCTCAATGAGCCCAGACATTCTGTGTGGAACGATGAGCTCACTCCATGTTATAAAGAGTTAACTCCAGCTTCCAAACCCACGCATTATCCCTGGTATCAGTTCTGGTCTGGAGCATACAGGCCCCACTGGGGGAAGGCAGTGATAGGGTCCCATGCTTAGGGGGTCTAGCCAACCACAAGACAGGCTCGGCCAACCATTAGAGAGGACATACCCTGCAGACAGCATGGATTCTAAAGTGGATGATCTGTTCATTCATGTAACTGCTCTACCAGGTAACTTACCCTATATTAGAGTAACATGGTATAATTTGACCACACTTTCTGGAACCTGAAAAAGGAAGTGGTGCTCCCTGGGGATTTTCCCTGTACTCGTGTGGGCCAGTCTGATCCTGCCTGGTAATAACATTGTGGTAATCCTGTATGTTTGTGGAGATACAGAAGCCAGGCTTGTTTTGGTTAAGGGAGAAGTTCTGCTGCAGGACGGAGCTACTGCCTCCGGTTCCACCCCTTGGCATGTACTGCACATGTATAAATATGACAAGTTTATGACCCAAGGATAATGCTGATGTGTGAAAGTAGATTTTATTACTGTGCGCACAAGAGGCCAGGTGCACACTGAATCATTTTTATATCAAGATATTAGTGTCCGTTTTATTGCACTCCGCTGAAACTCTTCCGCATTTAATGGAAATGTTTTGCAGGTTGTGGTGGTGATTACAGACATAAATGATTGCACCCCAGAATTTCAGCAGACAATCTACAGCCGTGACAGCGTCCCTGAGACCGTGCCGGTGGCAACCTCTCTCTTGCAAGGTTAGTACCCTCTGGTCATATTGCTGAAGTGCAGTAAATTTTCCCACTTATAAAGCGCTCAGCAGGCAGCTAGGAGAACATAACTACACTTAGTTTATACAATACAGTCACTCCGGAGAAGGACTGCAAAAGTTTCTGTGTCAGAGGAGAATTACACAGGGTATAAATACTTGCTGGGTGACAAGATCTTATTGGAAATGCTATGCAGTATTTTATGGAGATTTCACTAACGCTCGGAGACAGAGGTTTTCCTTGGATGGTTACGATGTAGACAACACAGGGAATGTTATACCCAGATTTATCAAGCCTTGGAGAGTGATAAATTGCACCAACCAATCAGCTCCTAACTGCCATGCTACAGGCTGTATAAAAAAAAATGACAGTTAAGAGCTGATTGGTTAGTACTTTATCTCCGTGAAATTTATCACTCTAAAGATGCTCTCTTTTTCCTCGAGTCGCCCCTTTTCAGTGCTGATATTGGGGCGTCAATAAGGGTTTAGATATAACTATACGATTTGCCTGAATTCGCACTTGTTAGATTTATCAGTTTTCTGTGTTTCTTTGAAGTCATAAAACGGTTTCTAGCAATAACCTAGAAGAAGACTGACGTGCCGTAGATACAAGCAGCATGTATGAGCCAAATAACAATGGTATAATTATCTTGGCTTTAAACTACCCGTCATTTTCCCCTTTAATAACATGGTGCATCGATGCATCACGTCCGCTAATTGTCCTTCTGCTTCAGCAATTATTTCCTTTCTTCTTTCTCACCAGTGACAGCCACTGACTGTGACTCCGCTATGAATGGGGAGTTTTCATACTTCACTCTCAGCCCTGATTTCAGCATCTCCACTCAGGGCACCATTAGCCCAGCAAGGAGCTTGGATTACGAGAGGCCAAACCATCTGTATGAGTTTGTCATCCTTGCAATCGACAGCGGAGAGCCATCAAACACGGGGACGGCCACAGTCAGGATTCGCGTCTCCAATGTGAACGACGAAGCCCCCAAATTTTCTCAAGCAATGTCAGTTATGTTTATTGTTATTGACACGTTGGCTCATAGAAAGGGAGAGGGGTTAAACATGTTACTGTCTGGAGGGATCATCTGTTTTACAGTTATAAAGTCTTGCACGTTTCATGATACGGCTTGTTCATTCAGATGTGGTTTGCCCCACTGAAATTTGCCATTTTAAAACTTTGAGAATTGTAAGTACTGCCCCGCCCTTTTTTATTTCAAATATATAGCAATTACTTGCCCAAAAATAAAAAAAAGTATTTTATCTATTTTATAAGTGGAAAACATAATAAATGTAAGATTCTCCTGAACGCTTAGGGCTCTTACCCACTGGAATTAAAACGCGGCATTAGACCTGAGTGTTAAACTCAGGTATAAAGCATGGAACCTTGATCCACCTCTAGACAGTCTAAGCTTGGAAAGTCCATTCTCCTTATGGGTGGTCTTCAGTATGCCGGCTGTCGGTTGTCTGTTACAACTAAAGGTTAAAGGGCTGTACGTATTTTTCTTATGTATGACTATGTTCTATTCATTACAATGGGTCATGCAGTAGAAACAGAAAGCCCACTGGAAAGAATGGACCAGTGAGATGAATGAAAATTAATTTCCCCCCCCCCCCCCCCCCCCCCCCATTCACACACACACACGACTTGATAAAGAATCAGTTCATCTCCATTGATTTGTGGTTGAAACTGGAAGCGCTCTCCTCCCCAGCCAGTCATATTGTGGCTACCTTGGAAAACACATGCGCCTGGCTGGTCAGCTCTTATTTTATAAGCAAATGTGTGGGTGGGCATTGACATAATGCGTAGTGGTTTTAAGGGTCCCCTTACCATTATACATAGCTTAGGTGTGGTAAAGTTGCCATATCAGGTGTCTCAGTTCCCAGACCACAGGGTTGCTGGGAAGAGTCCTGCTAGGAGAGGTTTGTACTGTTTTACTGTATCCTCATAGAGGCTGACCAGTCTTTGACCATTTTACACTATGCCCCCACGCTGCAGATCTTATATTTCATAAACTTTCACTTGGTTTAATGGGAACCAGCTCAGGCTATGTTGTGCTAACGTTCATTAAGAAATTTACTGGCCGAGTTTCTGCTGCTTGTATTCCAAACTATGAAAACTTTTCCATTTATTCCAGTACAATTTCTACATGTATCACACCTTCCAGAAAGTCCATCGAAATGAATGGGCCATTGAAACAAATGGGAAAAGTCCAGTCCTGCATGCATTTGCATATCCCATGCATAACAACCACGTGCTGACCTCCTATCATAATACTTATCGGATGCACATGTGTCGATTCAATTTGTATGCCATGCCAATGGGCAAGAGCTCTTTTTAATAGATCCCCTACTTTTTTTTTTTCAATGTTGGCAAATAGCACAAAATTTTAATAGCAATAAAGAGAGTAGCAAGACATTGCGGATTCATATCTGTCAGGGTTTGGGAATTAAAAATAAATAAATTGTATATTTCCCATTTGAAGCTGATTCTCAAGCAGAAAGTAAATGACAGTTTTATGTGGTGGAAATCAGGAAGCGGCTGATTGTGTCCTTTCCTTCATAACGCATACTGCAAAACGCTGATTAAAATCACTGCTTGGCAAACGCTTGCCTAGAAACCTACATTTTCTTTGGTACTATTTTGAGGCTGAAGCCTCCCCTACCTCCGACCCCCCTTGAAAATGCCTTTATTATGTACATAAATCAAATATAGAAGTTTAAAATAACATTTTCAATTTTAATGGAAACATGCATATTGTATATATTTAAATTCTGCCTGATGGAAATTCCTTCTATAATAGCGTAAAATATATTCTTGTTATTTCTACCGCGAGACGACACTGCAGTTCTCTGCTTTCCTCAGATTAAGAGCATCTATTTTTGCATTGTGCCTTTAAGTTAAAATTTTACATTTATCCCCCTGATTAGCGCAGAGCGCTCTGTATTTTGCTGCAAGGTGCCCAAATCCCCAGCCCCCCGCATATCCCCGTCAGCACAACAGTACACTGTATGTTATAGATACGATGGTGGCCTATTTTCCCTTAAAACCCCTCTCCGTCTTCAGAGACCTTTCCATGTAACGTTCCAAGCTCCCCTCTCTCTGTTCCTCTTCATTTTATGTCTTTAAAACAGTCAGAACTGGAATCGATTCACTCGTTAGACTGTAGGCTAAGACAGTGGCCTCGGGGCTGTAATTTGTTGTTGAGTGGCTGAACAAAATCACTGTTCCCATCCCCTAATCTAGAGCATTAAAGGAAACTCTCACAAATAAATATATATATTTCCCAGTCTCTTTCGATTTGCAGCGGCGCGGCGCAGACGGAGCCCATGTCTGCTTATTATGACCGTTGGTAATGTTCCTTTTTATTCCTACAGGCTTTCTTGTCATTTGCAGTTTCATTCGTCGGTTCTTTATCTTTTAGTAGAATTCAGAGTACCAGATGCCATTTATTATTAAAGTGGACATAAATGTAACGTCAGAAAACATTTAGAACTCAGAAGAGGATATTCTATATTAAAGATACATTTTACATTCCAATTTTGTTTCTTCCATTTCTTAGACTGTAGGTCCAGTTCACCTTACGTTACCTCTCTTTGGGGTCTATTCATGAAGCAGTGATAATAAGTGTGGAGAAGTGAGCCAGAGGAGAAGTTACCCATGGCAACCAATCAGCATTGAAGTAACATTATAATTTGCTATACAATTATACGGAGCAGCTGATTGGTTGCCATGGGCAACTTCTCCACTGTCTCACTTCTCCACTCTTATCACTGCTTCATGAATAGACCCCTTTGTTGAACTGTTTTATGAAATTCAAACATCTTCCTTAACAGATGTATTAAGCCTGGAGAAGTGATAAAGCAGTGATAAGTGCAAGGTGATAACGCACCAGCCAATCAGCTCCAATATGTAAATTGACAATTAGGAGCTGATTGGTTGGCGCGTTATCACCTTCCACTTATCACTGCTTTATCACTTCTCCAGGCTTAATACATCTGCCCAGGAGGATTTGTCATTAATCATTGGTAACATCTGTTGTTTTCTGCACAGTAACATATTCCACATAATTTTGGAGTAACTTTTTTGTTTGAGGTTTATTAATAACACTTACCCTGAGGGGTGCGCCTGCTCATTCCTCTGTCAATCATTTGGCCAGGCGGAATATATGGATGAGCATGTTTGGGATGGGTAGAAATGATAGGAAAGTGGGAAAATGGGAGTATATATTCCTGCTTACTATGGTGAGTGCTGTGCGCGCTAGATCCGGGTGTATGTGATATAAGATAGCATTGGCCATCGATGGTTTGCTGTTGGTCAATGATTTTACCATCGTTGGCAGGGCCTGATAGCTCCCAATTTGTGGGGGAGGTTTCCTAGCACGTGTGCTGGCCCAGAGGCTTCCTTCCGGTCAGGACTGATCAATGGTTCATTCATCGATGGTTTACTATTAATGGTTAAAAACCATTGATGAAGGGTGCCTTGATGGACAACCCTAATGTAATTGTCGGGAGGTATGGTATAGGGTCTACCCCTGACTGTAGGGTAATATCTGGCAATGTTTGATCCTCTGAGAAAAGCAATATGGGGCTCATTTATCAACGAGTGATAAAACTGAAAACTATGATGAATGGCGCTCCAGCCAATCAGCTCCCAACTGTCATGTGTTCAGCTCCTAACTGTCATTTAGGAGTGACAGTTGGGAGCTGTTTGACCGGAGCACCATTCATCATACACAACAAGTTTTATCGTTCACAACAAGATTTATCACTCATTGATAAATGGGCCCCTAAAGTTGAAGATTGTGAGAGTGAAGTGATAAATAAGGGCCCTTAGTAACTATAATAGGTCGATGTATCAAGCAGTGACAAGAGGTTGCACAATGCAAACAATCATCTTCAACTTATTTGGTAGAATGTACTTGATTAATGCTACCTTGAAGCTGGTTCGTTGCTATGGGAAACGTCTCCACTTTTTTACTGATTGATAAATCACCCCTAAAGTTTCTGTCCCAGTTTAGCTCACTATAAACACACTCTGTTCACCCCTATTCCCGGCTCCCAAGGATAACTGCAATACTCTGTGGCTCTTATGTGTGTGCGTGTTTACTGCGCTATGTAAGTATAGAAACCCCACAGAACGATAACTGATTGCAGTGTATGTAAATGTGGCGAATCCGCATCATCCGCCGCATATTCTCACCCCCGAGGATGAGAGGAACTGCGCAACGGAAGCCTCCCCGGGGCAGGAACAGATCAGTGTGTGGCCAGACACAGTCATTACTTTCCGCTGCTCTCCCCCGGGCACAGCAGGATTATATAATGTTGGGGTTGTACACAGAGCACAAGGCATATGTGTATAAAGTGTGTGTCTGTGATTGTAGAGCTGTGCGGCTGTCACACCTATTACATTACTGCAGCACAACATGACCCGAGCAGCATGAAGGGAATGGAGAACTATTGTTCCAGTACAGTGGAAGCCGGATGCCTCATTCTTGGTAGAGGTGATTTCTCCTAATGCAGAGGTTCCCAAACTCAGTCCTCAAGACACTTTAACAATTCAGGATTTAAAGCTATGTATACTTGAGCACATGTGTCTTCATTAGTACCTCAGTCAGTTTGATGTAACCATCTGTGTTCAGCTTGCGATCTCCTTACAACCTGGACCGTTAGGGTGTATACGCACTTAGCGATATAGTAAACTATATATACATTTTCCTCCTCCTGAGCGATTATAGATTACTATATCGCCAAGTGTGCTTGCAGCTGATGACGGCTGATGCGCGGACCCGCGGGTTGTTAACGACCCTCGTTATCGGCCGTACATTCAGCTCAATTTGGACTCATCGTCCAAAGCTGCATGTACAGCCCAGCCGCGGCATTGCGTCACTGTGTGATATCGCATCATGTGTATTCCACCCAGCCCGGGAGGAGAAACACTGGGCGACGTCGCTCACAGAGCGTATAGCGTAGTATGTACTTACCCTTGGGGTGTCTGGAAGACCAAGCCATAAAGGATATGCACTCAGGGTGGTACAGGGGATAGAAATGTTTATAATTCAGGGTTAACTGTGTTACAAAGCACAAGCAGTCTGGCAGCTTTTCTAGCAATTACCTCTAGGACTGCTGTAAAGCGCTGCGGAATATGTGGGTATATATAGATATATATATATATATATAAAGATCTCTGCGGAGCGCTCTTATTTAATGGATAATCCAATTTGTTTTTGGATATGAACCAAGGCTGACTTTAATAGTACCTTAATACACATATATAATATTTTACACTGATATTTCTATAACGGGTGCAGTGTGTGCGGTGCTGTCACTGGTATTTCTATAATAGGTGCAGTGTGTACGGTGCACACGGGCCCCTGAGTCCAGAGGGGGCCCCCACCGCACACACTGCACCCATTTGTAAAATACTTACCCCTCCGAAGTCCAGCACCGGCAACCGCAGCGCCGCTAGAACACGGTGAAAATGGCCCAGCGGCCATTTTCACAGAGTTCTGCGCATGCGCAGTAGAGAGATCTCAGGGAAAATGGCCGCCGCGCCATTTTCCTGGAGATCTGCGCATGCGCAGTAGAGTCTGAGCGCTCTAGTGCTCAGACTCTACGGCGCTCCGGGCAGAGAGGAGGGGCCCGAACGGAGGAGGCTGAACACGGGCCTCCTCCTCTCTTAAAACGCCCCTGATATTTTATATATATATATTTTATTGTATGAACAAATATTGTACAAACATATGGTCTATCAGTGATCTATATATTTATAAAACAATGATTACAGAAACATATATTTGTATATGTCAGTTGTGTTTTACCTTTATAGACCCATATCGGCAGGAGTCCTTTCTTCGTGGAAGCTGCCCGAAGTGAGCTATATTTAATAGAAGAATTGGCTCCAGGGTTAATTTACATTCTAATAATAGCGCATTAAGGAAACACATATATATATATATATATTTAAAACTACTAATAGGAAATAAGTAAAGCAAGGTGTTTGTGTCTAGAGTGCCATGGAGGGCCTAAAATGGTGAATAAGTAGATGTATCAAATCAAAAGAGCCCCAGTAGAGAAGTTGCCCGTATCAACCAATCAGAACCTGGCTAGCACTTCATAGACTGTACTACACAAACCATAGGATGAAGCTGATTGGTAGCTGGCGTCTACTTCTCACCTTGGCCCTCATTCCGAGTTGATCGGTCGCAAGGCGAATTTAGCAGAGTTACACACGCTTAGTCTACGCCTACTGGGAGTGTATCTTAGCATCTTAAAAGTGCGAACGAAGTTTACGCAATATTGCGAACAAAAAAAACTTAGCAGTTTTAGAGTAGCTCCAGACTTACTCTGTCAGTGCGATCAGTTCAGTGCTTGTCGTTCCTGGTTTGACGTCACAAACACTCCCAGCGTTCGTACATGTAGTTTGTGTAATCCCGCACCAGTTCTTTAACTATAATTTTTTGTGTATACAGTTCAGTTGTATTATGGTACTCTCTGCGTTACTAAAAATATTTGGGGTTCCTCTCGACCCTATATGACCCTGTACGCAGGTGCCCTCCAAATGCTTTTGAGTCCTGGACTCATATGAAGCTACCAAAGAAAAAAGAAGAAAGAAGCATTTTCTTGGACGCACTCTACCACTAATTATTTGTTTAAAATATCTATTCTTTATTGGATATACGTTAAAATTCTTAAGGAATTGGTGAAATATTAAAATATAGTGTGAATAAGAAAAACAGTATGTGATAATAAAAAACTACTCGTTTCCGAATGGTGATCCCTCAAAGTATTATTTCAATAAAGGCTATATTGCTTATAACATAGTATCCGTGTCCCAGCGTTCGCCCAGACACTCCCCCGTTTCTCCGGCCACTCCTGCGTTTTTTCCGGAAACGGTAGCGTTTTCAGCCACACGCCCATAAAACGCCGTGTTTCCGCCCAGTAACACCCATTTCCTGTCAATCACACTACGTTCGCCGGTGCGAACAAAAAGCCGTGAGTAAAAATCCTTTCTTCATAGCAGAATTGCTTAGCGCAGTCGCAGTGCGAACATTGCGCATGCGCTCTAAGCTGATTTTCACTGCGATGCGAAAAAAAAGACCGAGCGAACGACTCGGAATGAGGGCCCTTGTCCGCTTTGGAAGGTTTTACACATCTCCTTCTCCTAAAGCGGAGGAGATGCTGCGTCTAGGCCACCCTGGCCACAGATGTCAGCCTTGCTGCCAAGGTCTGGTGCTGGAGTGGTAGCTGTGTAAAGGAGGAGAGCATTGACGGCCGAGGCTAGCTTGTTTGGGCTGACATTTTCTCCAGATTGGTGAGCGAGAGCGCTTAATTCACCCACAAGGCAGCATGACTATAGGGGGGAGGGGATGGGGGGGGTCGTAGTAATGGGGATTATTAGCTAATAATGTAATATAGGGACTTGTTCAGACCTAGCGCTAAACCTGGACAGACCATGCTGCATGAGTGTGGACCATAGGGTTGACAGTCATTAGGTCGACCACTATTGGTCGACAGTGGCTAGGTCAACACCTGAAATAGGTCGGCACGTTCATTAGGGCAACATGGAAAAAGGTCGACATGAGTTTTTATATAATTTTTGGTGTTTTCTTCTTCGGAAAGTGACCGGGATCCCCGATTGGTGCACCGTGTCCCCTCGCTCCGCTACCGCTACGCTCAGCACAGGTTACTATTCCCTATCGTAGTCCACGTGGATCATAAATTACGAAAAGGGTCAAAGAATTTTTTTTTAAATGTGAAAAACCCATGTCGACTTTTTCATGTGTCGACCTTTACGATGTCAACCTAGTGACCATGTCGCCCAATAGTGGTCGACCTAATGAGTGTCGACCTAAAGACCGGATCCCCTCTTTCATGTAGTGATATTACTGTCTGCTTTCTCACGTAACCTCCAAATACTGCGCAGCTGTATACTTACCCTGTGACTGAACGTATTATCCCTTGTACCCCGGACACTGATGAATTACACAGGTTCTGGGGCCGGCTGACTACAAGCTGCATCTCACCTGGTATTAAGCAGCCACAGAACCTGTGTAATCATGAGCGTCCCAGGTACAAGGGATAATATGGTCAGCGTACTGTAACGTGGGATAACTATATCTTCCTCATATCCATAAATGCCCCCCTCCCCCTCCCCCCAGATCTGAGTACAGATATGTCATTTTCCGGCTGGATTTACCTATAAATCACTGCGTCCCGTAATGCGCCCCCTGGCCTGAGAGCAGGGGAGGGGAGAGGAGAGGAGAGAAGAGGAGAGGGGAGGAGAGGAGAGGAGAGGAGAGGAGAGGAGAGGAGAGAGAAGAGAGGAGAGGGGAGGGGAGGGGAGAGGAGAGGAGAGGAGAGGAGAGGAGAGGAGAGGAGAAAGAAGAGAGGAGAGGAGAGAGAAGAGAGGAGAGGAGAGGAGAGAGAAGAGAGAGGAGAGGAGAGGAGAGGAGAGGGGAGAGGAGAGGGGAGAGGAGAGGAGAGGGGAGAGGAGAGAGGAGAGGAGAGAGGAGAGGAGAGGGGAGGGTAGAGGAGAGGAGGGGAGAGGAGAGGAGAGGAGAGAGAAGAGAGGAGAGGAGAGGGGAGAGGAGAGGAGAGGAGAGGGGAGGGGAGAGGAGAGGAGAGGAGAGGGGAGGAGAGGGGAGGGGAGGGGAGGGGAGAGGAGAGGAGAGGAGAGGAGAGAGAAGAGAGGAGAGGAGAGGGGAGAGGAGAAGAGAGGAGAGGAGAGAGAAGAGAAGAGAGGAGAGGAGAGGAGAGGAGAGGGGAGAGGAGAAGAGAGGGGAGGGGAGAGGAGAGGAGAGGAGAGGGGAGAGGAGAGGAGAGGGGAGAGTAGAGGGGAGGAGAGAGAAGAGAGGGGAGAGGAGAGGAGAAGAGAGGAGAGAGGAGAAGAGAGAGGAGAGGAGATAGGAGAGGAGAGGAGAGGAGAGGAGAGGGGAGAGGAGAGGAGAGGAGAGGAGAGGGGAGAGGAGAGGAGAGGAGAGAGGAGAGGAGAGGAGAGGAGAGAAGAGGAGAGGGGAGAGGGGAGGGGAGGGGAGGAGAGAAGAGGGGAGAGGAGAGGAGAGGGGAGAGGAGAGGAGAGAGAAGAGAGGAGAGGAGAGGAGAGGGGAGAGGAGAGGAGAGAGAAGAGAGGAGAGGAGAGGAGAGGAGAGGAGAGGGGAGAGGAGAGGAGAGGGGAGGGTAGAGGAGAGGAGAGGAGAGGGGAGGGGAGGGGAGAGGAGAGGAGAGGAGAGAGAAGAGAGGAGAGGAGAGGAGAGGAGAGGAGAGGAGAGGGGAGAGGAGAGGAGAGGAGAGGAGAGGGGAGGGGAGGGGAGAGGAGAGGAGAGGAGAGGAGAGAGAGGAGAGGGGAGGGGAGAGGAGAGGAGAGGGGAGGAGAGAGAAGAGAGGGGAGAGGAGAGGAGAAGAGAGGAGAGAGGAGAGAGGAGAAGAGAGAGGAGAGGAGAGAGGGGAGGAGAGGGGAGAGGATAGGAGAGAGGAGAGAGGAGAGGAGAGGAGAGGAGAGGGGAGAGGAGAGGAGAGGAGAGAAGAGGAGAGGGGAGAGGGCAGGAGAGGGGAGAGGAGAGGAGAAGAGAGGAGAGGGGAGGAGAGGGGAGAGGAGAGGAGAGGAGAGAGGAGAGGAGAAGAGAGGAGAGCGGAGAGGAGAGGTGAGAGGAGAAGGGAGGAGAGGAGAGGAGAGGAGAGAGGAGAGGAGAGGAGAGGAGAGGAGAGGAGAGGGGAGGGGAGGAGAGGAGAGGGGAGAGGATAGGAGAGAGGAGAGATGAGAGGAGAGAGGAGATTAGAAGAGAGGAGAGGAGAGGGGAGAGGAGGAGAGGAAAGGAGAGGAGGGGAGGTGTGGTGTGTGAATGTAGAATATTGTGTGTGGCTGACGACGTTCTTAATCGCTGAATTGCTTTCTGCTGTTTTTCTAGTTATCGGACCTTTGTATCGGAGGATGCGACCCCCAATACTTTGGTGGCCACGGTGCAGGCGTTCGATCCCGATGGAGACAGAGTCACTTATGAAATTTCAGAAGGAAATAGGGAGGGAAATTTTCTTATTGATCCTCAGAAAGGTAATAATAGCTGAGAGGAGCAGAGCGGATAATGTTTACATGTCTTGTGAGATTGTGGAAATGGTTTCAGAACATACTTATTGATTGAACCCCGACGTCATCTGCTTAAAATCAATGGATGCAATAAACCGCGGTGACCCAACATTCAGAGCTGCAGTATTCCATCGCAGATCATCTCTCTCTTACTCCTCTGTTAGATTGTAAGCTCTGTGTTATAGGATTGCGTAAGAGTTTATCTCAGCAGACGCACTGTTGGGAAATATAGCAAGTGACTTTACACCTGGACAAGCCATGTTGCCATGCAAGAGGAGTAATACATTTGTTATGTTTGCGTGCAGGGTAAATACCAGTTGCTTTTGCATGTAGCCCACAAATGCTGCACAGTTGGTTGTATTATTACACTGCAATTTACATCTGAGTTTGGCCGCGCCTCTCTTTAAATCTCTTTGCACGTGTTACATCTGCCCCACCTGCAGCGCAGCCTGGTTTTACCAAAGGGCAAAGTTACCGGCTGTTTTTTGCTTTGATCCCAGCCCCCCGTAGTGTAGTTATAGGAGTGTGAAATTAAACGCTTTTAATGCTGAGTATGAAGCGATTCATTTGAATTCTCTTCGATTAACCCAACAGGACTCATCCGTCTTGGTTCCAGCCTCCGCCCCTGGCTCCATGGGACAGAGTATGCGCTCACTGTGACGGCCACAGACGACAATTCTAGTGGCGGTCCTAGCAGCCTCACAAGCAATGCGACTGTCCTCATTCGAGTTGATGACATTAATAACAATAAGCCCATCTTTTATCAGGTAGGTCAAAATGATGTCATCTAAATCACACCGGCCTTTACCCCAACTTACCCAACATATATAAAACATATCTGTCTAAGAGCGCTCTATGGGGAATTTTCCTTGTGACTGTAGGGCTGGTGTCTCTTCCCAATATGTCCCAAACAGAATGATGTGTGCGAAAAAAGGCATGGTTACTTCACCTGGGGTATCTTGTTGCATCGCATTGGGGTGTAACATATCCCCCAGTGGTGTGCCACTGCCCTGCAGTTAAAAGGCTCAAGGCCATTGCCAAACTTCTTCTTGCCCCCTAAATCCATCCCCAGTATTGCCAGGAGACATGGAGGCAGTTCAGCAGTACAGTCTCCATAGGCGTGCGCAGGACATTTTATTAGGGGGTGCACGATTAGAAGGGCGTGTTTAGCACCGCCTATTGTGCATGTCTAACAACACCTAATGGGCGTGTCTAGCACCACCTATCAGGCGTGTCTACTACCACATATTGGCACTCAATGCCAACTAAATAATATAGAGAATTGATGCACAGATAGATATATATATATATATATATATATATATATATAAAATCTGTTAAATTTGTATATTTTATTACCATAGATTATATCCTAATCTCTCGAAATATATATTGTTATTGAATTTGAACTTGTCCTCCTCCAAGAGGAACGCTGTATTCTGTGGCGTTGGCACATGATAAGGAGAGAGAGAGCGTGGGTGGGAGCATGTGCATGCATGCACGCAGCATGACATCATCACGACACATCCCACAGGTTAGAGGAACTGGGAGTAGGATTACGTCAGTGATGCTGCACCATACAAATGAATGACAGCCAGACTGAGCAGAGGGGGTGGCGGGCGCAATGGGCGGGAGGACAGAAATGAGCACACTCTGCGATCGCCGATACTGTAGCAGCAGCAGGTGTGTGTGAGGGGGTGACAGACATTAGGGGGTGCCTGTGCGCACCAGGAACCCCCCCTGCGCACGCCTATGACAGTCTCCTACTGTCAGGGCTAATATCTGGACATATGGGAGGTATGTAACTGGGCATAAATTGATATCATCTCTTCTCTTAAATGGAAACTCATCTCTTCCTCTTTATGATACAATTGTCACGTGGTATGATGGGGCGGATTGGGAAACAAAAGTGGCCCTGGAAAAATTTCTAGAAGGGGCCTCATGTGGGTGGTAAAAAACCAACTGTAAGCGGATCCAATACCAAAGTAGGCGGGATTACTTCAAAATGTAATGTAGGCCGACTTACACCAACAAAAGGCAGAGCATGTCATATTAACTGGACCTAGCACATTAAGAAGTTTAGAAAATATTGTGTTGTAGCAGAAGTAAAACTGGGGTGACATTTAATCCTCTGCACACTCTCTAAATATCTCAGTCCATTTCCTGAAGGCTTCTCCTCTCTCTCTGTCCATCTCCTGCATGTGTCTCCTCCCCCCTATCAGTCCATCTCCTGCATGTGTCTCCTCCCCCCTATCAGTCCATCTCCTGCATGTGTCTCCTCCCCCCTATCAGTCCATCTCCTGCATGTGTCTCCTCCCCCCTATCAGTCCATCTTCTGCATGTGTCTCCTCCCCCTAGTCCATCTCCTGCATGTGTCTCCTCCCCCCTATCAGTCCATCTTCTGCATGTGTCTCCTCCCCCCTATCAGTCCATCTCCTGCATGTGTCTCCTCCCCCCTATCAGTCCATCTTCTGCATGTGTCTCCTCCTCCCTATCAGTCCATCTCCTGCATGTGTCTCCTCCCCCCTATCAGTCCATCTTCTGCATGTGTCTCCTCCCCCTATCAGTCCATCTTCTGCATGTGTCTCCTCCCTCCTATCAGTCCATCTTCTGCATGTGTCTCCTCCCCCCTATCAGTCCATCTCCTGCATGTGTCTCCTCCCCATATCAGTCCATCTCCTGCATGTGTCTCCTCCCCCCTATAAGTCCATCTCCTGCATGTGTCTCCTCCCCCCTATCAGTCCATCTTCTGCATGTGTCTCCTCCCCCACTAAGTCCATCTTCTGCATGTGTCTCCTCCTCCATATCAGTCCATCTTCTGCATGTGTCTCCTCCCCCTATCAGTCCATCTCCTGCATGTGTCTCCTCCCCCCTATCAGTCCATCTTCTGCATGTGTCTCCTCCCCCTATCAGTCCATCTTCTGCATGTGTCTCCTCCCCCCTATCAGTCCATCTTCTGCATGTGTCTCCTCCCCCTTATCCATCCATCTCCTGCATGTGTCTCATGCCCCCTATCAGTCCATCTCCTGCATGTGTCTCCTCCCCCTATCAGTCCATCTCCTGCATGTGTCTCCTCCCCCCTATCAGTCCATCTCCTGCATGTGTCTCCTCCCCCCTATCAGTCCATCTTCTGCATGTGTCTCCTCCCCCACTAAGTCCATCTTCTGCATGGGTCTCCTCCTCCCTATCAGTCCATCTCCTGCATGTGTCTCCTTCCCCCTATCATGTCAGGAATCGACTCACCACGGTGACATCTGTCCGCCGCTGCGGACTCCGTCCTGGGTCCCTGCGTTCATCTGTCATCCGCGTCTCTGCCATCAGACGCCATCCTGGGCCTGGGAGCGCTCCTGTGATAGCGGGCGTGTAGCACGCCGCGTTCCCGCTAGGCCGCGGCATGGGCGCCGCCATGACAGCCTCCAGCAGTCAGCATACGGCGGCCAATCCGGTGCTTGGCCGCACCCACTTTTCCTCACTCCACCAATGACTGTGTAACAAGGGGTATATATGAAGCTGCAGGATCAGTCTGCAGGCATCCTGAACTTTGTGTCACTCCTGCGACTCATGTGTAAGGATCTGGTTCCTGTTTCCTCCGTGTACCTGGATACCTACCTGCTGTTCCGTGTTCCTGGCTATCTACTTAAGACTCTGTACTCCTGGTTACTTCTCACAGCTCCGTGGAACTACAAGCCCCAGCAATACCTGCTTCCATCTACAGGCTTCACACTCACCACCATCTCTGTGTGCTTCAGCCTAGCAGTAGAGACTGACTCCAGGTGTGTTCCATCTCTCCACCTGTGATGCAGCTTGCATGCTGCCAGTGCTTCATCACCTGCACTGTGGACATAGTCAGACTCCTGCCTCTGCTACCAGGTTTGCCATACAACACCATTTCTGCTGGTTCCATGTTTTAATCTGCTCTGGTTCCCATACCAGAATATTCTCTGCCAAGTTATCACTCATCTGTTATCATCACTACCGGTTATCATTTCATCAGTCACCATTCATTCTGTTACCATAGACTTTCAGCTGCCACGCTGTACAATTGACATTTGCATTTCCTACTGTTATTTTCTGCTGCCGTTTTGTGAACCATCTGTCTAATAAAGATCATTGCGCTCATGCGCAGAAACATAATCCAGCCTCCTCGTTTTCTCCCATCCACCTCCACTGACCCACTAGCGCCCCCTCCGGGGACACAGACAAAACCAAGTCTGACAGTAAGTTCAGGATCGATGGACTCGGATGGTGGACGGAGTGTGGGGTCAGAGGCCTTGCAAAATCTGGTCTCCCGTTTGGATGGTCAAGAGGCTGCGCAGCAGCAGATGTTCCAGTTCCTGCAAGGGATGTCCTCCCGGATAGATACACTACAGCAATCCCTGCCTAGTGTACACACTCCTACAGTTCCTGTTACTCCAGCACCTGCCAGTACTGTGAGTTCCTCTATGCCGGCTGCATCAGCTCCAGTGTCACGTCTGCACCTGCCCGTGCCAAGCAAGTATGATGGCAGCCCAAAGTTATGTCGCGGGTTTCTCAACCAATGTGAAATCCAGTTTGAATTGTTATCACATAATTTCCCCACGTCAAGATCCAAGGTTGCCTACATCATCTCTCTACTTTCTGGATCTGCTTTGAGTTGGGTGTCTCCTCTGTGGGAACGTGCCGACCCTCTGATTAACAACTATGCAGAATTCGTGTCAACCTTCAGACGGATCTTTGACGAGCCTGGTCGTGCAACATCAGCTTCTGCCGACCTAATCCAACTTCGTCAAGGTACCCGTAGTATGGGACAATATGTCATCCAGTTCCAGACGTTGGCCGCAGAGATTCAGTGGAACAATCAAGCCCTGGTAGCAGCTTTCTGGCATGGACTCTCAGATCGGATCAAGGACGAACTGGCAACCCGCGATCTTCCTGTACAATTGTCCGATTTAATTTCCTTGTGCATCAAGTTGGACTCTCGCATCCGCGAACGCAACAATGAACGTGCTCGGAGTGAGCCACGCAGATCAAGGATGATACCTTCCGTACAGTTCCAGTCTCCACCTTCTGATGAGCCTATGCAAATAAATAGGTCCCGCCTAACTCCTGAGGAGCGGTCAAGAAGACTTCGTGAGAGACTATGTCTTTATTGTGCGGCTGCAGGTCACCAGATTAATTCCTGCACAGTGCGTTCGGGAAACGCCAGATCCTGACTTGTAAAGGAGGAGTCAAGTTGGGATCTTCTAGACAAGCTCCTTCTAATCAAGACCTTATCCTTCCTGTGACTTTAGAGACTTCAGTTGGGCTTCAGTCTGCATCAGCATTAGTGGACTGTGGAGCCGCAGGAAATTTCATCACCCAAGCTGCGGTAAATAAATTTTGCTTGCCTGTATGTGAACTTTCTTACCCAGTCTACATTACCGCCGTGGATGGTAGCCGAATCTCCAAGGGGAATATTTCTCACCAAACTGCACCAGTGGTTTTGGGAGTTGGGTTCCTACACTCAGAATTAATAAAGTTCTTAGTCATTCCTCAAGCCACCCAGGAGATCGTTTTGGGCATGCCCTGGCTCCAGCTACACAATCCACAGTTTGACTGGTCAACGTTACAACTTACTTCATGGGGTTCACATTGCCATCAGTCCTGTTTAGCCCAAGTTTGTCCAATCAAGTCTACTGAAGTAAAAACCCAGTCAAGTCTTCCTGCGGCTTATCAAGATTTCTCTGATGTCTTCAGTGAAAAAGCCGCGGATGTCCTGCCGCCCCATAGAGAATGGGATTGTCCCATCGATCTCCTTCCCGGCAAGAAGCCACCTAGGGGGCGTACCTACCCGTTATCTGTTCCCGAAACTGAAGCGATGAGCGACTACATCAGGGAGAATTTACAGAAGGGATTCATTCGTCCTTAATCATCACCCGCTGGTGCAGGCTTCTTCTTTGTTAAAAAGAAGGATGGAGGACTGCGTCCATGCATTGACTACCGGGGTCTCAATGACATTACCATTAAAAATAGTTATCCATTACCACTCATTACCGAATTATTTGACAGAGTTAAAGGAGCCCGCATCTTCACCAAGCTAGATCTCCGCGGTGCCTACAACCTCATCAGAATCCGGAGTGGTGACGAATGGAAGACAGCTTTTAACACTCGAGATGGTCATTACGAGTACCTGGTAATGCCATTCGGGTTGAGTAATGCCCCAGCAGTGTTCCAACACTTTGTGAACGAAATCTTCCGTGACGTTCTGTATAAATACCTCGTTGTTTATCTGGATGATATCCTCATCTTCTCCCAAGATCTTCCCTCTCATCGTCTACAAGTCCGTGAAGTCCTCCGACGTCTTCGTGAGAACCGGCTCTACTGTAAACTATCCAAGTGTACCTTTGAAGTTTCCTCTATACCCTTCCTGGGATATATAATTTCCGGATCGGATCTCCAGATGGACCCGACAAAGTTGGAAGCCATTGCCAATTGGTCCATTCCAAATTCTCTCAAGTCTATTCAGCGGTTCCTGGGATTTGCCAACTACTATAGGAAATTTATTCGGGGATTCTCCACTCTCATCGCTCCTATTACCAACTTAACTCGGAAAGGGGCAGACCATTCCAACTGGTCAGAAGAGGCTTTAGCGGCCTTCCAGAAAATCAAGCTGGCCTTTATGTCTGCTCCAGTTCTGTCCCAGCCAGATGTAAACAGACCGTTCAAGTTGGAGGTGGATGCCTCTACAGTTGGAGTTGGAGCTGTTCTCTCCCAGAAGGGAACTGATGGGAAAATCCACCCCTGTGGATTTTATTCTCGTAAATTCCTCCCTGCAGAAGCTAACTATTCCGTTGGAGATCAAGAACTACTGGCGATTAAGCTGGCCCTCGAGGAATGGAGGTATCTCCTGGAAGGGGCCAAACATCCGTTCAACATCTACACGGATCATAAAAATCTGCTATATTTAAAGGCAGCCCAGTGCCTTAATCCTCGCCAGTCCAGGTGGGCTATGTTTTTCTCACGTTTTAACTTTAAGCTTCATTTCCGCCCAGGTTCGCAGAATGTTAAAGCTGACGCCTTATCCCGATCTATGGAATCCGTAGAGGAAACGTCTGACTCAGTTCCACATTCCATCCTGAGTCCAGTGGTATTTGCTGCATCTCAAGTCTCCCCAGCTCCTCCTCCTGGTAAGACTTTTGTTTCCCCAGAACTCCGTCCCAAGTTGCTGTCTTGGGCCCATCAATCCAAGTTCACTGGTCATCCCGGTGTTCTGAAAACCTTCAAGTTCCTCTCTGAGACATACTGGTGGCCAAAGATGAAAGCTGACATCAAGGATTTCGTGGCATCCTGTCCTAAGTGTGTGCAGCACAAGACTCCTCGTCAGTCTCCAGCAGGTCAGTTACAACCATTGTCTGTTCCTAGTCGCCCTTGGTCACACCTGTCCATGGACTTTATCTCCGACCTTCCTCCTTCTCAAGGATACAATACCATCTGGGTTGTAGTGGACAGATTTACCAAGATGGCCCATTTTGTTCCTCTCCAGGGTCTCCCTTCTGCCCCAAAACTCGCCCAAATCTTCCTACGGGAGATTTTCCGCTTACATGGTCTACCCTCAGAAATAATATCCGACCGAGGTGTACAGTTTGTAGCGAGGTTTTGGAGGGCTCTCTGTTCTGCCATGCAGGTTAAACTGAAGTTCTCGTCATCTTACCACCCTCAGACGAATGGGCAGACAGAGAGGGTAAATCAAGAACTAGAGACATTTTTAAGGTTGTATGTTTCATCTTCTCAGGATGACTGGTTTGATCTGCTCCCATGGGCCGAGTTTGCCCACAACTTCCGCTACCACACTGCTACTGAGACAACTCCATTGTGTTCCAGAACACACAACTCCATCCTCGTGTTCCAGATTTCCAAGAACTCCCTCACATGGATGTTCCTGCTGCCACTACTGCCCTGAGTCAGTTTTCTTCAATCTGGAGGAAGATTCACACTTCTCTCAAAAAGGCCTCCAGCCGGTATAAATACTTTGCTGATCGCAAAAGACGTGCAGTTCCTAGCCTGAAACCTGGGGACAAGGTTTGGCTGTCTACCCGGAACCTCCGTCTTAGGGTCCCGTCTATGAAATTTGCACCACGTTTCATTGGTCCCTTTCCTGTCGAAAGAGTCATCAACCCTGTGGCCTACAAGCTGAAGTTACCACCTTCTTTGCGAATACCTAATGCTTTTCATGTTTCTCTCCTCAGACCTTTAGTCCTGAATCGTTTCCAAAGAGCTCTTCCAGTTGGTCCCAAAGTTCGAACTCAGCGGGGCGTGGAGTTCGAGATTGGCAAGATTCTGGATTCCCGTTGCCGGTATGGACGTCTTCAATACCTTGTCGATTGGTCCGGTTATGGCCCAGAGGAGAGAAGTTGGGTAAATTCGTTGGATGACCATGCTCCAAGGTTGGTCCGTGTCTTCCATAACACTCATCCTTCCAAGCCACGTGGGTGTTCGGTGCCCACCCTTAAAGGAGGGGGTACTGTCAGGAATCGACTCACCACGGTGACATCTGTCCGCCGCTGCGGACTCCGTCCTGGGTCCCTGCGTTCATCTGTCATCCGCGTCTCTGCCATCAGACGCCATCCTGGGCCTGGGAGCGCTCCTGTGATAGCGGGCGTGTAGCACGCCGCGTTCCCGCTAGGCCGCGGCATGGGCGCCGCCATGACAGCCTCCAGCAGTCAGCATACGGCGGCCAATCCGGTGCTTGGCCGCACCCACTTTTCCTCACTCCACCAATGACTGTGTAACAAGGGGTATATATGAAGCTGCAGGATCAGTCTGCAGGCATCCTGAACTTTGTGTCACTCCTGCGACTCATGTGTAAGGATCTGGTTCCTGTTTCCTCCGTGTACCTGGATACCTACCTGCTGTTCCGTGTTCCTGGCTATCTACTTAAGACTCTGTACTCCTGGTTACTTCTCACAGCTCCGTGGAACTACAAGCCCCAGCAATACCTGCTTCCATCTACAGGCTTCACACTCACCACCATCTCTGTGTGCTTCAGCCTAGCAGTAGAGACTGACTCCAGGTGTGTTCCATCTCTCCACCTGTGATGCAGCTTGCATGCTGCCAGTGCTTCATCACCTGCACTGTGGACATAGTCAGACTCCTGCCTCTGCTACCAGGTTTGCCATACAACACTATCTCTGCTGGTTCCATGTTTTAATCTGCTCTGGTTCCCATACCAGAATATTCTCTGCCAAGTTATCACTCATCTGTTATCATCACTACCGGTTATCATTTCATCAGTCACCATTCATTCTGTTACCATAGACTTTCAGCTGCCACGCTGTACAATTGACATTTGCATTTCCTACTGTTATTTTCTGCTGCCGTTTTGTGAACCATCTGTCTAATAAATATCATTGCGCTCATGCGCAGAAACATAATCCAGCCTCCTCGTTTTCTCCCATCCACCTCCACTGACCCACTAGCGCCCCCTCCGGGGACACAGACAAAACCAAGTCTGACATATCAGTCCATCTTATGCATGTCTCCTCCCCACTATCAGTCCATCTTCTGCATGTGTCTCCTCCCCCTACTCCATCTTCTGAATGTGTCTCCTCCTCCCTATCAGTCCATCTCCTGCATGTGTCTCCTCCCCCCCTATCAGTCCATCTTCTGCATGTGTCTCCTCCCCCTATCAGTCCATCTTCTGCATGTGTCTCCTCCCCCCTATCAGTCTATCTTTTGCATGTGTCTCCTGCCCCCTATCAGTCCATCTCCTGCATGTGTCTCCTCCCCCTATCAGTCCATCTCCTGCATGTGTCTCCTCCTCCCTATCAGTCCATCTCCTGCATGTGTCTCCTCCCCCCTATCAGTCCATCTTCTGCATGTGTCTCCTCCCCCACTAAGTTCATCTTCTGCATGGGTCTCCTCCTCCCTATCAGTCCATCTCCTGCATGTGTCTCCTCCTCCCTATCAGTCCATCTCCTGCATGTGTCTCCTCCCCCCTATCAGTCCATCTTCTGCATGTGTCTCCTCCCCCACTAAGTCCATCTTCTGCGTGGGTCTCCTCCTCCATATCAGTCCATCTTCTGCATGTGTCTCCTCCCACCTATCCATCCATCTCCTGCATGTGTCTCATGCCCCATCAGTCCATCTCCTGCATGTGTCTCTTCCCCCCTATCAGTCCATCTCCTGCATGTGTCTCCTCCCCCTATCAGTCCATCTCCTGCATGTGTCTCCTCCCCCCTATCAGTCCATCTCCTGCATGTGTCTCCTCCCCCCTATCAGTCCATCTTCTGCATGTGTCTCCTCCCCCACTAAGTCCATCTTCTGCATGTGTCTCCTCCTCCATATCAGTCCATCTCCTGCATGTGTCTCCTCCCCCCTATCAGTCCATCTTCTGCATGTGTCTCCTCCCCCTATCAGTCCATCTTCTGCATGTGTCTCCTCCCCCCTATCAGTCCATCTTCTGCATGTGTCTCCTCCCCCTTATCCATCCATCTCCTGCATGTGTCTCATGCCCCCTATCAGTCCATCTCCTGCATGTGTCTCCTCCCCCTATCAGTCCATCTCCTGCATGTGTCTCCTCCCCCCTATCAGTCCATCTCCTGCATGTGTCTCCTCCCCCCTATCAGTCCATCTTCTGCATGTGTCTCCTCCCCCACTAAGTCCATCTTCTGCATGGGTCTCCTCCTCCCTATCAGTCCATCTCCTGCATGTGTCTCCTTCCCCCTATCAGTCCATCTTATGCATGTGTCTCCTCCCCACTATCAGTCCATCTTCTGCATGTGTCTCCTCCCCCTACTCCATCTTCTGAATGTGTCTCCTCCTCCCTATCAGTCCATCTCCTGCATGTGTCTCCTCCCCCCCTATCAGTCCATCTTCTGCATGTGTCTCCTCCCCCCTATCAGTCTATCTTTTGCATGTGTCTCCTGCCCCCTATCAGTCCATCTCCTGCATGTGTCTCCTCCCCTTATCAGTCCATCTCCTGCATGTGTCTCCTCCCCCTATCAGTCCATCTCCTGCATGTGTCTCCTCCTCCCTATCAGTCCATCTCCTGCATGTGTCTCCTCCCCCCTATCAGTCCATCTTCTGCATGTGTCTCCTCCCCCACTAAGTCCATCTTCTGCGTGGGTCTCCTCCTCCATATCAGTCCATCTTCTGCATGTGTCTCCTCCGTCCTATCCATCCATCTCCTGCATGTGTCTCATGCCCCCATCAGTCCATCTCCTGCATGTGTCTCCTCCCCCCTATCAGTCCATCTCCTGCATGTGTCTCCTACCCCCATCAGTCCATCTTCTGCATGTGTCTCCTCCCCCTTTCAGTCCATCTCCTGCATGTGTCTCCTCCCCCTATCAGTCCATCTCCTGCATGTGTCTCCTCCTCCCTATCAGTCCAGCTTCTGCATGTGTCTCCCCCCCCTATCAGTCCACCTCCTGCATTTGTCTCTTCCCCCCTATCAGTCCATCTCCTGCATGTGTCTCCTCCCCCTATCAGTCCATCTCCTGCATGTGTCTCCTCCCCCCTATCAGTCCCTCTCCTGCAGGTGTCTCCTCCTCCCTATCAGTCCATCTCCTGCAGGTGTCTCCTCCCCCTTATCAGTCCATCTTCTGCATGTGTCCCCTCCCCCTATCAGTCCATCTTCTGCATGTGTCTTCTTAACCCTTTCAGTACATCTCCTGCATGTGTCTCCTCCCCGCTATCAGTCCATCTTCTGCATGTGTCTCCTCCCACACTAAGTTCATCTTCTGCATGTGTCTCCTCCTCCCTCAGTCCATCTTCTGTATGTGTCTCCTCCCCCCTATCTATCCATCTCCTGCATGTGTCTCCTCCCCCTATCAGTCCATCTCCTGCATGTGTCTCCTCCCCGCTATCAGTCCATCTTCTGCATGTGTCTCCTCCCCCCTATCAGTCCATCTCCTGCATGTGTCTCCTCCCCCCTATCTATCCATCTCCTGCATGTGTCTCCTCCCCCTATCAGTCCATCTCCTGCATGTGTCTCCTCCCCCCTATCAGTCCATCTCCTGCATGTGTCTCTTCCCCCCTATCAGTCCATCTCCTGCATTTGTCTCCTACCCCCATCAGTCCATCTTCTGCATGTGTCTCCTCCCCCTTTCAGTCCATCTCCTGCATGTGTCTCCTCCCCCTATCAGTCCATCTCCTGCATGTGTCTCCTCCTCCCTATCAGTCCATCTTCTGCATGTGTCTCCTGCCCCTATCAGTCCATCTCCTGCATTTGTCTCTTCCCCCCTATCAGTCCATCTCCTGCATGTGTCTCCTCCCCCCTATCAGTCCATCTTCTGCATGTGTCTCCTCCCCGCTATCAGTCCATCTCCTGCATGTGTCTCCTCCCCGCTATCAGTCCATCTCCGGCAGGTGTCTCCTCCTCCCTATCAGTCCATCTCCTGCAGGTGTCTCCTCCCCCTTATCAGTCCATCTTTTGCTTGTGTCTCCTCCCCGCTATCAGTCCATCTTCTGCATGTGTCTCCTACCCCACTAAGTTCATCTTCTGCATGTGTCTCCTCCTCCCTATCAGTCCATCTTCTGCATGTGTCTCCTCCCCCCTATCTATCCATCTCCTGCATGTGTCTCCTCCCCCTATCAGTCCATTTCCTGCATGTGTCTCCTCCCCCCTATCAGTCCATCTTCTGCATGTGTCTCCTCCCCCACTAAGTTCATCTTCTGCATGGGTCTCCTCCTCCCTATCAGTCCATCTTCTGCATGTGTCTCCTCCCCCCTATCCATCCATCTCCTGCATGTGTCTCTTCCCCCCATCAGTCCATCTCCTACATGTGTCTCTTCCCCCCTAGTCCATCTCCTGCATGTGTCTCCTCCCCCCATCAGTCCATCTTCTGCATGTGTCTCCTCCCCCTTTCAGTCCATCTCCTGCATGTGGCTCCTCCCCCTATCAGTCCATCTCCTGCATGTGTCTCCTGCCCCTATCAGTCCATCTCCTGCATGTGTCTCCTGCCCCCTATCAGTCCATCTCCTGCATGTGTCTCCACCTCCCTATCAGTCCATCTTCTGCATGTGTCTCCTCCCCCTATCAGTCCACCTCCTGCATGTCTCTTCCCCACTATCAGTCCATCTCCTGCACGTGTCTCCCCCCCCCCTATCAGTCCATCTCCTGCATGTGTCTCCTCCCCCCTATCAGTCCATCTCCTGCAGGTGTCTCCTCCTCCCTATCAGTACATCTCCTGCAGGTGTCTCCTCCCCCCTATCAGTCCATCTTCTGCATGTGTCTCCTCCCCCTATCAGTCCATCTTCTGCATGTGTCTTCTCCACCCTATCAGTACATCTCCTGCATGTGTTTCCTCCCCCTATCAGCCCATCTTCTGCATGTGTCTCCTCCCCCACTAAGTTCATCTTCTGCATGTGTCTCCTCCTCCCTATCAGTCCATCTTCTGCATGTGTCTCCTCCCCCTATCAGTCCATCTCCTGCATGTGTCTCCTCCCCCTATCAGTCCATCTTCTGCATGTGTCTCCTACTCCCTATCAGTCCATCTCCGTCATGGTTCTCCTCCCCCACTAAGTCCATCTCCTGCATGGTTCTCCTCCCCCACTAAGTCAATCTCCTGCATGGTTCTCCTCACCCCTATCAGTCCATCTCCTGCATGTGTCTCCTCCCCCTATCAGTCCATCTCCTGCATGTGTCTCTTCCCCCCTATCAGTCCATCTCCTGCATTTGTCTCCTACCCCCATCAGTCCATCTTCTGCATGTTTCTCCTCCCCCTTTCAGTCCATCTCCTGCATGTGTCTCCTCCCCCTATCAGTCCATCTCCTGCATGTGTCTCCTCTCCCCTATCAGTCCATCTCCTGCAGGTGTCTCCTCCTCCCTATCAGTCCATCTCCTGCAGGTGTCTCCTCCCCCTTATCAGTCCATCTTCTGCATGTGTCTCCTCCCCCTATCAGTCCATCTTCTGCATGTGTCTTCTTCACCCTATCAGTCCATCTCCTGCATGTGTCTCCTCCCCCTTATCAGTCCATCTTCTGCATGTGTCTCCTCCCCCTATCAGTCCATCTTCTGCATGTGTCTTCTTCACCCTATCAGTACATCTTCTGCATGTGTCTCCTCCCCCACTAAGTTCATCTTCTGCATGTGTCTCCTCCTCCCTATCAGTCCATCTTCTGCATGTGTCTCCTCCCCCTATCAGTCCATCTCCTGCATGTGTCTCCTCCCCCCTATCAGTCCATCTTCTGCATGTGTCTCCTCCCCCACTAAGTTCATCTTCTGCATGTGTCTCCTCCTCCCTATCAGTCCATCTTCTGCATGTGTCTCCTCCCCCCTATCTATCCATCTCCTGCATGTGTCTCCTCCCCCTATCAGTCCATTTCCTGCATGTGTCTCCTCCCCCCTATCAGTCCATCTCCTGCATGTGTCTCCTCCTCCCTATCAGTCCATCTTCTGCATGTGTCTCCTGCCCCTATCAGTCCATCTCCTGCATTTGTCTCTTCCCCCCTATCAGTCCATCTCCTGCATGTGTCTCCTCCCCCCTATCAGTCCATCTTCTGCATGTGTCTCCTCCCCGCTATCAGTCCATCTCCTGCATGTGTCTCCTCCCCGCTATCAGTCCATCTCCTGCAGGTGTCTCCTCCTCCCTATCAGTCCATCTTCTGCATGTGTCTCCTACTCCCTATCAGTCCATCTCCGTCATGGTTCTCCTCCCCCACTAAGTCCATCTCCTGCATGGTTCTCCTCCCCCACTAAGTCAATCTCCTGCATGGTTCTCCTCACCCCTATCAGTCCATCTCCTGCATGTGTCTCCTCCCCCTATCAGTCCATCTCCTGCATGTGTCTCTTCCCCCCTATCAGTCCATCTCCTGCATTTGTCTCCTACCCCCATCAGTCCATCTTCTGCATGTGTCTCCTCCCCCTTTCAGTCCATCTCCTGCATGTGGCTCCTCCCCCTATCAGTCCATCTCCTGCATGTGTCTCCTGCCCCTATCAGTCCATCTCCTGCATGTGTCTCCTGCCCCCTATCAGTCCATCTCCTGCATGTGTCTCCACCTCCCTATCAGTCCATCTTCTGCATGTGTCTCCTCCCCCTATCAGTCCACCTCCTGCATGTCTCTTCCCCACTATCAGTCCATCTCCTGCACGTGTCTCCCCCCCCCTATCAGTCCATCTCCTGCATGTGTCTCCTCCCCCCTATCAGTCCATCTCCTGCAGGTGTCTCCTCCTCCCTATCAGTACATCTCCTGCAGGTGTCTCCTCCCCCCTATCAGTCCATCTTCTGCATGTGTCTCCTCCCCCTATCAGTCCATCTTCTGCATGTGTCTTCTCCACCCTATCAGTACATCTCCTGCATGTGTTTCCTCCCCCTATCAGCCCATCTTCTGCATGGTTCTCCTCCCCCACTAAGTCAATCTCCTGCATGGTTCTCCTCACCCCTATCAGTCCATCTCCTGCATGTGTCTCCTCCCCCTATCAGTCCATCTCCTGCATGTGTCTCTTCCCCCCTATCAGTCCATCTCCTGCATTTGTCTCCTACCCCCATCAGTCCATCTTCTGCATGTTTCTCCTCCCCCTTTCAGTCCATCTCCTGCATGTGTCTCCTCCCCCTATCAGTCCATCTCCTGCATGTGTCTCCTCTCCCCTATCAGTCCATCTCCTGCAGGTGTCTCCTCCTCCCTATCAGTCCATCTCCTGCAGGTGTCTCCTCCCCCTTATCAGTCCATCTTCTGCATGTGTCTCCTCCCCCTATCAGTCCATCTTCTGCATGTGTCTTCTTCACCCTATCAGTCCATCTCCTGCATGTGTCTCCTCCCCCTTATCAGTCCATCTTCTGCATGTGTCTCCTCCCCCTATCAGTCCATCTTCTGCATGTGTCTTCTTCACCCTATCAGTACATCTTCTGCATGTGTCTCCTCCCCCACTAAGTTCATCTTCTGCATGTGTCTCCTCCTCCCTATCAGTCCATCTTCTGCATGTGTCTCCTCCCCCTATCAGTCCATCTCCTGCATGTGTCTCCTCCCCCCTATCAGTCCATCTTCTGCATGTGTCTCCTCCCCCACTAAGTCCATCTTCTGCATGGGTCTCCTCCTCCCTATCAGTCCATCTCCTGCATGTGTCTCCCCCCCCCCTATCAGTCCATCTCCTGCATGTGTCTCCTCCCCCCTATCAGTCCATCTTCTGCATGTGTCTCCTCCCCCTATCAGTCCATCTCCTGCATGTGTCTCCTCCCCCCTATCAGTCCATCTCATGCATGTGTCTCCTCCCCCCTATCAGTCCATCTTCTGCATGTGTCTCCTCCCCCACTAAGTCCATCTTCTGCATGGTTCTCCTCCTCCCTATCAGTCCATCTCTTGCCTGTGTCTCCCCCCCTATCAGTCCATCTCCTGCATGTGTCTCCTCCCCCCTATCAGTCCATCTTCTGCATGTGTCTCCTCCCCCTATCAGTCCATCTCCTGCATGTGTCTCCCCCCCCCTATCAGTCCATCTCCTGCATGTGTCTCCTCCCCCCTATCAGTCCATCTTCTGCATGTGTCTCCTCCCCCACTAAGTCCATCTTCTGCATGGGTCTCCTCCTCCCTATCAGTCCATCTCCTGCATGTGTCTCCCCCCCTATCAGTCCATCTCCTGCATGTGTCTTCTCCCCCCTATCAGTCCATCTTCTGCATGTGTCTCCTCCCCCACTAAGTCCATCTTCTGCATGTGTCTCCTCCCCCTTTCAGTCCATCTTCTGCATGTGTCTCTTCCCCCCATCAGTCCATCTCCTACATGTGTCTCTTTTCCCTAGTCCGTCTCCTGCATGTGTCTCCTCCCCCCATCAGTCCATCTTCTGCATGTGTCTCCTCCCCCTTTCAGTCCATCTCCTGCATGTGTCTCCTCCCCCTATCAGTCCATCTCCTTCATGTGTCTCCTGCCCCTATCAGTCCATCTCCTGCATGTGTCTCCTGCCCCCTATCAGTCCATCTCCTGCATGTGTCTCCACCTCCCTATCAGTCCATCTTCTGCATGTGTCTCCTCCCCCTATCAGTCCACCTCCTGTATGTGTCTCTTCCCCCCTATCAGTCCATCTACTGCACGTGTCTACTCCCCCCTATCAGTCCATCTCCTGCAGGTGTCTCCTCCTCCCTATCAGTACATCTCCTGCAGGTGTCTCCTCCCCCCTATCAGTCCATCGTCTGCATGTGTCTCCTCTCCCTATCAGTCCATCCTCTGCATGTGTCTTCTCCACCCTATCAGTACATCTCCTGCATGTGTCTTCTGCATGTGTCTCCTCCTCCCTATCAGTCCATCTTCTGCATGTGTCTCCTCCCCCTATCAGTCCATCTCCTGCATGTGTCTCCTCCCCCCTATCAGTACATCTCCTGCATGTGTCTTCTGCATGTGTCTCCTCCCCCTATCAGTCCATCTCCTGCATGTGTCTCCTCCCCCCTATAAGTCCATCTTCTGCATGTGTCTCCTACTCCCTATCAGTCCATCTTCTGCATGTGTCTCCTCCCCCACTAAGTCCATCTTCTGCATGTGTCTCCTCCTCCCTGTCAGTCCATCTTCTGCATGTGTCTCCTTTCCACTATCAGTCCATCTCCGTCATGGTTCTCCTCCCCCACTAAGTCCATCTCCTGCATGGTTCTCCTCCCCCACTAAGTCAATCTCCTGCATGGTTCTCCTCCCCCACTAAGTCCATCTCCTGCATTGTTCTCCTCCCCCACTAAGTGCATCTCCTGCATGGTTCTCCTCCCCCACTAAGTCAATCTCCTGCATGTTTCTCCTCCCCCACTAAGTCAATCTCCTGCATGCTTCTCCTCTCCCCTATCAGTCCATCTTCTGCATGTGTCTCCTCCACATATCATTCCATCTTCTGCATGGTTCCCCTCTCCCCTATCAGTCAATCTTCTGCATGGGTCTTCTCCCCCCCTCTCAGTCCATCTTCTGCATGTGTTTCCTCCCCCCATCAGTCCATCTTCTGCATGTGTCTCCTCCCCCCTATCAGTCCATCTTCTGCATGTGTCTCCCCCCCTATCAGGCCATCTCCTGCATGGTTCTCCTCCCCCCTATCAGTCCATCTTCTCTATGTGTCTCCTTCCCCCTATCAGTCCATCTTCTGCATGTGTCTCCTGCACCCTATCAGTCCATCTCCTGCATGGTTCTCCTCCCCCCTCAGCTTTCAAATGTCATGTGTTCAGCTCTCAACTGTCGTGTGTTCAGCTCCCAACTGTCGTGTGTTCAGCTCCCAACTGTCGTGTTTTCAGCTTCCAACTGTCGTGTGTTCAGCTCCCAACTGTCGTGTGTTCAGATCCCAACTGTCCTGTGTTCAGATCCCAACTGTCCTGTGTTCAGATCCCAACTGTTGTGTGTTCAGATCCCAACTGTCATGTGTTCAGATCCCAACTGTCATGTGTTCAGATCCCAACTGTCGTGTGTACAGCTCCCAACTGTCAGGTGTTCAGCTCCTTACTGTCATGTGGTCAGCTCGCAACTGTTGTGTGTTCAGCTCCCAACTGTCGTGTATTCAGCTCCTCACTGTCATGTGTTCAGCTCCCAACTGCCATGTGTCCCAGTTGTGAGCTCTTTGGCTGGAACACCATTTATCATACAGAACAATTTATCACTCATTGAGTACCTAATTCTTTCTGCCCGTGATATAATTTGATCCTGCACCTGGAAATCTCTTACCATTTTGCAGTGAGAGTTGAGTATACCTGTTGATGAGCCTGTGTAATATACCTGGCAGTTGGGGTTGTATAACTTGCAGGTAGGTGGTGTTAGGAGATGTGACGGAGCTCGGGTCTTGCACCAGCGCACACACTATAATGATGGGCATCTCACCTGGGGCAGGATGTATTAAGATACATCGCCGCCCTTCGCCGGTTACCACAGTGATGTTGATCGCATATGTACTAACATATGCGATCAACATCGCGATGCGGTGACGAAGGCCCCCCGCGATATCTGTTGGTCTGCGGGGGGTCTCCGTCACCTCCCAGGGGTCCCCACACTGGCTAGACTCCGGGTAGCAGCAGCAGGCTGTCCCCGGCGCCTCCTCCTCCCCCCCCTCCAGCCGGAAGGACATCCGGCTGCGTTGCTAGGGGGAGGAGGAGACTACCTTCCGGGTCCAGGGCAGCCTGGAGGAAGGTAAGCCGGGGGGGGAGGCATCTGCGGCGGTGTCGGCGGGTTGCGGCGATAAGAAGCCCATAGGCTTCTATAGGGTATCGCCATCTCTGGACGACGAATATGCGGTGGTAGGGTATTAGTAAATTTGAAAATGCGGTAAAACCCTCGTTTTCGGGGTTTTTACCGCATTTTTCCTTTAGTACATCCCGCCCCTGAGCTTATAATCGCACCTGTCTTACCTGGGGAACTGAGATCGTTACACCTTCTCCTCTCAATGGTCTTTGCCGTTCTTTAAGTGTTTATCCCGCTACATCTTCCTCTATTTGCAGTGTGCAGATTATAGCAAGATCACCTCTGTCTTGGAAAACCAGCCCCCTGGAACATTTGTTCTTCAAGTAGAGGCAAAAGATGCCGACACCGGGGTGAATGGACAGGTGAAGTACGGAATTGTGCACAGAGAAGGCTTCCTGCCTGCCTTCACCATCCACCCAGATACAGGTAATGAGGACATGTAATAATCTCTCACTGCTTGTCTATATACCACGGTTATTCCTTCTGCTGTTCTGGTGTAGGAGAATTGACTATGGTGACATTTTATAATTTATTATTCATACTACTCAAAACCTACCGTGACAGGTAACACAATGTTAATTGAGTGCAGAAAACTTGGCTGTATGTCACAAAATAAATTTATACTCAAATGCCCAAATTACTCTTTGTTCAGCAATGAAATTCAAAAGCAAAGAATTTAGCTTTGTAACACAAAATCAGTTGTGTAGCAGTCAGAGGCGTAACTGCGGGAGGCAATGGCGTCAGCTGCCGCCGGGCTCCTGCTTTAGGGGGGCACCTCTCCTCCCATTCCATGTTCAACGACACTATTCAATTAAGTTAATTGACATGCTTACTGTATCTCTTCCGTGGCCAACTCCCCTCCCCCACTAGTCCCTGCACACCCTCTATATTATATATTCACATTTTACAAGTGTCACACCCAGGATTAGAACCCACGACCTATTACACTGGAGACAGACACCTTACTGATAGAGCTATTTGCTCCTGTATAGGAAATATGAGAATTCTAACTATATGAAGTTACTTCTCTGACAATTACACGTAACTTCATATAGTTAGAATTCTCATGCTTACTGTACAGTGTAATAGGTCATGGGTTCTAATCCTGGGCATGATACTTGTAAATGAATTGTCAGAGAAATAATGACTGAGCAGATCTATGTGGTGTGTGGCTGCACATTACACAGATCTGCCTAGTTGCAATGGTTTTGACTTGACAATTCTAAGTAGCTTCGTATAATTATAATCCGCAGGCGCAAATAGCTTGATCAGTAAGGCGTCTGCTTTCCGTGTAACAGGTCATGGGTTCTAATCCTGGGTGTGACTGCTAAGAAATGTGTGATTTGAACTAAATGACAATGAAATGTAAATATCTATAATGATTGCCGGGTACAGATCAGTGGTATGCAAAATGATTATTACTCTAGTTTCTGCCACACAGTCCCCCATAAAATGATTAGTGATTTCTGCATGTTTTACATTGGAAGAATATTCAGTACGATAGATATTTGTGCTAAGCATATGTCCATCAAACACAAATGTAATTCTGTTGGTAATCCGCAAGTGTATATCCTGCTGTCACTCCCTATTAAGTCTAATGTGACATGACGTCACAATGCTTATTAAATAAAATAGTTGTTGATAAATTGACATGCAGAAATATAAATGCAAATCCGAACCCAACACAGAAACAGTCATAGGACACTTGAACAGAATTTTGTTTGTAATGCTGACTTCTCTATGGAGAAATCCCCAGCAGATGACTGAGCCCCAAGAACTGACACTTTAATCATTCTATAAGCCATTTTCTTTCCACTCACATTCCCTTTTTCCATGTGACATCAGGACGGGAGAAGAAACGCTTATCTAATGTCAAATTATTTTCTTCTAATGATAAGTTCTATTCATACTGTATTTTATCTTGCTTCTAAAACAGAGATATAATGAGTCCATTAACCAGAGTATGATTGTTTACACCTGTTCATAGGAAACATAATTATATGTGACTTCTTTGTAGAGATACATAGGGGTATATTCAATTGACGTCGGATCCATTCCGACATTCATTTGTCTGAATGGATCCGACCTGGGTTATTCCATGTCAACTCAATTCGACTTTTTAAAAAGTCGAATTGAGATGCGGGAGCTGAGACAGGGGAGAGCCGCGGGCAGAAGGGGGAGAGCAGTGCTGTCTGTAGCGTTACTCTCCTCCGTCTGCCCGCGGCTCTCTCTCATCTCCCCCTCGTCCCTCCCCTCCATGGCTCTCCCGGTCTCTGCTCCCGCATCTCACTTCAACTTTTTTTAAAGTCGAATTGAGATGGTCAAAAAGGGGGCCAAAACCGCCGTTTTCGACACAAGCACGTGGATCGGCAGCTATTCCGCCGATCCACGTGCTTTTCGACAAGTCGAATTCCTCGACTTGTCGAATAATTTGGGGTTAGATTGAATAGGTCAGAACCCCTTCTGACCTAAAAAAGTAGAAAAATGCCGTCTTTTCGACACGCGGCAGCTTTCGATTTCAATTGAATATACCCCATAATCTCTACGGCTTCTTTATGAAACTAGTATCAGCTGAGGACATGTTGTGTGGCTGGTTACACTGTATAGAACTGAACTGAGATTTCTCTAAACATGTATAATGGATGGAAGTGTTTTCATGTCTCATGTTTCCTGTATAGATATATAATGCACCCGGGATGACCAAAACTATTGTCAAATCATCTGTGGACTGTGCCATAAACCATAACTGACCAGTGCTGTGAAACACCAGGCACGCCTTAATAAACAATCCACGCTAGGTGCCAGGAGACAGGCCCAAGTCAAATTGGAAGTGGGTGCAGGCAGGGTGACTGTTTTGTCCTTTGGCCAGGCTGACATACATTATATTCAATGCAAGGCATTACACAGACTACTACTACACAGACTACTACTACTACACAGACTACTACTACTACTACTACTACTACTACTACTACTACTACTACACAGACTACTACTACTACTACACAGACTACTACTACTACATAGACTACTACTACACAGACTACTACTACTACTACTACTACTACTACTACACAGACTACTACTACTACTACACAGACTACTACTACACAGACTACTACTACTACTACACAGACTACTACTACACAGACTACTACAACACAGACTACTACTACACAGGCTACTACTACTACACAGACTACTACTACACAGACTACTACTACTACTACTACTACTACTACTACTACTACTACTACTACTACAACACAGACTACTACTACACAGACTACTACTACACAGACTACTACTACACAGACTACTACTACTACTACACAGACTACTACTACTACACAGACTTCTACTACACAGACTACTACTACACAGACTACTACTACACAGACTACTACTACTACTACTACACAGACTACTACACAGACTACTACTACACAGACTACTACTACTACACAGACTACTACTACTACACAGACTACTACTACACAGACTACTACTACTACTACTACACAGACTACTACTACACAGACTACTACAACACAGACTACTACTACACAGACTACTACTACACAGACTACTACTACTACACAGACTACTACTACACAGACTACTACTACTACTACTACACAGACTACTACTACACAGACTACTACTACACAGACTACACAGACTACTACTACACAGACTACTACTACTACACAGACTACTACTACTACTACACAGACTACTACTACTACTACTACACAGACTACTACTACTACTACTACACAGACTACTACACAGACTACTACTACTACACAGACTACTACTACTACTACTACACAGACTACTACTACTACTACTACTACACAGACTACTACTACTACTACTACTACTACTACACAGACTACTACTACTACTACTACACAGACTACTACTACTACACAGACTACTACTACTACTACACAGACTACTACTACTACTACTACTGCTACTACACAGACTACTACTACTACTACTACTACTACACAGACTACTACTACTACTACTACTACTACACAGACTACTACTACTACTACTACTACTACTACTACTACTACTACTACTACTACTACTACTACTACTACTACACAGACTACTACTACTACTACTACTACTACTACTACACAGACTACTACTACTACACAGACTATTACTACACAGACTACTACTACTACTACACAGACTACTACTACTACACAGACTATTACTACACAGAATACTACTACACAGACTACTACTACACAGACTACTACTACTACACAGACTATTACTACTACACAGACTACTACACAGACTACTACTACTACACAGACTATTACTACTACACAGACTACTACTACACAGACTACTACTACTACACAGACTACTACTACACAGACTACTACTACTACTACACAGACTATTACTACACAGATTACTACTACACAGATTACTACTACACAGACTACTACTACACAGACTACTACTACTACTACACAGACTACTACTACACAGACTACTACTACTACTACACAGACTACTACTACTACTACACAGACTATTACTACACAGATTACTACTACACAGACTACTACTACTACACAGACTACTACTACACAGACTACTACTACTACTACTACTACTACTACTACACAGACTATTACTACTACACAGACTACTACTACACAGACTACTACTACTACACAGACTACTACTACACAGACTACTACTACACAGACTACTACTACTACACAGACTACTACTACACAGACTACTACTACTACTACTACTACACAGACTACTACTACACAGACTACTACTACTACTACTACTACACAGACTACTACTACACAGACTACTACTACTACTACTACTACTACTACTACTACTACTACACAGACTACTACTACTACACAGACTACTACTACTACACAGACTACTACTACTACTACTACACAGACTACTACTACTACACAGACTACTACTACACAGACTACTACTACTACTACTACTACACAGACTACTACTACACAGACTACTACTACTACACAGTCTACTACTACTACTACACAGACTACTACTACACAGACTACTACTACTACTACTACTACTACTACTACTACACAGACTACTACTACACAGACTACTACTACTACTACTACTACTACTACAACACAGACTACTACTACACAGACTACTACTACACAGACTACTACTACTACTACTACACAGACTACTACTACTACACAGACTACTACTACACAGACTACTACTACTACACAGACTACTACTACTACACAGACTATTACTACTACTACACAAACTACTACACAGACTACTACTACTACACAGACTATTACTACTACACAGACTACTACTACACAGACTACTACTACACAGACTACTACTACTACACAGACTACTACTACACAGACTACTACTACTACTACACAGACTACTACTACTACACAGACTACTACTACTACTACTACACAGACTACTACTACTACTACACAGACTACTACTACTACACAGACTATTACTACACAGACTACTACTACACAGACTACTACTACACAGACTACTACTACTACTACACAGACTACTACTACACAGACTACTACTACACAGACTACTACTACTACTACACAGACTACTACTACTACTACACAGACTACTACTACACAGACTACTACTACTACACAGACTATTACTACACAGACTACTACTACTACTACACAGACTATTACTACACAGACTACTACTACTACTACACAGACTACTACTACACAGACTACTACTACTACACAGACTATTACTACTACACAGACTACTACTACTACACAGACTACTACTACACAGACTACTACTACACAGACTACTACTACTACACAGACTATTACTACTACACAGACTACTACTACACAGACTACTACTACACAGACTACTACTGCACAGACTACACAGACTACTACTACACAGACTACACAGACTACTACTACTACACAGACTACTACTACTACACAGACGACTACTACTACTACTACTACTACTACTACTACTACTACTACTACTACTACACAGACTACTACTACTACTACTACACAGACTACTACTACACATACTACTACTACTACACAGACTACTACTACTACTACTACTACACAGACTACTACTACTACACAGACTACTACTACACAGACTACTACTACTACTACTACTACACAGACTACTACTACTACACAGACTACTACTACACAGACTACTACTACTACTACTACTACTACTACACAAACTACTACTACACAGACTACTACTACTACTACACAGACTACTACTACACAGACTACTACTACTACACAGACTACTACTACTACTACTACACAGACTACTACTACACAGACTACTACTACACAGACTTCTACTACACAGACTACTACTACACAGACTACTACTACTACTACTACACAGACTACTACTACTACTACTACACAGACTACTACACAGACTACTACTACTACACAGACTACTACTACTACTACACAGACTACTACTACTACTACTACTACTACACAGACTACTACTACTACTACACAGACTACTACTACACAGACTACTACAACACAGACTACTACTACACAGACTACTACTACACAGACTACTACTACTACACAGACTACTACTACTACACAGACTACTACTACTACTACACAGACTACTACTACACAGACTACTACTACACAGACTACACAGACTACTACTACACAGACTACTACTACTACTACACAGACTACTACTACTACACAGACTTCTACTACACAGACTACTACTACACAGACTACTACTACTACTACTACACAGACTACTACTACTACTACTACTACACAGACTACTACACAGACTACTACTACACAGACTACTACTACTACTACTACTACACAGACTACTACTACTACTACACAGACTACTACTACACAGACTACTACTACTACACAGACTACTACTACACAGACTACTACAACACAGACTACTACTACACAGACTACTACAACACAGACTACTACTACACAGACTACTACTACACAGACTACTACTACTACTACTACTACTACTACACAGACTACTACTACACAGACTACTACTACACAGACTACACAGACTACTACTACACAGACTACTACTACTACTACACAGACTACTACTACTACTACACAGACTACTACACAGACTACTACTACACAGACTACTACTACTACTACACAGACTACTACTACTACTACTACTACTACACAGACTACTACTACTACTACTACTACTACTACTACACAGACTACTACTACTACTACTACTACACAGACTACTACTACTACTACTACACAGACTACTACTACTACTACTACTACACAGACTACTACTACACAGACTACTACTGCTACTACACAGACTACTACTACACAGACTACTACTACTACTACACAGACTACTACTACTACTACTACTACTACACAGACTACTACTACTACTACACAGACTACTACTACACAGACTACTACTACTACTACTACTACTACTACTACACAGACTATTACTACACAGACTACTACTACTACTACTACTACACAGACTACTACTACTACTACACAGACTATTACTACACAGAATACTACTACACAGACTACTACTACTACACAGACTATTACTACTACACAGACTACTACACAGACTACTACTACTACACAGACTATTACTACTACACAGACTACTACTACTACACAGACTATTACTACACAGATTACTACTACACAGACTACTACTACACAGACTACTACTACTACTACTACACAGACTACTACTACACAGACTACTACTACTACTACTACACAGACTACTACTACTACTACTACACAGACTATTACTACACAGATTACTACTACACAGACTACTACTACTACACAGACTACTACTACACAGACTACTACTACTACTACTACTACTACAACACAGACTATTACTACTACACAGACTACTACTACACAGACTACTACTACTACTACACAGACTACTACTACACAGACTACTACTACACAGACTACTACTACTACTACACAGACTACTACTACACAGACTACTACTACTACTACTACTACTACACAGACTACTACTACACAGACTACTACTACTACTACTACTACTACTACACAGACTACTACTACACAGACTACTACTACTACTACTACTACTACTACTACTACACAGACTACTACTACACAGACTACTACTACACAGACTACTACTACTACTACTACACAGACTACTACTACTACTACACAGACTACTACTACACAGACTACTACTACTACACAGACTACTACTACACAGACTACTACTACTACACAGTCTACTACTACTACACAGACTACTACTACTACTACACAGACTACTACTACACAGACTACTACTACTACTACTACTACTACTACTATACAGACTACTACTACACAGACTACTACTACTACTACAACACAGGACTACTACTACACAGACTACTACTACTACTACTACTACTACTACTACTACTACACAGACTACTACTACTACACAGACTACTACTACTACACAGACTACTACTACACAGACTACTACTACACAGACTACTACTACTACACAGACTATTACTACTACTACACAGACTACTACACAGACTACTACTACTACTACACAGACTATTACTACTACACAGACTACTACTACACAGACTACTACTACTACTACACAGACTACTACTACACAGACTACTACTACTACTACACAGACTACTACTACTACACAGACTACTACTACTACTACACAGACTACTACTACTACACAGACTACTACTACACAGACTATTACTACACAGACTACTACTACACAGACTACTACTACACAGACTACTACTACTACACAGACTACTACTACACAGACTACTACTACTACACAGACTACTACTACTACTACTACACAGACTACTACTACTACTACACAGACTACTACTACTACACAGACTATTACTACACAGACTACTACTACTACACAGACTATTACTACACAGACTACTACTACTACACAGACTACTACTACACAGACTACTACTACTACACAGACTATTACTACTACACAGACTACTACTACTACACAGACTACTACTACACAGACTACTACTACACAGACTACTACTACTACACAGACTATTACTACTACACAGACTACTACTACACAGACTACTACTGCACAGACTACACAGACTACTACTACTACACAGACTACTACTACTACACAGACTACTACTACTACACAGACTACTACTACTACTACTACTACTACACAGACTACTACTACTACTACACAGACTACTACTACACATACTACTACTACTACTACACAGACTACTACTACTACTACTACACAGACTACTACTACTACTACACAGACTACTACTACACAGACTACTACTACTACTACTACTACTACACAGACTACTACTACTACACAGACTACTACTACACAGACTACTACTACTACTACTACTACTACACAAACTACTACTACACAGACTACTACTACTACTACTACTACTACTACACAGATGACTACTACTACACAGACTACTACTACTACTACTACTACTACACAGACTACTACTACTACTACTACACAGACTACTACTACACAGACTACTACTACACAAACTACTACTACACAGACTACTACTACTACTACTACTACTACTACTACTGCTACACAGACTACTACTACACAGACTACTACTACTACTACTACTACACAGACTACTACTACACAGACGACTACTACTACTACTACTACTACACAGACTACTACTACACAGACTACTACTACTACACAGACTACTACTATTACTACACAGACTACTACTACACAGACTACTACTACTACTACTACTACTACACAGACTACTACTACACAGACGACTACTACTACTACTACACAGACTACTACTACTACACAGACTACTACTACTACACAGACTACTACTACTACTACTACTACTACACAGACTACTACTACTACACAGACTACTACTACTACTACTACTACTACTACTACTACTACTACTACACAGACTTCAGCTACTTGTAATGTGCAGCTCAGGACCAGTGAAGATTGCTGCTGTCAGGGATAGTACATCAGTATAGGTGGGCAACAAGGGCTTAGAGGGGCTTTCACTTTCATATTGCTTTAATAACTGGTTTATACCATACTTGCCTAGCTGCCCCTCTCCATGAGGGAGAAAATACTCTGTTCCTGGACTCTCCTGGTAATGTATGATTGCCATCACCTGTGGTGACACACCTTTCTTACCAATTATACCCCTTTTCCACTAGCTCCTTAAAACACGGGTAAATGTGCAGGGGCGCGCATTTACCCGTGTTTTTCGCTAGTGGAAATGGGTCCCCCGGCAAATTCCCGGATCAAGTGATCCGGGAATCCTACCCGGGTAGCTAGCCGGGTTGAACACGTGTTCAACCCGGCTAGCTGTCTAGTGTGAACGGGAGCCGTGTCGAGGCGACACGGCTCCCGTTCACAGTGTATGGGAGGGCGGCGCTGGGAGATCATGTGATCTCCCAGCGCTGCCCCTGCCGCGTCACTAGCAGCGTCACCAACCCGGCAATATGCCGGGTTGGTGAGCGCTGCTGAAAGGGGCTGTAGCACGGGTTGCAGCCGTGTCAGGCGACACGGCTGCGACCCGTGCTTATAGTGGAAAAGGGGTATTAACTAGCTCACCACAGGTGATGGCAATCATACATTACCAGGAGAGTCCAGGAACAGAGCATTTTCTCCCTCATGGAGAGGGGCAGGTAGGCAAGTATGGTTTATATAATCCCTCCTGCGACATTGATAACCCTTCATATTAAGGCCGTTCTAGAAAGAAGCCCGGACAGGCCACAGGAATTATACACATTGTAATAGGTTATATTTTCAATATTAAACAGGAAGAATAATAACACATATAATTTCATTGTGAGTTTCAAACCCGCAAAAAGTGTAGAACAGGAGATATAGGGGCCGATTCAGACCTGATCGATGTGGTGCGAAATCGCACAGCGGCTGATTATCGAATGACTGCGCATGTGTATGCACCGCAATGCACAGGCGTGAAGCCAAACAGCGACAGAATGGTGCAAAAATGTAGATCGCTAGGCGTTCACATGGTGATTGACAGGAAGCAAACGTTTGTGGGTGGTAACTGACGCAGGCATTCCCAAGCGTTGTCAGGGCGGGTGTGTGACGTCAGCTCCGGCGCGATCAGCCGGATTCTATCACACTGTCGGAGTAAGTCCTGGGCTGCGCACACACTGCGCACACTGGAAAACCATTAGATGGTGAGTGAGTTGTTAACGGATTTGCAGATGTCCGCTGTCTGGTGAAGTTTTCGCACGGCGTACACATACATTCGCACACTTGCACGAGGCGGGATTTCACTCTCTATGAGCGGCGACTATCTGATCGCAGCCCTCTGCATATTTACAGCGCAGCGTACAGGTCTGAGGGCCCATAGTCCATAGTAAGTAATAGAGTAAGGTGAGGATAATTCCCGTGTCACAATGACCAATTCATATAAATTTTACATATTTACAGAGAAAATAGTCATGTTATAGAAATATTTCCCACCAATTAGTAATACAGGTTGAGTCTCCCTTATCCAAAATGCTTGGGACCAGAGGTATTTTGGATATGGGATTTTTCCGTATTTTGGAATAATTGCATACCATAATGAGATATCATGGTGATGGGACCCAAGTCTAAGCACAGAATGCATTTATGTTACATATACACCTTATACACACAGCCTGACGGTCATTCTATACTATATTTATGTTACATATACACCTTATACACACACAGCCTGACGGTCATTCTATACTATATTTATGTGTCATATACACCTTATACACACACAGCCTGACGGTCATTCTATACTATATTTATGTGTCATATACACCTTATACACAGCCTGACGGTCATTTAATACAATATTTTTTATAACTGTGCATTAAACAAAGTGTGTCTACATTCACACAATTCATTTATGTTTCATATACACCTTATACACACAGCCTGAAGGTCATTTAATACAATATTTTTAATAACTTTGTGTATTAAACAAAGTTTCTATACATTGAGCCATCAGAAAACAAAGGTTTCACTATCTCACGCTCACTCAAAAAAGTTCGTATTTCGGAATATTCCGTATTTCGGAATATTTGGATATGGGATACTCAACCTGTAATTCATTATTAGTATATAAGTTCTTGTCTACAATTATATCTCCAATCACATAGAATAAAATACAAGTACAATTTACAAACGCAGACGGTGTAACATTACTCCGTAAGGACAAGAAAGGTGACCGCCAGGTGGCATATACAGGGTACAGTACACCATATACAGGGTACAGTACACCATATACAGGGTACAGTACACCGTATACTACAGGGTATAGTATACCATATACAGGGTACAGTACACCATATACAGGGTATAGTACACCGTATACAGGGTACAGTACACCGTATACAGGGCACAGTACACCATATACAGGGTACAGTACACCATATACAGGGTACAGTACACCGTATACAGGGTACAGTACACCGTATAGAGGGTACAGTACACCATATACAGGGTACAGTACACCGTATACAGGGCACAGTACACCATATACAGGCTACAGTACACCATATACAGGCTACAGTACACTGTATACAGGGCACAGTACACCGTATACAGGGTACAGTACACCATATACTACAGGGTATAGTATACCATATACAGGGTACAGTACACCATATACAGGGTATAGTACACCGTATACAGGGTACAGTACACCGTATACAGGGCACAATACACCATATACAGGGTACAGTACACCGTATACAGGGCACAGTACACCATATACAGGGTACAGTACACCGTATACTACAGGGTATAGTATACCATATACAGGGTATAGTACACCACATACAGGGTACAGTACACCATATACAGGGCACAGTACACCATATACAGGGTACAGTACACTATATACAGGGCACAGTACACTATATACAGGGCACAGTACACTATATACAGGGCACAGTACACCATATACAGGGCACAGTACACCGTATACTACAGGGTACAGTACACCATATACAGGGTACAGTACACCATATACAGGGTACAGTACACCGTATACTACAGGGTATAGTATACCATATACAGGGTACAGTAGAGATGTGCACTTGAAATTTTTCGGGTTTTGTGTTTTGGTTTTGGGTTCGGTTCCGCGGCCGTGTTTTGGGTTCGACCGCGTTTTGGCAAAACCTCACCGAATTTTTTTTGTCGGATTCGGGTGTGTTTTGGATTCGGGTGTTTTTTTTTTAAAAACACTAAAAAACAGCTTAAATCATAGAATTTGGGGGTCATTTTGATCCCAAAGTATTATTAACCTCAAAAACCATAATTTCCACTCATTTTCAGTCTATTCTGAATACCTCACAATATTATTTTTAGTCCTAAAATTTGCACCTAGGTCGCTGGATGACTAAGCTAAGCGACCCTAGTGGCCGACACAAACACCGTGCCCATCTAGGAGTGGCACTGCAGTGTCACGCAGGATGGCCCTTCCAAAAAACACTCCCCAAACAGCACATGACGCAAAGAAAAAAAGAGGCGCAATGAGGTAGCTGTGTGAGTAAGATAAGCGACCCTAGTGGCCGACACAAACACCGGGCCCATCTAGGAGTGGCACTGCAGTGTCACGCAGGATGGCCCTTCCAAAAAACCCTCCCCAAACAGCACATGACGCAAACAAAAAAAGAGGCGCAATGAGGTAGCTGTGTGAGTAAGATAAGCGACCCTAGTGGCCGACACAAACACCGGGCCCATCTAGGAGTGGCACTGCAGTGTCACGCAGGATGGCCCTTCCAAAAAACACTCCCCAAACAGCACATGACGCAAAGAAAAAAAGAGGCGCAATGAGGTAGCTGTGTGAGTAAGATAAGCGACCCTAGTGGCCGACACAAACACCGGGCCCATCTAGGAGTGTCACTGCAGTGTCACGCAGGATGTCCCTTCCAAAAAACCCTCCCCAAACAGCACATGACGCAAAGAAAAAAAGAGGCGCAATGAGGTAGCTGTGTGAGTAAGATAAGCGACCCTAGTGGCCGACACAAACACCGGGCCCATCTAGGAGTGGCACTGCAGTGTCACGCAGGATGGCCCTTCCAAAAAACCCTCCCCAAACAGCACATGACGCAAAGAAAAAAAGAGGCGCAATGAGGTAGCTGTGTGAGTAAGATAAGCGACCCTAGTGGCCGACACAAACACCGGGCCCATCTAGGAGTGGCACTGCAGTGTCACGCAGGATGGCCCTTCCAAAAAACCCTCCCCAAACAGCACATGACGCAAAGAAAAAAAGAGGCGCAATGAGGTAGCTGTGTGAGTAAGATAAGCGACCCTAGTGGCCGACACAAACACCGGGCCCATCTAGGAGTGGCACTGCAGTGTCACGCAGGATGGCCCTTCCAAAAAACCCTCCCCAAACAGCACATGACGCAAAGAAAAAAAGAGGCGCAATGAGGTAGCTGTGTGAGTAAGATAAGCGACCCTAGTGGCCGACACAAACACCGGGCCCATCTAGGAGTGGCACTGCAGTGTCACGCAGGATGGCCCTTCCAAAAAACCCTCCCCAAACAGCACATGACGCAAAGAAAAAAAGAGGCGCAATGAGGTAGCTGTGTGAGTAAGATAAGCGACCCTAGTGGCCGACACAAACACCGGGCCCATCTAGGAGTGGCACTGCAGTGTCACGCAGGATGGCCCTTCCAAAAAACACTCCCCAAACAGCACATGACGCAAAGAAAAAAAGAGGCGCAATGAGGTAGCTGTGTGAGTAAGATAAGCGACCCTAGTGGCCGACACAAACACCGGGCCCATCTAGGAGTGGCACTGCAGTGTCACGCAGGATGGCCCTTCCAAAAAACCCTCCCCAAACAGCACATGACGCAAAGAAAAAAAGAGGCGCAATGAGGTAGCTGTGTGAGTAAGATAAGCGACCCTAGTGGCCGACACAAACACCGTGCCCATCTAGGAGTGGCACTGCAGTGTCACGCAGGATGGCCCTTCCAAAAAACCCTCCCCAAACAGCACATGACGCAAAGAAAAAAAGAGGCGCAATGAGGTAGCTGTGTGAGTAAGATAAGCGACCCTAGTGGCCGACACAAACACCGGGCCCATCTAGGAGTGGCACTGCAGTGTCACGCAGGATGGCCCTTCCAAAAAAACCTCCCCAAACAGCACATGACGCAAAGAAAAAAAGAGGCGCAATGAGGTAGCTGTGTGAGTAAGATAAGCGACCCTAGTGGCCGACACAAACACCGGGCCCATCTAGGAGTGGCACTGCAGTGTCACGCAGGATGGCCCTTCCAAAAAACATTCCACAAACAGCACATGACGCAAAGAAAAATTAAAGAAAAAAGAGGTGCAAGATGGAATTGTCCTTGGGCCCTCCTACCCACCCTTATGTTGTATAAACAGGACATGCACACTTTAACCAACCCATCATTTCAGTGACAGGGTCTGCCACACGACTGTGACTGAAATGACGGGTTGGTTTGGACCCCCACCAAAAAAGAAGCAATTAATCTCTCCTTGCACAAACTGGCTCTACAGAGGCAAGATGTCCACCTCATCATCATCCTCCGATATATCACCGTGTACATCCCCCTCCTCACAGATTATCAATTCGTCCCCACTGGAATCCACCATCTCAGCTCCCTGTGTACTTTGTGGAGGCAATTGCTGCTGGTCAATGTCTCCACGGAGGAATTGATTATAATTCATTTTAATGAACATCATCTTCTCCACATTTTCTGGATGTAACCTCGTACGCCGATTGCTGACAAGGTGAGCGGCGGCACTAAACACTCTTTCGGAGTACACACTTGTGGGAGGGCAACTTAGGTAGAATAAAGCCAGTTTGTGCAAGGGCCTCCAAATTGCCTCTTTTTCCTGCCAGTATAAGTACGGACTGTGTGACGTGCCTACTTGGATGCGGTCACTCATATAATCCTCCACCATTCTTTCAATGGTGAGAGAATCATATGCAGTGACAGTAGATGACATGTCAGTAATCGTTGTCAGGTCCTTCAGTCCGGACCAGATGTCAGCATCAGCAGTCGCTCCAGACTGCCCTGCATCACCGCCAGCGGGTGGGCTCGGAATTCTGAGCCTTTTCCTCGCACCCCCAGTTGCGGGAGAATGTGAAGGAGGAGATGTTGACAGGTCGCGTTCCGCTTGACTTGACAATTTTCTCACCAGCAGGTCTTTCAACCCCAGCAGACTTGTGTCTGCCGGAAAGAGAGATCCAAGGTAGGCTTTAAATCTAGGATCGAGCACGGTGGCCAAAATGTAGTGCTCTGATTTCAACAGATTGACCACCCGTGAATCCTTGTTAAGCGAATTAAGGGCTCCATCCACAAGTCCCACATGCCTAGCGGAATCGCTCCGTGTTAGCTCCTCCTTCAATGTCTCCAGCTTCTTCTGCAAAAGCCTGATGAGGGGAATGACCTGACTCAGGCTGGCAGTGTCTGAACTGACTTCACGTGTGGCAAGTTCAAAGGGCATCAGAACCTTGCACAACGTTGAAATCATTCTCCACTGCGCTTGAGACAGGTGCATTCCACCTCCTATATCGTGCTCAATTGTATAGGCTTGAATGGCCTTTTGCTGCTCCTCCAACCTCTGAAGCATATAGAGGGTTGAATTCCACCTCGTTACCACTTCTTGCTTCAGATGATGGCAGGGCAGGTTCAGTAGTTTTTGGTGGTGCTCCAGTCTTCTGTACGTGGTGCCTGTACGCCGAAAGTGTCCCGCAATTCTTCTGGCCACCGACAGCATCTCTTGCACGCCCCTGACGTTTTTTAAAAAATTCTGCACCACCAAATTCAAGGTATGTGCAAAACATGGGACGTGCTGGAATTTGCCCATATTTAATGCACACACAATATTGCTGGCGTTGTCCGATGCCACAAATCCACAGGAGAGTCCAATTGGGGTAAGCCATTCCGCGATGATCTTCCTCAGTTGCCGTAAGAGGTTTTCAGCTGTGTGCGTATTCTGGAAAGCGGTGATACAAAGTGTAGCCTGCCTAGGAAAGAGTTGGCGTTTGCGAGATGCTGCTACTGGTGCCGCCGCTGCTGTTCTTGCGGCGGGAGTCCATACATCTACCCAGTGGGCTGTCACAGTCATAGTCCTGACCCTGCCCTGCTCCACTTGTCCACATGTCCGTGGTTAAGTGGACATTGGGTACAGCTGCATTTTTTAGGACACTGGTGAGTCTTTTTCTGAGGTCTGTGTACATTTTCGGTATCGCCTGCCTAGAGAAGTGGAACCTAGATGGTATTTGGTAACGGGGGAACACTACCTCAAGAAATTGTCTAGTTCCCTGTGAACTAACGGCGGATACCGGTCGCACGTCTAACACCAACATAGTTGTCAAGGCCTCAGTTATCCGCTTTGCAGCAGGATGACTGCTGTGATATTTCATCTTCCTCGCAAAGGACTGTTGGACAGTCAATTGCTTACTGGAAGTAGTACAAGTGGTCTTCCGACTTCCCCTCTGGGATGACCATCGACTCCCAGCAGCAACAACAGCAGCGCCGGCAGCAGTAGGCGTTACACGCAAGGATGCATCGGAGGAATCCCAGGCAGGAGAGGAATCGTCAGAATTGCCAGTGACATGGCCTGCAGGACTATTGGCATTCCTGGGGAAGGAGGAAATTGACACTGAGGGAATTGGTGGGGTGGTTTGCGTGAGCTTGGTTACAAGAGGAAGGGATTTACTGGTCAGTGGACTGCTTCCGCTGTCACCCAAAGTTTTTTAACTTGTCACTGACTTATTATGAATGCGCTGCAGGTGACGTATAAGGGAGGATGTTCCGAGGTGGTTAACGTCCTTACCCCTACTTATTACAGCTTGACAAAGGCAACACACGGCTTGACACCTGTTGTCCGCTTTTCTGTTGAAATACCTCCACACTGAAGAGCTGATTTTTTTGGTATTTTCACCAGGCATGTCAACGGCCATATTCCTCCCACGGACAACAGGTGTCTCCCCGGGTGCCTGACTTAAACAAACCACCTCACCATCAGAATCCTCCTGGTCAATTTCCTCCCCAGCGCCAGCAACACCCATATCCTCCTCATCCTGGTGTACTTCAACACTGACATCTTCAATCTGACTATCAGGAACTGGACTGCGGGTGCTCCTTCCAGCACTTGCAGGGGGCGTGCAAATGGTGGAAGGCGCATGCTCTTCATGTCCAGTGTTGGGAAGGTCAGGCATCGCAACCGACACAATTGGACTCTCCTTGTGGATTTGGGATTTCGAAGAACGCACAGTTCTTTGCGGTGCTTTTGCCAGCTTGAGTCTTTTCAGTTTTCTAGCGAGAGGCTGAGTGCTTCCATCCTCATGTGAAGCTGAACCACTAGCCATGAACATAGGCCAGGGCCTCAGCCGTTCCTTGCCACTCCGTGTGGTAAATGGCATATTGGCAAGTTTACGCTTCTCCTCCGACAATTTTATTTTAGGTTTTGGAGTCCTTTTTTTACTGATATTTGGTGTTTTGGATTTGACATGCTCTGTACTATGACATTGGGCATCGGCCTTGGCAGACGACGTTGCTGGCATTTCATCGTCTCGGCCATGACTAGTGGCAGCAGCTTCAGCACGAGGTGGAAGTGGATCTTGATCTTTCCCTAATTTTGGAACCTCAACATTTTTGTTCTCCATATTTTAATAGGCACAACTAAAAGGCACCTCAGGTAAACAATGGAGATGGATGGATACTAGTATACTTATGGATGGACTGCCGAGTGCCGACACAGAGGTAGCTACAGCCGTGGACTACCGTACTGTGTCTGCTGCTAATATAGACTGGATGATTGATAATGAGATGAAATCAATATATATATGTATGTATATATAATATCACTAGTACTGCAGCCGGACAGGTAGATAATATATTTATTAGGTAATGATGACTGATGACGGACCTGCTGGACACTGTCAGCTCAGCAGCACCGCAGACTGCTACAGTAAGCTACTATACTATAGTAGTATGTACAAAGAAGAAAGAAAAAAAAAACCACGGGTAGGTGGTATACAATTATGGATGGACTGCCGAGTGCCGACACAGAGGTAGCTACAGCCGTGGACTAACGTACTGTGTCTGCTGCTAATATAGACTGGATGATTGATAATGAGATGAAATCAATATATATATGTATGTATATATAATATCACTAGTACTGCAACCGGACAGGTAGATAATATATTTATTAGGTAATGATGACTGATGACGGACCTGCTGGACACTGTCAGCTCAGCAGCACCGCAGACTGCTACAGTAAGCTACTATACTCTATAGTAGTATGTACAAAGAAGAAAGAAAAAAAAAACCACGGGTAGGTGGTATACAATTATGGATGGACTGCCGAGTGCCGACACAGAGGTAGCTACAGCCGTGGACTAACGTACTGTGTCTGCTGCTAATATAGAGTCTATACTGGATGATAAATTATTGATAATGAGATGAAATCAATATAATATCACTAGTACTGCAGCCGGACAGGTACTATATATATTTATTATGTAATGACTGATGACGGACCTGCTGGACACTGTCAGGTCAGCACAGCACCGCAGACTGCTACAGTAAGCTACTATAGTAGTATGTATAAAGAAGAATGAAAAAAAAAAAACCACGGGTAGGTGGTATACAATATTTTATATATATATATATATATATTATATACAATTATATATATATATATATATATTAAACTGGTGGTGATTGATTATTAAACTGGTGGTCACTTCAGGTCACGTTGCAACTTGCAACTAGTACTCCGAGGCCTAAGCAGACAATCACAAAATATATTATTATACTGGTGGTCAGTGTGGTCACAACAATGGCAGTGTGGCACTGACTCTGGCAGCAAAAGTGTGCACTGTACGTTATATGTACTCCTGAGTCCTGATCTCAGACTCTAACTGCTCCCCACTGTCAGTGTCTCCCCCACAAGTCAGATAATACACTTACAGTCACACTATCTATTATCTAATCTATAAATATCACTTCAGCAAGTAGTATAGTAGTATACAGTATAGTAGTACTCCTCCTAATAATGCTCCCCAAAATACTGTGTCTCTCTCTTCTCTAAACGGAGAGGACGCCAGCCACGTCCTCTCCCTATGACTCTCAATGCACGTGTGAAAATGGCGGCGACGCGCGGCTCCTTATATAGAATCCGAGTCTCGCGATAGAATCCGAGCCTCGCGAGAATCCGACAGCGTGATGATGACGTTCGGGCGCGCTCGGGTTAGCCGAGCAAGGCGGGAAGATCCGAGCCTGCTCGGACCCGTGTAAAAAACCTGAAGTTCGGGCGGGTTCGGATTCAGAGGAACCGAACCCGCTCATCTCTAGGGTACAGTACACCATATACAGGGTATAGTACACCGTATACAGGTACAGTACACCGTATACAGGGCACAGTACACCATATACAGGGTACAGTACACCGTATACAGGGCACAGTACACCATATATAGGGTACAGTACACCGTATACAGGGTACAGTACACCACATACAGGGTACAGTACACCACATACAGGGTACAGTACACCATATACAGGGTACAGTACACCATATACAGGGCACAGTACACCATATATAGGGTACAGTACACCGTATACAGGGTACAGTACACTGTATACAGGGTACAGTACACCATATACAGGGTACAGTACACCATATACAGGGTACAGTACACCGTATACAGGTTACAGTACACCATATACAGGGTACAGTACACCGTATGCAGGGTACAGTACACCATATACAGGGTACAGTACACCATATACATGGTACAGTACACCATATACAGGGTACAGTACACCGTATACAGGTTACAGTACACCATATACAGGGTACAGTACACCGTATGCAGGGTACAGTACACCATATACAGGGTACAGTACACCATATACAGGGTACAGTACACCATATACAGGGTACAGTACACCGTATACAGGGTACAGTACACCATATACAGGGTACAGTACACCACATACAGGGTACAGTACACCATATACGGGGTACAGTACATCATATACAGGGTACAGTACATCGTATACAGGGTACAGTACACTGTATACAGGGTACAGTACACCATATACAGGGTACAGTACACCATATACAGGGTACAGTACACCGTATACAGGGTACAGTACACCGTACAGGTAATGTGTAAGTAATACTGTACGGTTATGCATACACATAATAAATAATATACTCTGTGGATCAGTGGTTCTCTTTCTGCTGGTATTCCTGCTCTTCATGTCTCATTATTAAACAGACTCTATGATTGGCAGGGAAGAGCGGAGTAGAAGCCATGACAGGTGGCAGATCTGACTCTCCTATGTCGCACTTTCCGCTCTTCCCCTTGTCCTGCAGGGATCATCACTACGCTCCAGAGTTTTGATCGGGAGAAAGAGAAGGAATATCCCCTGACTATCAAAGCCACAGACCAGGCCGCCGATCCCCTCATCGGCCTCTGTCAGATCACCATTGCTATCCTCGACCAGAATGACAACGACCCGAGCTTTGAAAACAACCGCTATGAATGTAACTGAGATTCACGTTTCTTTGCAATAGATTTTTGTATTATTTTATTTCTGCTCATTTTGAGAATATAGATGAAAATGTTATGAATATCCCTGATCTGCCCGTGGTGATGTGACGGTGGCGTTTTGCAGATATAGGGCTGGGGAACGTGTGCACTGATGGCGATTATGGTTATCAAACCAAGTGTGCGGATTGGGCGTTCCACTCACGCTTATTTCTGTGCACGCAATGAAGGAACAACTACGCCTGACGTGCAGCCATCTCTGCGTTAGCAATGTTGTGCCTCCACTTCTATTAAATACATTTCTGGATACCTTGTGGCCATAATGAAAGTTTCACTATTCAGAGCTGTCTGTAGCTAATAGCTGGAACGCCACCAGGGTTAGGAAGTATACTACTAGTAATCACATGCCGGTGTGCTAGTTATTGTGCCCGGTGTTGCAGGTATTCCCCTCCTGTTTCTCATCTCTGGCCCCCTCATTTCCCACCCTCATCTCTGTCCTCCCTGTCTGCCTTTCTCTAGTTTTGTCTCCCTGTCTCTCAGTCCTTTACCCTCACTTTCTGTCTCTCATCTTTGTCTTGCCCCCGTCTTTCATATCTATCCCCCTACCTTCCCTTGGCACTGATGCTCATCTCTGTCCTTCTCACCCCCACTCCCTGTTGCTCATCTGTCGCCATCACCCTCCCCCTTGCCTCTTATCTCTGTCCCTGTCACTTCTCCCTTTCTGTTATGTCTGTCCCATTTACCACCCCCAACCCTTTTATCTCTGTACCCCTACCTTCCCTCCTCCTGCATCCTTGTCCCTCTCAACCCCCTGCCTGTTTATCATCTCTGACCCCAACATCCCCACCCATTTCCCTGTCTTTTCTTTCTGCCCCCTCTCAATATCTTAACTCTGTGCCCCTAACCCCCACATCTGCCTCTTTCAATCTCATCTGTCCCTCTCGCCCCCTCAGGGTTTTTTTCACTATTTTTATTACTCCATCTAATTAGGTCCAGCAAATGACGTCCATTTTTCACATGAAAATACATAGGTCCCTCGAAAAGCTGAGGAGCTACAGTATGTATTTTCGCAGCATTTATCGCGAGTCTAAGGGGCATTTATCACAGATTATGCTTAATCCCAGATATATGCCGGAATCGGGAATAAACAATGGTTTATCGGGGCTAATTGGATGAACCAATTAGCAGCTGTAAATTACTGGAGCTAATTGGATACCACATTATGTAAATGATCGTGGCTAATTGGCTACCGCCCTATAATTGGTTCACTGGGGGCTATTCAATTAGCCCCGATAAAATGGAGTTTATCCCCGATGCCGGAATATATCAGGGATTAATTCTCATGCACGCGAAGCATAATCCGCGATAAATGCCGCAAAATGACATAGGTCTGCGGCTTTTCGCAGGACGTATGTATTTTCGCACGAAAAACTAGTGTTTTTCGTGGGACCTAGTTGAATAGGGTAATAAAAACCCCCGAAAAACACCAGTTTTTCATGCAAACGGCACTATCCATGGTAATTGAATACCCCCTATATCTGTGACTTGAGTAATGTTTAAGGGCCCCGAACATACCGGGGAAGGATCACCCAAGATACATCGGATACTGTCCTTTTGATACACTGTTGTCAGGTCCGGGTGTTTTTGTGAATCCGTTAACCTGGAACCAACCTCAGGTGTAGGTGCTGGGGTATGAAGAAAACAGGGAGGACGAAGGAAGTTCCGTTTCATATATTTATTAAAGTAACAATTCGGTAAGGAGTTAAATGACTAGTTGTTAATCATCATTATACTGAAGTATTGCAGGAATGACAGAAATAATATGCAAGAGAAAACTCAGAAATAAATAAAAGAAATGTTCATGGAAACATATGCAGAAACAAGCTGAAGAATAAATGTTGAATTGTCCAAATATAAACAGGCTTTGATGCTGAACTGCAGATTGTGTTTAACTGGTTAATGCAGACATGGAGAATTAACTGTAAGAATTTGTAATGGAGTTTTAAGAGTTAACTGAGAGACTGTGAAGAATTATCCTTGTAATGACAACATAGAAAAAGAACTGAATTGGGTTACTTGCGGGTTCCGGAGATCACTGTGAAACTGTAGTAGATGGCAAGGTGATGAATGGGTTAAATGCAGAGTTGAACAAACGAACAGCTGAGGGAATTGGAATCCTCCAGACTTTGTATGATAGGCAGACAGACAGGGTAACCTCATGCAGGACACTGGGAATCCGAGTATTTCCAATAGGTGTGCAATTGACTGATAGCACAATGGAGAGCCGGTAGATCTTTGGCAGTGAAGGCTGCAAAACGGACCTCTGGGAACGGAGGCGATATCTGGACCACGGGAATCACACAGGAATGCACGGAGAGAGTTCAGAGCTAGAGCACAGCTTTGATACAACAAAGCACTGGCCCAGAGTGACATAATCCCAGCCTACTTAAAGGCAGCACAAGCACGGGATTGGCTTACACCTGCCCACAGGTGTTTTCACAAGTGCTCAGTATTAGCTATTTGGTCTCCAACATGGCCACCTCCTATACAGCAGACACACCGCAGTGCCTTAGGCCATTTGGTCCCCGCACTCACAGTTCCCAGACTCTGCATTACCTGTGCCATTGATCACGCCGTGTCCCCACACGGGCGCACAGCACCGCGAGCAACCGCACTGGCAACGGATGAACCCCAGAACCCGCAAAGGTGAGAGACCGGTTCGTGACAGTACCCCCTCTTCTACGGGTGGTCTCCGAACACCTTTGAACCTTGTCAGGATTTTTGGAGAAGTATTTCTGTACCAGTCTTGGAGCATGAACATCTTCAGAGAAAACCCAGGATCTCTCCTCCGGGCCGTAACCCTTCCAGTCAACCAGAAACTGTAAACGTCCATATCGGGAACGTGAGTCCACAATCTCTTTAACTTCAAATTCCTCATTCTGCAAAGAGTGAACTTTAGGAGATTTGGACTGGGTAGTACGGAACTTATTGAGAATCAAAGGCTTCAGTAAAGATGTATGAAAGGCGTTAGGAATTCTCAAAGACGGAGGCAGCTTGACTTTGTATGACACAGGGTTGAGTACCTTTACAATGGGAAATGGACCAATAAACCTGGGAGCAAATTTCTTAGAAGGAACTTTGAACTTGAGATTGCGCGTAGAAATCCAAACTTGGTCTCCCACTTTGTAATTCGGTACAGCTTTACGTTTTCTATCTGCAAAAGATTTATAACGAGCGGAAGTTTTGACCAAGGACTTACGTACACAACTCCAGATGCTAGATAGACGTTGAAGCTCTTGATCTGCCGCTGGGACCTCTAGGGCTGGCAATGGATGAAACTCTGGCACACGAGGATGAAAGCCGAAGTTAATATAAAAGGGCGTAGATTCTGAAGACGAATGGAAGAGATTATTATGAGCAAATTCTGCCAATGGAAGGTAGTCAACCCAGTCATCCTGTGAGGACGATATATATAGCCGGAGAAATGTTTCAAGGTCTTGGTTGACTCTCTCAGTTTGTCCATCTGTCTGAGGATGATATGCAGAAGAAAAGTTCAACTTGACATTTAAAGATGAACAAAGCGACCTCCAAAACTTGGCCACAAACTGTGTTCCCCGATCAGAAACAATTTCTCGAGGAAGGCCATGCAACTTGAAGATTTCAGAGATGAACAATCTGGCTAGTAAAGGGGCAGATGGTAACCCAGTTAATGGAATGAAATGTGCCATTTTCGAAAATCGATCCACTATCACCCAAATGGTATTTCGCCCTTTTGATGGAGGTAGATCGGTCACGAAATCCATTGAGATATGAGTCCATGGTTGTTTGGGTATGGATAGTGGATGTAACAAACCTGGTGGAGAACTTCTTGGACTCTTATGTTGGGCACATTTAGGACATGCTGCTATAAACTCTTGGACATCGGCTTTGAGACGTGGCCACCAATAAGACTGTTGAATAAACTTGAGAGTCTTTAGAACCCCAGGATGACCCATGAAGGAAGAGGAGTGAGCCCAGGTAAGCAGCCGTTTTCGAAGACTTGTGGCGACAAAGGTCTTGCCAGGCGGAGGAACTGGAGAGGTTCGAGTCATTAAAAAGGACCTAGGATTCACAATGGCTTGATTCGTGGTAGCATCATTTAATTCAGAAGAAGCAAAGGACCGGGAAAGGGCATCTGCCTTTTTGTTCTGAGACCCTGGACGATAGGTGAGTTTGAAATCAAATCGTGAGAAGAAAAGCGCCCATCGAGCTTGTCGTGGATTCAAACACTGAGCTGACTGCAGATACAGAAGATTCTTATGATCAGTATAAACTGTAATGCGATGTTGAGCTCCTTCTAGAAGGTATCTCCACTCCTCAAATGCCAACTTGATGGCAAGTAACTCTTGCTCACCGATTGCATAATTACGTTCTGCCGGGAGGAACTTACGGGAGAAATATCCGCAGGGATGGACCTTTTTATCTTCAAAGACTTGTGACAACACAGCTCCTACTGCTTCTGTAGATGCATCCACCTCTAGTAGAAAGGGACGATTCAGATCAGGCTGTCGAAGAATGGGGGCTGACACAAAGGCTTGCTTTAAATCAGAGAAGGCTTTGATTGCTTCTGAAGACCAGTTCGTAGGATTTGCTCCCTTACGAGTTAGGGCTGTGATGGGAGCAGCTAACGTAGAATAATTCTTAATGAATCTCCTATAGAAATTAGCAAAGCCGAGAAATCGCTGAATCCCCTTGAGAGTTGTAGGAGTGGACCAATCTCGGATAGCTTGTACCTTACCGGGATCCATACATAGCTCTGATCCAGAAATGATGTAACCAAGGAACGGTATGGAAGATACTTCAAAAGTGCACTTCTCTAACTTACAATAAAGTTGATTTTTCCTCAGACGTGTCAGTACCTCTTTAACTTGGTGACGGTGAGACTTTATATCCCTAGAGAATATTAGGATATCATCCAGGTACACTACTAGACACTTGTAGAGAAGATCACGAAAAAGTTCATTCACATAGCTTTGAAAAACTGCAGGTGCATTACAAAGACCGAAAGGCATTACAAGGTATTCGTAATGCCCATCCCGGGTATTAAAAGCAGTTTTCCACTCGTCCCCTTCTCGGATGCGGATTAAATTGTAGGCCCCTCGGAGATCCAGTTTTGTAAACACAGTAGCTCCTTTTACCCGGTCAAATAATTCTGGAATTAAGGGTAATGGATACTTGTTTTTCACAGTGATCTCATTGAGTCCACGGTAATCTATGCATGGTCGTAACCCACCGTCCTTCTTCTTAACGAAAAAGAATCCGGCTCCTGCAGGTGAAGAAGATGGTCTGATAAATCCTTTGGTTAGATTTTCTTGTATATAATCAGACATAGCTTGCGTCTCTGGGATGGATAGCGGATAAATTCGTCCCCTAGGAGGTGTTTTACCCGGAACCAGGACAATTGGGCAGTCCCATTCGCGATGAGGAGGTAGAGAGTCTGCTGCTTGTTTACTGAAAACATCCGCAAAGGATTGATACACCGGAGGTAGGTCGGGAAGGCTGATTGACCGGAGAGGTACAATTGAGGCTAAACAGTCCTTGGTACAAGATTTACCCCATGAAAGGACTTCCATGGTTTGCCAATTAAGTTGAGGGTTATGTTTCTGCAGCCAAGGTAAACCAAGTATCACATCTTGAGAGGCTTTGGGAATCACGTAGAAGGAGAGGTATTCGGAATGGAGCACACCAACTTTCATCTTGAGACATACGGTTCGATGAGTAATTATACCATCTGGAATTCGACTTCCATCCACTGCTGTAACGGCAACTGCTGCTTCCAGAGGCATGGTTTGAACTTTAGACCGCATGACAAAGGCTGAGGAGATGAAGTTCTCGGCTGCCCCAGAATCTAGGAGAGCTGAAACTTTCACTGTAGAACTTGGAACTTCTAATTGAATAGACAAAGTCGGCTCTTCCCCAGAACGTGATTCTAGAGTAACTCCTAGCTTAACCTCTCTTGAATAAGCTAGGAGCGAGAGTTTCCCGGTCGGAGTTTGCAGAATTTAACTAAGTGTTCAGAGGACCCACAGTACATGCAGAGGTTACCCTGTCGACGACGAAGTCGTTCCTCTTCTGTGAGGCGAGAGCGCCCAATCTGCATAGGTTCGTCTGTCGTTACCGGAGACTGTGATGAAGAATCTTGTCTAGGCCTAGGATGATAACGTGGACTGGATCGCTCTGCCCTGGATTTCTCTAAACATCGCTCCCTGTAGCGTAGGTCAAGTTTGTTACAGAGAGAAATCAATTCATCCAGTTTAGTTGGCACATCCCGGATAGTTAAATCGTCCTTGATTCTCTCAGAAAGTCCATTCCAAAACGCGGCGATCAGGGCCTCCTCATTCCAGTTTAACTCTGAAGACAACGTGCGAAACTGAACAATATATTGATTGACAGGACGTAAACCTTGACGTAGACGGAGAATCTCCAAAGATGCTGAGGTGGTCCTGCCGGGTTCGTCAAAGATTCTCCGGAAAGAAGATACAAACTCTTTGTAATTAGAGAGGATAGGATCACCTCTCTCCCATAATGGTGATGCCCACTCCAGAGCCTGACCGGAGAGGAGGGCAATAATATATGCGACCTTAGAACGAGCTGATGGGAAACTGGCGGACATCAGTTCGAACTGGATCTCGCATTGATTCAGGAATCCCCTGCAAAGTTTTGGAGTTCCGTCAAACTTACTCGGAGAGGGTAACTGCAAGCGGGACGTAGGCAGCATCACAGGAGAAGCTGTAGTGGTAACTGGGACAACCGGAGTTGGAATCTGGACTTGAGACGTTTTAATTGCTGTATGAAGAGTCTCTAAACGGTCTGCCATAGTTTGCATAAACTGCACTATTTGTGTCTGTATAGACTCCTGGTTTTCCAGACGGGAAAGGATATTTGACGTAGCACCGCCTCCTGCGAATTGGTCACTTGACGGATCCATGTGGCCAGTGCTTACTGTCAGGTCCGGGTGTTTTTGTGAATCCGTTAACCTGGAACCAACCTCAGGTGTAGGTGCTGGGGTATGAAGAAAACAGGGAGGACGAAGGAAGTTCCGTTTCATATATTTATTAAAGTAACAATTCGGTAAGGAGTTAAATGACTAGTTGTTAATCATCATTATACTGAAGTATTGCAGGAATGACAGAAATAATATGCAAGAGAAAACTCAGAAATAAATAAAAGAAATGTTCATGGAAACATATGCAGAAACAAGCTGAAGAATAAATGTTGAATTGTCCAAATATAAACAGGCTTTGATGCTGAACTGCAGATTGTGTTTAACTGGTTAATGCAGACATGGAGAATTAACTGTAAGAATTTGTAATGGAGTTTTAAGAGTTAACTGAGAGACTGTGAAGAATTATCCTTGTAATGACAACATAGAAAAAGAACTGAATTGGGTTACTTGCGGGTTCCGGAGATCACTGTGAAACTGTAGTAGATGGCAAGGTGATGAATGGGTTAAATGCAGAGTTGAACAAACGAACAGCTGAGGGAATTGGAATCCTCCAGACTTTGTATGCTAGGCAGACAGACAAGGTAACCTCATGCAGGACACTGGGAATCCGAGTATTTCCAATAGGTGTGCAATTGACTGATAGCACAATGGAGAGCCGGTAGATCTTTGGCAGTGAAGGCTGCAAAACGGACCTCTGGGAACGGAGGCGATATCTGGACCACGGGAATCACACAGGAATGCACGGAGAGAGTTCAGAGCTAGAGCACAGCTTTGATACAACAAAGCACTGGCCCAGAGTGACATAATCCCAGCCTACTTAAAGGCAGCACAAGCACGGGATTGGCTTACACCTGCCCACAGGTGTTTTCACAAGTGCTCAGTATTAGCTATTTGGTCTCCAACATGGCCACCTCCTATACAGCAGACACACCGCAGTGCCTTAGGCCATTTGGTCCCCGCACTCACAGTTCCCAGACTCTGCATTACCTGTGCCATTGATCACGCCGTGTCCCCACACGGGCGCACAGCACCGCGAGCAACCGCACTGGCAACGGATGAACCCCAGAACCCGCAAAGGTGAGAGACCGGTTCGTGACAACTGTATCTTGGGTGATCCTGGCTGATCCCAGCCACGCCTGCGGAGTCGGACCATATTGAATGTGCAGCACATTCAATCTGGAGGATCCGATGCTCACGGGAACGCGCATCGGATCGGAAATGCCTCCAAGATGCCCGATTCCATCCGATATATCGCGCCGAATGCCTGAAATTGGATGAAATCGGGCATTATGGTCCTAGTGTATGGGGCATTCTACATCAAGGACATGTTTATTTTGTAAAGCTAGGACGGCATCCTGTAATCAGTTCTACACAGATGAAATCTCACAGGACACTGAACTGACTAACACCGTGTGAGCGTCCACTGGGTCTCTATGAGAGTCTTGCGCAGCTGTCCAGTCTCACTTTGGGCCTGATTCTGCCTCAGACACAAGTGGAAACACAGAAGATCCCCGTGGATGTGCATGCATGATGAGAAGACACAGGTGGCATGCCCTGGCCCTCGCACCATCCTTATCACAACGCTCTTTCTGTGAAATAGGTGTTTCTGGGCGGGGACCCAGATTGGGGTGTATGCACGAGCCTGATAACACTGACTATGGGCGGATGAAGATAATCGGGCGGACGCTGGCATTAGTGTAGGGTAGTAAGCAGGCCGGCCTCCGGCTCACAGTCATCCCCTTACGCTGTGCGCTCAGACTCATTAAGCTACAGTCCATTATCTGCTAATTAGTGCTCATACTACAATTACAGTTTTGCAGCACAATGAAAATGTGATGTTACAAAAACACCCAAAGCCATAAACTAGAACGTGTAATTCTGCAGCGTTTCCTGTGCTGGGGAACAATGGGCCTGATTCAGCCTGACATCATGTCGGCGTCCAGGGGAGGAGACAGGGAGCAGTCGTCAAATCGGAGGGGTGCCGAAGCCTCAGACACAGGTGCACTACCCCGGCAGAGCCGCCAGACATCCGGACTGACCTAAGTGGCTACGCACTTACACGATGTCGGCACGACAAATCGTCTACATCGTGTATGCACTATTGCACACTCCCGCGGGGCACATGTGCTATATTACGGTCGGCCCTGCTGCACGGTCATCCAGAAAATATCACATGCAACCCGGCGCAGTGTAACGAAGGACGGAATGAGATTTGTTCCCTTGTTCATTACATCAGGCTAGGGTGTAGCGGCAATCTGGCATGGTGCAGGGTGAAACCTCCCTGATCATCAGCCTGATTACCAGTCGTCCTATTGTGTGCCCACCCTTACTCAGATGTGTGATGCTGTGACCGGTGGTCCATCTCCAGCCGCAGCCAGCAGATCATAGAAGCTTTTTACACAATACGCCTTCTGCGCATTTTGCATTTTTCGCACAGCCGCTGTGTGCCAGCGAGTCTCTGCAGTGCCTCTACCTCTGTACTCCATAGGAAACCCCGGGCCTGATTCAGTGTGTGACTGTAATGTGCATTTTTTTAAATGGGGAAGTGAAGTGTTAATGCTAAAGGGGCAATTCAGATCATTGCAGTGTATGGTTGCGGGCATTACTGCTTATTACCACAAATAATTGCCTGCGCACCTCTGTGGAGTGCTGGGAAAAATGAACAGATACACAATAACAGCGCAGTGCTGATAGCATGTCACTGGGCTCCCGGGGTGCGCACACGCCGTGCAGCCGCTGCGCGTGCGCACTCCACACAGAAATTCAGACTGCGATTGCTGCCGCTGCAGCCTGAATTACCCACGAGGTTCCCTGCGTTTGCATTGCGGTTGCGATGGTGTATGCAGTTGCTGAGATTGTTGCAATGGCTTTGGCGACCGTCTCTGTTCTCTTGTGGGTGCCTGCTTCACTTTCATTGCCTCGCAGTTCCGTCACTAAATAGAATCGCTGCTGCGTCAGTATTGCGCCGGCATCTGATTAAGACCCAGAGCCGGATGTACTAAGCGGAAAATGCGGTAAACCCCCTGTTTAATGCATTTTCCTGATGTACTAACCCACGTCCGGCAGGTCAGCGCCGCGGCGGGTTTCGCCAGCTTTAGCTATGGGCTTCTCTCCGCAGCGCTCCTCCCAGCATGCCCTGCGGCCGCCCCCCGTCACCCCGCGCATGCACAGACTGACTCCTGGGGCCAAATCCCGGAAGTCAGGCTGCCGCTGTGCATCGCGGAGGACAGCTCTTATCGGAAGATCCTCCGCAATGCTGATCGCATATGTTAGTACATATGCGATCAGCATCGTGGCGCAGGGCGGCGATGTACATTAGTACATCCCGCCCCCAGTGTCTTGTGACTGTTCCGCAGGCACAACGTTACATTACAATCTAGTAAACTTTATAAAACCTCATCACAAGAGTTTAAAATAATCATTCCGGAACCTAAAATATAAAGCAGATTACAATTGTGGGTTCTCCCTCTCCTAGATTTCCTGAAGGAAGACACGCCGGTGGGCACAAGCTTCCTGCGTATTGCTGCGCATGACGAGGACTATGGCGTTAATGCGGCACTCACTTACTCTGTGGCAGGTGACGAGCGGCCATTCTTCCAGATCAACAGGACAACAGGGTGGCTGTACGTCAGCCAGCTGGTATTGCGGGTGAGGTTACGATGGAATCTTCCACTTTGCTTGTACAAGGTGACGGGACTTATTTGTCTATCGCCCCCTTTTACGAACGCTATTTTGTTTCCCTTATTGAGATCATTTACCAAACAAGGATCGTCCCACTCCAGAGCGGTGATACCACTACTCCGGGATAAATGCACCCCCAGCCCATACTTGCCTACCTGCCCCTCTCCATGAGGGAGAAAATGCTCTGCTCCTGGACTTTCCTGGTAATGTATGATTGCCATCACCTGTGGTGAAACACCTTTCTCATCAATTACCTATCTCACCACAGGTGATGGCAATCATACATTACCAGGAACGTCATAGTGACAGAATGCGGAGAGACATATCCGCCCAAGGCTTGTGTGTATTCCTTTCCTGGGTCCTGTTAGGACTGTCTCTGGCTGTATGATGAGCAGCTCTTGTGACAGATAAAGACACATGTATGGCACACACAATTCATGTTACAGGAGAAAGTACTCTGCTCCGTGTCTGCAGCTGCTGGACTGCAGGACATCTCCTGCTCTCTCAGCTGCTGGACTGCGGGACATCTCCTGCTCTCTCAGCTGCTGGACTGCGGGACATCTCCTGCTCTCTCAGCTGCTGGACTGCGGGACATCTCCTGCTCTCTCAGCTGCTGGACTGCGGGACATCTCCTGCTCTCTCAGCTGGTGGACTGTGGGACATCGCCTGCTCTCTCAGTGGTGGACTGCGGGACATCTCCTGCTCTCTCAGCTGCTGGACTGCGGGACATCTCCTGCTCTCTCAGCGGCTGGACTGCGGGACATCTCCTGCTCTCTCAGCTGGTGGACTGCGGGACATCTCCTGCTCTCTCAGCTGGCGGACTGCGGGACATCTCCTGCTCTCTCAGCTGGCGGACTGCGGGACATCTCCTGCTCTCTCAGCTGGTGGACTGCGGGACATCTCCTACTCTCTCAGCTGGTGGACTGCGGGACATCTCCTACTCTCTCACCTGGTGGACTGCGGGACATCTGCTCTCTCAGCTGCTGGACTGCAGGACATCGTCTGCTCTCTCAGCTGGTGGACTGCGGGACATCTCCTGCTCTCTCAGCTGGTGGACTGCGGGACATCTCCTACTCTCTCAGCTGGTGGACTGCGGGACATCTCCTGCTCTCTCACCTGGTGGACTGCGGGACATCTGCTCTCTCAGCTGCTGGACTGCAGGACATCGTCTGCTCTCTCAGCTGGTGGACTGCGGGACATCTCCTGCTCTCACAGCTGGTGGGCTGCGGGACATCTCCTGCTCTCTCAGCAGGTGGACTGCGGGACATCTCCTGCTCTCTCAGCTGGTGGACTGCGGAACATCTCCTGCTCTCTCAGCTGGTGGACTGCGGGACATCTCCTGCTCTCTCAGCTGCTGGACTGCGGGACATCTCCTGCTCTCTCAGCTGGTGGACTGTGGGACATCGCCTGCTTTCTCAGCTGGTGGACTGCGGGACATTGTCTGCTCTCTCAGCTGGTGGACTGCGGGACATCTCCTGCTCTCTCAGCTGCTGGACTGCGGGACATCTCCTGCTCTCTCAGCTGGTGGACTGTGGGACATCGCCTGCTCTCTCAGCTGGTGGACTGCGGGACATCTCCTGCTCTCTCAGCTGGTGGACTGCGGGACATCTCCTGCTCTCTCAGCTGCTGGACTGCGGGACATCTCCTGCTCTCTCAGCTGGTGGACTGTGGGACATCGCCTGCTCTCTCAGCTGGTGGACTGCGGGACATCTCCTGCTCTCTCAGCTGCTGGACTGTGGGACATCTCCTGCTCTCTCAGCTGCTGGACTGCGGGACATCTCCTGCTCTCTCAGCTGCTGGACTGCGGGACATCTCCTGCTCTCTCAGCTGCTGGACTGCGGGACATCTCCTGCTCTCTCAGCTGGTGGACTGCGGGACATCTCCTGCTCTCACAGCTGGTGGGCTGCGGGACATCTCCTGCTCTCTCAGCAGGTGGACTGCGGGACATCTCCTGCTCTCTCAGCAGGTGGACTGCGGGACATCTCCTGCTCTCTCAGCTGGTGGACTGCGGGACATCTCCTGCTCTCTCAGCTGGTGGACTGCGGGACATCTCCTGCTTTCTCAGCTGGTGGACTGCGGGACATTGTCTGCTCTCTCAGCTGGAGGACTGCGGGACATCTCCTGCTCTCACAGCTGGTGGGCTGCGGGACATCTCCTGCTCTCTCAGCAGGTGGACTGCGGGACATCTCCTGCTCTCTCAGCTGGTGGACTTCGGGACATCTCCTGCTCTCTCAGCTGCTGGACTGCGGGACATTTCCTGCTCTCTCAGCTGGTGGACTGCGGGACATCTCCTGCTCTCACAGCTGGTGGGCTGCGGGACATCTCCTGCTCTCTCAGCAGGTGGACTGCGGGACATCTCCTGCTCTCTCAGCAGGTGGACTGCGGGACATCTCCTGCTCTCTCAGCTGGTGGACTGCGGGACATCGCCTGCTCTCTCAGCTGGTGGACTGCGGGACATCTCCTGCTCTCTCAGCAGGTGGACTGCGGGACATCTCCTGCTCTCTCACCTGGTGGACTGCGGGACATCTCCTGCTCTCTCAGCTGGTGGACTGCGGGACATCTCCTGCTCTCTCAGCTGGTGGACTGCGGGACATCTCCCGCTCTCTCAGCTGGTGGACTGTGGGACACCTCCCACTCTCTCAGCTGGTGGACTGCGGGACATCTCCTGCTCTCACAGCTGCTGGACTGCAGGACATCTCCTGCTCTCTCAGCTGGTAGACTGCGGGACATCTCCTTCTCTCTCAGCTGCTGGACTGCGGGACATCTCCTGCTCTCTCAGCTGGTGGACTGCAGGACATCGCCTGCTCTCTCAGCTGGTGGACTGTAGACATCGCCTGCTCTCTCAGCTGGTGGACTGCGGGACATCTCCTGCTCTCTCAGCTGGTGGACTGCGGGACTTCTCCTACTCTCTCAGCAGGTGGACTGCGGGACATCTCCTGCTCTCTCAGCTGGTGGACTGTGGGACATCTCCTGCTCTCTCAGCTGCTGGACTGCGGGACATCTCCTGCTCTCTCAGATGGTGGACTGCGGGACATCTCCTACTCTCTCAGCTGGTGGACTGCGGGACATCTCCTACTCTCTCAGCAGGTGGACTGCGGGACATCTCCTGCTCTCTCAGCTGGTGGACTGCGGGACATCTCCTGCTCTCTCGGCTGGTGAACTGCGGGACATCTCCTGCTCTCTCAGCTGGTGGACTGCGGGACATCTCCTGCTCTCTCAGCTGGTGGACTGCGGGACATCTCCTGCTCTCTCAGCTGGTTGACTGCGAGACATCTCCTACTCTCTCAGCTGGTGGACTGCGGGACATCTCCTGCTCTCTCAGCTGCTGGACTGCGGGACATCTCCTGCTCTCTCAGTGGTTGGACTGTGGGACATCTCCTGCTCTCTCAGCTGCTGGACTGTGGGACATCTCCTGCTCTCTCAGCTGCTGGACTGCGGGACATCTCCTGCTCTCTCAGCTGGTGGACTGCGGGACATCTCCTGCTCTCTCAGCAGGTGGACTGCGGGACATCTCCTGCTCTCTCAGCTGGTGGACTGCGGGACATCTCCTGCTCTATTAGCTGATGGACTGCGGGACATCTCCTGCTCTCTCAGCTGGTGGACTGCGGGACATCTCCTGCTCTCTCAGCAGGTGGGCTGCGGGACATCTCCTGCTCTCTCAGCTGGTGGACTGCGGGACATCTCTTGCTCTATCAGCTGATGGACTGCGGGACATCTCCTGCTCTCTCAGCTGATGGACTTCGGGACATCTCCTGCTCTCTCTGCTGCTGGACACTTTCTCAGACAGTTCTGGGGCTCTGTCCAGCTGTCGTGTCCGGTTTTCTCTTTCCTGCTTACGTCCCTCTGGCCGCTTCAGGGGGACAGATGTCTGCAGAGCTGGATTTACAACAGGGCAGCTGGGGCGGTCGCCTAGGGGCACCATACACTGGGGGCCCCTGCACAATGCTGCATCACCAAACTGGGGTTTCTTTGTGGTATAATGTGAACTGGGCTGGGGCCACTACAGTGTGTTTAACACATTTGTAGTTCTGGGAGTATTTACACCTTATACTTTTTAAAAACATCGCCAGCAAACCGTTTTATTGGTTGTCCTGGGCCCCCGCAAACGTTAACCCGGCCCTGGATGTTTGCGGAGTGTCCCGGAGTCCTACACCTGTCCTGTAGGTATATTTGGGGGTGTCTCAGCGAGTCATAAACCATAGTTGGTAAATTGCTTTGCACTTGGATAGTTTTAGTCAGACCAACAAACAAAGATTAAAATCAATGATCATTCATTTTATTGTCCCTTAGAAGCATAAATTAACAATGATCGCTGAGTGCTAGATTCTGCTTGTCACAATCACTACATTTCATTATTTAGAAGATACACTTGGCTACTCTCCCGGAATGTACTGGAGACTCCTGGACTCCAGGGTGAGAGAAGACCACTTTCCCGGATCCGCCCACTTTGGCCAATGAAGTGGGCAGTCCGAGGGGTCGATGAAGCAATTTGCAGAGAAATCGCGCCATTCTTTCGGCGCCTCCCGCATTGTACAGCAGAGACAAAATGATATTTACTGCACTACATCCCCACAGCTCCCACCTGTGCGCCCCCTACTGGCACCTCCTGAGGTTCCTGGTGAAAAAGTTAACGGGCAAAATTCTACGGAGTCTCCTGTCATCGGATAATCTTTTATTCAGGGTTGGGGTTTGATCTAATGTATCATGAGTGACTGATTTATTTTGTTTACCTATAGAAGTCTTTAATAACACAAGAAGTCATTGCGACGGATGGAGGAAACCGGAGCACACGTGCGGAGGTAGTTGTACGGGTCACGGATGCCCAGAATCAGCCCCCAGTGTGGGAAAGAGATCGATATGAAATTGTCATACCGGAGAATACGCAGAGAGATACGCCTGTTGTGGTACGATATGTGGCTTCAATACGATATAGTTCTGGTGGCATTTACTGTACAAGTTGTGCGCTACGGTCTCCGGATGATAGGTCGACGGGCAATAGAAATGCATTATGTCGACAGGGTCAAACAGTTGACAGGTTGAAGGTAGACAGTGCTTCAGATAGATAGGTTTAAAAGGTCGACAAGCATATGGCTGACAAAAGTTTTTTGGGGGGTTTCACATTTTTTTTCAACTTTTGCTTGATTTACCATCCACGTGGACTACGATTGGGAATCGTAACCTTGCCCAAAACGTGACGAGCGTAGCGAGCTCGTGAGCGTATACATTAACACTAATGGTGGTCACATGTGATGGAACATAGAGATTGAAAGCCAAAAAAAGGTTAAAAAAAATCAGTGTGCCGACATTTTTTGTGTCGACCATTTCCTTTCAATCTTTCACCTATACATTTAAAATGCGCAGACACACAGAGGCGGCATTTTGAGGATTTATTTTTTTTATTTTTTATAGCCACGGTGGCTTGAAATTTTGCTAAAGGCGGCTAATGGTATAAAAAGACGCCCCTCTTTCTCTAATCGGAAATGTACTCGTCACAGCCAGATTATTGCTTCCAGTTTCTACCACAACACTATAACCCATGAGTTAGAAAGAGGGGCAGCAACCGCAGTGGGGGTCAGCAGTGACCCCCCCTCATTCCCCCCTTCAGCCCCCCCCCCTCTATATGTGAGGAGGCCACTGCGGCAACCTAGAAAGTGTCGCTACCCGTCTGACCATCATTGCACATCGCACTGACTAAATGGAAGAGCAGCACTGAGAATCCCGGAGTGTTCCTACATTCACACCTGTCTGGGGAAAGTGCAGATTTCACGTCGTGTTAATGCATGAAGAGCTCTGACATCTTACTGCTGCCTCCAGACTGTAGCATTATGGCCCTCATTCCGAGTTGTTCGCTCGGTATTTTTCATCGCATCGCAGTGAAAATCCGCTTAGTACGCATGCGCAATGTTCGCACTGCGACTGCGCCAAGTAACTTTACTATGAAGATAGTATTTTTACTCACGGCTTTTTCTTCGCTCCGGCGATCGTAATGTGATTGACAGGAAATGGGTGTTACTGGGCGGAAACACGGTGTTTCAGGGGCGTGTGGCTGAAAACGCTACCGTTTCCGGAAAAAACGCAGGAGTGGCCGGAGAAACGGTGGGAGTGCCTGGGCGAACGCTGGGTGTGTTTGTGACGTCAACCAGGAACGACAAGCACTGAAATGATCGCACAGGCAGAGTAAGTCTGGAGCTACTCTGAAACTGCTAAGTAGTTAGTAAACGCAATATTGCGCATACATCGGTCGCAATTTTAAGAAGCTAAGATTCACTCCCAGTAGGCGGCGGCTTAGCGTGTGTAACTCTGCTAAATTCGCCTTGCGACCGATCAACTCGGAATGAGGGCCAATGTTCTGCTCTCTGTGCTCAAACGTGGACCTCACTTACCTCACAGGAAAACTGGGAAGACGGGGAAGGGGGGGGGGGGGGGGCAGCATCATTCAGGGGAAACCATCTAAGAATAATTATTTTCTAATTTTATCATTACATTCTATTATTTTTACTCTGTGTTTTTACCAAACTTTACCATATATGGGAGTACTGTACCTAATACAGGAATATAAGACAACATAGACAAAGATCAGCTTCACAGTATACGCACCAGTCCTCAGGGAGGAAGATGATCGATGTCTCGCACACCGCTTCATTTCTTCCCCTGTCTCCTCGTAATAGCGGACTGACGTCACAGTGGCCATTTTACTAAATATTAAACTATATATTGGGGAGGGGGGATAAAATGTTGTCGTTCAACATGTTGACATGGATGGGAGATCAATATGTCAAATTCACAGTATTGACACTGTTAGAGTGTCGACATTTGGCATGTCGAGTCATACAGCTTCCCATAGGGCTCTGAACTAACCCTATAACCCGAACCACAGACTACCCTTAACCCCAGCCTTACCCTAACTGCATACTAACCCTAACTGCAGACTAACCTTAACCGCAACCTAACTGCGGCCTTAACCTCAGCCTAGTGTAACCTTAAGCACAGCCTAACCCTAACTGCAGACTAACCCTAACTGCAGACTAACCTTAACCGCAACCTAACTGCGGCCTTAACCACAGCCTAGCGTAACCTTAAGCACAGCCTAACCCTAACTGCAGACTAACCTTAACCCCAGCCTTACCCTAACTGCATACTAACCGTAACTGCAGACTAACCTTAACCCTAGCCTTACCCTAACTGCATACTAACCTTAGCCCCAGCCTAACCCTAACTGCAGATTAACCCTTACTGCATACTAACCTTAGCCCCAGCCTAACCCTAACTGCAGATTGACCCTAACTGCAGACTAACCTTAACCCCAGCCTTACCCTAACTGCATACCTACCCTATCTGCAGCCTAGTCTAACCCTAACAGCAGCTTAAAACTTACCCTGAAATTGGGAAAAATTGGGTGTCGACTTTGTGCCTGTTGACATTCACAATGATGACATGTTCTGTGTCAACATCCCGTCCATGATGACATTCTGAACGTATACCCATTAATAATACTGTGGTATATCCATTATTTCTGTGCAGGTTGTTAAAGCAACGTTACTTCATGGGGACCCTCGGGTGACCTACAACTTGGAAGAGGGTCTGGTTCCGGAGAGCAACATGCCCGTCCGCTTTTACCTGACCATGAACCGGGAGGACGGCTCCGCCTCTGTGCTGGTGGCGGAAAACTTAGACTATGAAACCACCAAGAATTTCATCCTGAAGATCCGGGCCCAGAACGTGGCTCCTGTCCCTCTAGCCGCTTTCACTACAGTCTACATGAACGTCACCGGTAAGGTCGGGAGGTGCTGCCGCCATCACTTGGCGCTGGGGTCTTTGTTGGCTTGGAGTCTGAGCACTGAGTTCCTTTATTAAACTTGCAGATGTGAATGATAACGTCCCGTTCTTCAGCTCCTCCATCTACGAGGCGTCGGTGACCGAAGGGTTGGAGTTGGGAACCTTTGTGCTTCAGGTGTCGGCATCAGACCAGGACCTAGGTCTTAATGGGGAGGTACTGGAACTATGCGCTGTATTCAACCTAGGTTTTTTTTTTTGTATTTTTGTTTTATTGGGGCCTATTTATCAACTTTTTATTTTATGTTGTTTCTGCATAATTTTATATATTGTGATTTGTACTAATAGCCTAATGCCGGATTTCACAGCGCTCTCCTGCAGAAGACTAATTAGCGCTGCAGATCGCAGTCCCCAGTATTATCAGTGGGGACTACAATCTGACCCCTATTACACCATCTTCATAAACTGCTTTAAGCCTATGGAGGCACATTATCAGGAGAGAGATCTTCTGATCCCTCTCCTGCAGCCGTCATCCACCTCCTGCTACCATTCCGGAAACTGATACTTTGTGCAGTATCAGATTCCCCGGAGGAGAAATCCCAAAATCCCAAAATGCCGGGAAGTAAGACAGTAAATAGTGGAGATATCCATTGCGGAAAGGAGTGGTCATAATGGCGGCAGTAGTGTTATAAAATATAATGAATACGAGATGAAGAACTTGTGGAAACATGACCTGGATTACTAGCAGTCATTTATTCCCACAGCTCTGTAGACAGGGAGGTCACAATTCCATTCAGAGTTTAATAAATACATTTAAAAAAAAATGTCACTTTTCTTCATTTTTAGCTGTGAAAGTTTTCTTTAAAAAAAGTTTATGTTGCATCTTACAGACTCTTTGGGGGGAATTCAATTGTTGTAAAAGTCAGTTGGGTGTCTGTTTTTTTTCCTATCTAATAGACACCCAACCAACTTATCAAACAATTGAATACCCCCCTTTGTGTCCTGATGATAGCGTTACAGCTGCGTCTGTTGTGTCCTGTCCTCCCCATTTTCTCATTCTCCAGATCACCTATTCTATCCTGGAAGATCGCAGTGGGGACCACGCTCTGTTCCACATAGATCCCCAGACGGGCAACATCTACACCGCCTCACTGTTCGACCGGGAGGTAAAGACTTCCTACTTACTGGAGGTGAAGTCTTCTGATGGCTCTGAGTCCGCTCGCCCTGGAAAATACGGACAGCCCAACTCCGGTAGGTGTAATAGCGCTATTCCTCATAGAATCTTTCTGTGTCAATCTGTAGCCATATTTCATTATGGGCCTGATTACGAGTCGCACACCGTACTGTGGTCGCAATTCTGTCTGCTTCCTGCGATCAGAAATTGCGCTCACCTCAGTATAGGCCGCAACTCTAAGGGGTCAATCCAATTGGCTGCGATAAACTCATGGGTGTGAGTCATTGTGGTAGCGGCTGCACCTTACGGTGGACAAATTCTCACAATAGTTTTTGCTGCCCCATAGGGCTCAGAGCAATTTTATGCAAATTCAGGCTGAAACCAGCCCGCGAAGGGTGCGAGATTGGGTGCCGTTGCTGGCGTTAAAAGTCCACGGCAACGGATCGTCACACCCATTGCGGCTAATTTGATTGACCCTTATGTGTCTACAAAATGCACGCAGAAGGCTTCTTCTATGTGCATGCATCCTATTGCCACCCAGTAACTCCCTCTCAGCCATATGTGAGATGCGGCCGATGCGACATTTACTAAAAATGGTGACATCCATTCACATTCAGTATTGCGCACATCTCCGTATCGGCACCATTGGTCCAGTAATGTTCCTCAGTAAAGTGAGATTGTGGGTAGCGTGAGATGTACAGCCTGCGGTGCAGAGCGCAGTGCGTCCATTTCTAGTAAATGGAAATAAATTATAAACCTAAATGTATACGCTAGTACAAGGATTAATTCAGAGCTCCAAACATGTACGCTGCAGGCTAACTCAGACACCGCTATTACTGCATCAAGTGCAAAGTGCATTGGAAATCCACAACGCCTCAAACGTATTAATCTGCTTTCCCTAATTCCATTACAGAAAAAATCACTTCACATATTGCAGACAGAAAACACTTGGTAATTATTGATTGAAGAAAATATAAATACAGAAATATACAAAGTGACACACACTCTCTGAACTGTCCCTGGAGCAGGGGAATGCAATCAGGATAGGGGAGCAGGGACATGCAGTCAGGGGAGGGGAGCAGGGACGTGCAGTCAGGGGAGGGGAGCAGGGACGTGCAGTCAGGGGAGGGGAGCAGGGACGTGCAGTCAGGGGAGGAGAGCAGGGACGTGCAGTCAGGGGAGGGGAGCAGGGACATGCAGTCAGGGGAGGGGAGCAGGGACGTGCAGTCAGGGGAGGGGAGCAGGCACATGCAATCAGGATAGGGGAGCAGGGACGTGCAGTCAGGGGAGGGGAGCAGGGACGTGCAGTCAGGGGAGGGGAGCAGGGACATGCAATCAGGATAGGGGAGCAGGGACGTGCAGTCAGGGGAGGGGAGCAGGGACATGCAATCAGGGGAGGGGAGCAGGGACGTGCAGTCAGGGGAGGGGAGCAGGGACGTGCAGTCAGGGGAGGGGAGCAGGGACGTGCAGTCAGGGGAGGGGAGCAGGGACGTGCAGTCAGGGGAGGGGAGCAGGGACGTGCAGTCAGGGGAGGAGAGCAGGGACGTGCAGTCAGGGGAGGGGAGCAGGCACATGCAATCAGGATAGGGGAGCAGGGACGTGCAGTCAGGGGAGGGGAGCAGGGACGTGCAGTCAGGGGAGGGGAGCAGGGACGTGCAGTCAGGGGAGGGGAGCAGGGACGTGCAGTCAGGGGAGGGGAGCAGGGACGTGCAGTCAGGGGAGGGGAGCAGGGACATGCAGTCAGGGGAGGAGAGCAGGGACGTGCAGTCAGGGGAGGGGAGCAGGGACGTGCAGTCAGGGGAGGGGAGCAGGGACGTGCAGTCAGGGGAGGGGAGCAGGGACGTGCAGTCAGGGGAGGGGAGCAGGGACATGCAGTCAGGGTATGCAGGAGAGGGGAGCAGGGACGTGCAGTCAGGGGAGGGGAGCAGGGACATGCAGTCAGGGTATGCAGGAGAGGGGAGCAGGGACGTGCAGTCAGGGGAGGAGAGCAGGGACGTGCAGTCAGGGGAGGGGAGCAGGGACGTGCAGTCAGGGGAGGGGAGCAGGGACATGCAATCAGGATAGGGGAGCAGGGACGTGCAGTCAGGGGAGGGGAGCAGGGACATGCAGTCAGGGGAGGGGAGCAGGGACATGCAATCAGGATAGGGGAGCAGGGACGTGCAGTCAGGGGAGGAGAGCAGGGACATGCAATCAGGATAGGGGAGCAGGGACGTGCAGTCAGGGGAGGGGAGCAGGGACGTGCAGTCAGGGGAGGAGAGCAGGGACATGCAATCAGGATAGGGGAGCAGGGACGTGCAGTCAGGGGAGGGGAGCAGGGACGTGCAGTCAGGGGAGGGGAGCAGGGACATGCAATCAGGATAGGGGAGCAGGGACGTGCAGTCAGGGGAGGGGAGCAGGGACGTGCAGTCAGGGGAGGAGAGCAGGGACATGCAATCAGGATAGGGGAGCAGGGACGTGCAGTCAGGGGAGGGGAGCAGGGACGTGCAGTCAGGGGAGGGGAGCAGGGACGTGCAGTCAGGGGAGGGGAGCAGGGACGTGCAGTCAGGGGAGGGGAGCAGGGACGTGCAGTCAGGGGAGGGGAGCAGGGACATGCAGTCAGGGGAGGAGAGCAGGGACGTGCAGTCAGGGGAGGGGAGCAGGCACATGCAATCAGGATAGGGGAGCAGGGACGTGCAGTCAGGGGAGGGGAGCAGGGACATGCAATCAGGGGAGGGGAGCAGGGACGTGCAGTCAGGGGAGGAGAGCAGGGACATGCAATCAGGATAGGGGAGCAGGGACGTGCAGTCAGGGGAGGGGAGCAGGGACGTGCAGTCAGGGGAGGAGAGCAGGGACATGCAGTCAGGGTATGCAGGAAAGGGGAGCAGGGACATGCAGTCAGGGGAGGGGAGCAGGGACATGCAGTCAGGGGAGGGGAGCAGGGACGTGCAGTCAGGGGAGGGGAGCAGGGACGTGCAGTCAGGGGAGGGGAGCAGGGACGTGCAGTCAGGGGAGGGGAGCAGGGACGTGCAGTCAGGGGAGGGGAGCAGGGACGTGCAGTCAGGGGAGGGGAGCAGGGACATGCAGTCAGGGTATGCAGGAAAGGGGAGCAGGGACATGCAGTCAGGGGAGGGGAGCAGGGACATGCAGTCAGGGGAGGGGAGCAGGGACATGCAGTCAGGGTATGCAGGAAAGGGGAGCAGGGACATGCAGTCAGGGGAGGGGAGCAGGGACATGCAGTCAGGGTATGCAGGAAAGGGGAGCAGTGACGTGCAGTCAGGGTATGCAGGAGAGGGGGAGCAGGGACGTGCAGTCAGGGGAGGGGAGCAGTGACGTGCAGTCAGGGGAGGGGAGCAGGGACGTGCAGTCAGGGGAGGGGAGCAGGGACGTGCAGTCAGGGGAGGGGAGCAGGGACGTGCAGTCAGGGTAGGCAGAGGAGGGGAGCAGGGCCGTGCAGTCAGGGGAGGCAGGGGAGGGGAGCAGGGACGTGCAGTCAGGGGAGGGGAGCAGGTACGTGCAGTCAGGGTAGGCAGGGGAGGGGAGCAGGGGCGTGCAGTCAGGGGAGGGGAGCAGGGACGTGCAGTCAGGGTAGGCAGGGGAGCAGGGACGTGCAGTCAGGGGAGCAGGGATGTGCAGTCAGGGGAGCAGGGGACGTGCAGTCAGGGTAGGGAAGCGGGGATGTGCAGTCAGGGGGGGCAGGGGAGGGGAGCAGGGACGTGAAGTCAAGGTACACAGGGGAGGGGATCGGGGACGTGCAGTCAGGGTACACAGGGGAGGGGAGCAGGGACATGCAGTCAGGTTAGGCAGTGGAGGGGAGCAGGGATGTGCAGTCAGGGTAGGGGAGCAGGGACGTGCAGTCAGGGGAGGGGAGCAGGAATGTGCAGTCAGGGGATGTGTGCAGGTACAAGCAGTCAGGGTAGACAGGGGAGGGGAGCAGGTACGTGCAGTCAGGGTAGGCAGGGGAGGGGAGCAGGGACGTGCAGTCAGGGGAGGGGAGCAGGTACGTGCAGTCAGGGTAGGCAGGGGAGGGGAGCAGGGACGTGCAGTCAGGGGAGGGGAGCAGGTACGTGCAGTCAGGGTAGGCAGGGGAGGGGAGCAGGGACGTGCAGTCAGGGGAGGGGAGCAGGGATGTGCAGTCAGGGGAGGGGAGCAGGGACGTGCAGTCAGGGTAGGCAGGGGAGCAGGGACGTGCAGTCAGGGGAGCAGGGATGTGCAGTCAGGGGAGCAGGGAAGTGCAGTCAGGGTAGGGAAGCGGGGATGTGCAGTCAGGGGGGGCAGGGGAGGGGAGCAGGGACGTGAAGTCAGGGTAGGCAGGGGGAAGGGAGCAGGGACGTGCAGTCAGGGGAGGGGAGCAGGGACATGCAGTCAGGGTATGCAGGAGAGGAGAGCAGGGACGTGCAGTCAGGGGAGGGGAGCAGGGACATGCAGTCAGGGTATGCAGGAGAGGGGAGCAGGGACATGCAGTCAGGGTAGACAGGGGAAGGGAGCAGGGATGTGCAGTCAGGGGAGGGGAGCAGGGACGTGCAGTCAGGGTATGCAGGAGAGGAGAGCAAGGACGTGCAGTCAGGGGAGGGGAGCAGGGACATGCAGTCAGGGTATGCAGGAGAGGGGAGCAGGGACATGCAGTCAGGGTAGACGGGAGGGGAGCAGAGACGTGCAGTCAGGGTACACAGGGGAGGGGAGCAGGGACGTGCAGTCAGGGTTGGCAGGGGAGGGGAGCAGGGACGTGCAGTCAGGGTAGGCAGGGGAGGGGAGCAGGGACGTGCAGTCAGGGTACGCAGGGGAGGGAAGCAGGGACGTGCAGTCAGGGTAGGCAGGGGAGGGGAGCAGGGACCTGCAGTCAGGGTACACAGGGGAGGGAAGCAGGGACCTGCAGTCAGGGTAGGCAGGGGAGGGGAGCAGGGCCCTGCAGTCAGGGTACACAGGGGAGGGGAGCAGGGATGTGCAGTCAGGGTAGGCAGGGGAGGGAAGCAGGGACGTGCAGTCAGGGTAGGCAGGGGAGGAGAGCAGGGATGTGCAGTCAGGGTAGGCAGGGGAGGGGAGCAGGGACCTGCCGTCAGGGTACACAGGGGAGGGGATCAGGGACGTGCAGTCAGGGTAGGCAGGGGAGGAGAGCAGGGACCTGCAGTCAGGGTACACAGGGGAGGGAAGCCGGGACCTGCAGTCAGGGTAGGCAGGGGAGCAGGACCCTGCAGTCAGGGTACACAGGGGAGGGGAGCAGGGACATGCAGTCAGGGTAGACAGGGGAGGGGAGCAGAGACGTGCAGTCAGGGTACACAGGGGAGGGGAGCAGGGACGTGCAGTCAGGGTAGGCAGGGGAGGGGAGCAGGGACGTGCAGTCAGGGTAGGCAGGGGAGGGGAGCAGGGACGTGCAGTCAGGGTACGCAGGGGAGGGAAGCAGGGACGTGCAGTCAGGGTAGGCAGGGGAGGGGAGCAGGGACCTGCAGTCAGGGTACACAGGGGAGGGAAGCAGGGACCTGCAGTCAGGGTAGGCAGGGGAGGGGAGCAGGGCCCTGCAGTCAGGGTACACAGGGGAGGGGAGCAGGGATGTGCAGTCAGGGTAGGCAGGGGAGGGAAGCAGGGACGTGCAGTCAGGGTAGGCAGGGGAGGAGAGCAGGGATGTGCAGTCAGGGTAGGCAGGGGAGGGGAGCAGGGACCTGCCGTCAGGGTACACAGGGGAGGGGATCAGGGACGTGCAGTCAGGGTAGGCAGGGGAGGAGTGCAGGGACCTGCAGTCAGGGTACACAGGGGAGGGAAGCAGGGACCTGCAGTCAGGGTAGGCAGGGGAGCAGGACCCTGCAGTCAGTGTACACAGGGGAGGGGAGCAGGGACGTGCAGTCAGGGTAGGCAGGGGAGGGAAGCAGGGGACCTGCAGTCAGGGTACACAGGGGAGGGGAGCAGGGACCTGCAGTCAGGGTAGGCAGGGGAGGGGAGCAGGGACGAGCAGTCAGGGTAGGCAGGGGAGGAGAGCAGGGACCTGCAGTCAGGGTAGGCAGGGGAGGGGAGCAGGGACCTGCAGTCAGGGTACACAGGGGAGGGGATCAGGGACGTGCAGTCAGGGTAGGCAGGGGAGGGGAGCAGGGACCTGCAGTCAGGGTACACAGGGGAGGGAAGCAGGGACCTGCAGTCAGGGTAGGCAGGGGAGGGGAGCAGGGCCCTGCAGTCAGGGTACACAGGGGAGGGGAGCAGGGACGTGCAGTCAGGGTAGGCAGGGGAGGGGAGCAGGGACATGCAGTCAGGGTAGGCAGGGATGTGCAGTCAGGGTACACAGGAGGGGAGCAGGGACGTGCAGTCAGGGTAGACAGGGGAGGGGAGTGGGGACGTGCAGTCAGGGTAGACAGGGGAGGGGAGCGGGGACGTGCAGTCAGGGTAGGCAGGGGAGGGGAGCAGGGACGTGCAGTCGGGGTAGGCAGGGGAGGGGAGCAGGGACGTGCAGTCAGGGTAGGCAGGGGAGGTTAGCAGGGACGTGCAGTCAGGGTAGGCAGGGGAGGGGAGCAGGGACGTGCAGTCAGGGTACACAGGGGAGGGGAGCAGGGACGTGCAGTCAGGGTAGACGGGGGAGGGGAGCAGGGAAATGCAGTCAGGGTAGACAGGGGAGTGGGGATGTGCAGTCAGGGTAGGTGGGGGAGGGGAGCAGGGACTTGAAGTCAGGGTACACAGGGGAGGGAAGCAGGGACGTGCAGTCAGGGTAGGCAGGGGAGGGGATTAGGGACGTGAACTCAGGGTAGGCAGGGATGCAGGGACGTGCAGTCAGGGTACACAGGGGAGGGAAGCGAGGACGTGCAGTCAGGGGAGGCAGGGGAGCAGGAACTTGAAGTCAGGGCACACAGGGGAGGGGGTCGGGGACGTGCAGTCAGGGTTGGCAGGGGAGGGGAACAGGGACGTGAGGTCAGGGTAGGCAGGGAAGCAGGGACGTGCAGTCAGGGTATGCAGGAGAGGGGAGCAGGGACGTGCAGTCAGGGGAGGGGAGCAGTGACGTGCAGTCAGGGGAGGGGAGCAGGGACGTGCAGTCAGGGGAGGGGAGCAGGGACGTGCAGTCAGGGGAGGGGAGCAGGGACGTGCAGTCAGGGGAGGGGAGCAGGGACGTGCAGTCAGGGGAGGGGAGCAGGGACATGCAGTCAGGGTATGCAGGAGAGGGGAGCAGGGACGTGCAGTCAGGGGAGGGGAGCAGGGACATGCAGTCAGGGTATGCAGGAGAGGGGAGCAGGGACGTGCAGTCAGGGGAGGGGAGCAGGGACGTGCAGTCAGGGGAGGGGAGCAGGGACGTGCAGTCAGGGTAGGCAGAGGAGGGGAGCAGGGCCGTGCAGTCAGGGGAGGCAGGGGAGGGGAGCAGGGACGTGCAGTCAGGGGAGGGGAGCAGGTACGTGCAGTCAGGGTAGGCAGGGGAGGGGAGCAGGGGCGTGCAGTCAGGGGAGGGGAGCAGGGACGTGCAGTCAGGGTAGGCAGGGGAGCAGGGACGTGCAGTCAGGGGAGCAGGGATGTGCAGTCAGGGGAGCAGGGACGTGCAGTCAGGGTAGGGAAGCGGGGATGTGCAGTCAGGGGGGGCAGGGGAGGGGAGCAGGGACGTGAAGTCAAGGTACACAGGGGAGGGGATCGGGGACGTGCAGTCAGGGTACACAGGGGAGGGGAGCAGGGACATGCAGTCAGGTTAGGCAGTGGAGGGGAGCAGGGATGTGCAGTCAGGGTAGGGGAGCAGGGACGTGCAGTCAGGGGAGGGGAGCAGGAATGTGCAGTCAGGGGATGTGTGCAGGTACAAGCAGTCAGGGTAGACAGGGGAGGGGAGCAGGTACGTGCAGTCAGGGTAGGCAGGGGAGGGGAGCAGGGACGTGCAGTCAGGGGAGGGGAGCAGGTACGTGCAGTCAGGGTAGGCAGGGGAGGGGAGCAGGGACGTGCAGTCAGGGGAGGGGAGCAGGTACGTGCAGTCAGGGTAGGCAGGGGAGGGGAGCAGGGACGTGCAGTCAGGGGAGGGGAGCAGGGATGTGCAGTCAGGGGAGGTGAGCAGGGACGTGCAGTCAGGGTAGGCAGGGGAGCAGGGACGTGCAGTCAGGGGAGCAGGGATGTGCAGTCAGGGGAGCAGGGAAGTGCAGTCAGGGTAGGGAAGCGGGGATGTGCAGTCAGGGGGGGCAGGGGAGGGGAGCAGGGACGTGAAGTCAGGGTAGGCAGGGGAAGGGAGCAGGGACGTGCAGTCAGGGGAGGGGAGCAGGGACATGCAGTCAGGGTATGCAGGAGAGGAGAGCAGGGACGTGCAGTCAGGGGAGGGGAGCAGGGACATGCAGTCAGGGTATGCAGGAGAGGGGAGCAGGGACATGCAGTCAGGGTAGACAGGGGAAGGGAGCAGGGATGTGCAGTCAGGGGAGGGGAGCAGGGACGTGCAGTCAGGGTATGCAGGAGAGGAGAGCAAGGACGTGCAGTCAGGGGAGGGGAGCAGGGACATGCAGTCAGGGTATGCAGGAGAGGGGAGCAGGGACATGCAGTCAGGGTAGACGGGAGGGGAGCAGAGACGTGCAGTCAGGGTACACAGGGGAGGGGAGCAGGGACGTGCAGTCAGGGTTGGCAGGGGAGGGGAGCAGGGACGTGCAGTCAGGGTAGGCAGGGGAGGGGAGCAGGGACGTGCAGTCAGGGTACGCAGGGGAGGGAAGCAGGGACGTGCAGTCAGGGTAGGCAGGGGAGGGGAGCAGGGACCTGCAGTCAGGGTACACAGGGGAGGGAAGCAGGGACCTGCAGTCAGGGTAGGCAGGGGAGGGGAGCAGGGCCCTGCAGTCAGGGTACACAGGGGAGGGGAGCAGGGATGTGCAGTCAGGGTAGGCAGGGGAGGGAAGCAGGGACGTGCAGTCAGGGTAGGCAGGGGAGGAGAGCAGGGATGTGCAGTCAGGGTAGGCAGGGGAGGGGAGCAGGGACCTGCCGTCAGGGTACACAGGGGAGGGGATCAGGGACGTGCAGTCAGGGTAGGCAGGGGAGGAGAGCAGGGACCTGCAGTCAGGGTACACAGGGGAGGGAAGCCGGGACCTGCAGTCAGGGTAGGCAGGGGAGCAGGACCCTGCAGTCAGGGTACACAGGGGAGGGGAGCAGGGACATGCAGTCAGGGTAGACAGGGGAGGGGAGCAGAGACGTGCAGTCAGGGTACACAGGGGAGGGGAGCAGGGACGTGCAGTCAGGGTAGGCAGGGGAGGGGAGCAGGGACGTGCAGTCAGGGTAGGCAGGGGAGGGGAGCAGGGACGTGCAGTCAGGGTACGCAGGGGAGGGAAGCAGGGACGTGCAGTCAGGGTAGGCAGGGGAGGGGAGCAGGGACCTGCAGTCAGGGTACACAGGGGAGGGAAGCAGGGACCTGCAGTCAGGGTAGGCAGGGGAGGGGAGCAGGGCCCTGCAGTCAGGGTACACAGGGGAGGGGAGCAGGGATGTGCAGTCAGGGTAGGCAGGGGAGGGAAGCAGGGACGTGCAGTCAGGGTAGGCAGGGGAGGAGAGCAGGGATGTGCAGTCAGGGTAGGCAGGGGAGGGGAGCAGGGACCTGCCGTCAGGGTACACAGGGGAGGGGATCAGGGACGTGCAGTCAGGGTAGGCAGGGGAGGAGTGCAGGGACCTGCAGTCAGGGTACACAGGGGAGGGAAGCAGGGACCTGCAGTCAGGGTAGGCAGGGGAGCAGGACCCTGCAGTCAGTGTACACAGGGGAGGGGAGCAGGGACGTGCAGTCAGGGTAGGCAGGGGAGGGAAGCAGGGACCTGCAGTCAGGGTACACAGGGGAGGGGAGCAGGGACCTGCAGTCAGGGTAGGCAGGGGAGGGGAGCAGGGACGAGCAGTCAGGGTAGGCAGGGGAGGAGAGCAGGGACCTGCAGTCAGGGTAGGCAGGGGAGGGGAGCAGGGACCTGCAGTCAGGGTACACAGGGGAGGGGATCAGGGACGTGCAGTCAGGGTAGGCAGGGGAGGGGAGCAGGGACCTGCAGTCAGGGTACACAGGGGAGGGAAGCAGGGACCTGCAGTCAGGGTAGGCAGGGGAGGGGAGCAGGGCCCTGCAGTCAGGGTACACAGGGGAGGGGAGCAGGGACGTGCAGTCAGGGTAGGCAGGGGAGGGGAGCAGGGACATGCAGTCAGGGTAGGCAGGGATGTGCAGTCAGGGTACACAGGAGGGGAGCAGGGACGTGCAGTCAGGGTAGACAGGGGAGGGGAGTGGGGACGTGCAGTCAGGGTAGACAGGGGAGGGGAGCGGGGACGTGCAGTCAGGGTAGGCAGGGGAGGGGAGCAGGGACGTGCAGTCGGGGTAGGCAGGGGAGGGGAGCAGGGACGTGCAGTCAGGGTAGGCAGGGGAGGTTAGCAGGGACGTGCAGTCAGGGTAGGCAGGGGAGGGGAGCAGGGACGTGCAGTCAGGGTACACAGGGGAGGGGAGCAGGGACGTGCAGTCAGGGTAGACGGGGGAGGGGAGCAGGGAAATGCAGTCAGGGTAGACAGGGGAGTGGGGATGTGCAGTCAGGGTAGGTGGGGGAGGGGAGCAGGGACTTGAAGTCAGGGTACACAGGGGAGGGAAGCAGGGACGTGCAGTCAGGGTAGGCAGGGGAGGGGATTAGGGACGTGAACTCAGGGTAGGCAGGGATGCAGGGACGTGCAGTCAGGGTACACAGGGGAGGGAAGCGAGGACGTGCAGTCAGGGGAGGCAGGGGAGCAGGAACTTGAAGTCAGGGCACACAGGGGAGGGGGTCGGGGACGTGCAGTCAGGGTTGGCAGGGGAGGGGAACAGGGACGTGAGGTCAGGGTAGGCAGGGAAGCAGGGACGTGCAGTCAGGGTATGCAGGAGAGGGGAGCAGGGACGTGCAGTCAGGGGAGGGGAGCAGTGACGTGCAGTCAGGGGAGGGGAGCAGGGACGTGCAGTCAGGGGAGGGGAGCAGGGACGTGCAGTCAGGGGAGGGGAGCAGGGACGTGCAGTCAGGGGAGGGGAGCAGGGACGTGCAGTCAGGGGAGGGGAGCAGGGACATGCAGTCAGGGTATGCAGGAGAGGGGAGCAGGGACGTGCAGTCAGGGGAGGGGAGCAGGGACATGCAGTCAGGGTATGCAGGAGAGGGGAGCAGGGACGTGCAGTCAGGGGAGGGGAGCAGGGACGTGCAGTCAGGGGAGGGGAGCAGGGACGTGCAGTCAGGGTAGGCAGAGGAGGGGAGCAGGGCCGTGCAGTCAGGGGAGGCAGGGGAGGGGAGCAGGGACGTGCAGTCAGGGGAGGGGAGCAGGTACGTGCAGTCAGGGTAGGCAGGGGAGGGGAGCAGGGGCGTGCAGTCAGGGGAGGGGAGCAGGGACGTGCAGTCAGGGTAGGCAGGGGAGCAGGGACGTGCAGTCAGGGGAGCAGGGATGTGCAGTCAGGGGAGCAGGGACGTGCAGTCAGGGTAGGGAAGCGGGGATGTGCAGTCAGGGGGGGCAGGGGAGGGGAGCAGGGACGTGAAGTCAAGGTACACAGGGGAGGGGATCGGGGACGTGCAGTCAGGGTACACAGGGGAGGGGAGCAGGGACATGCAGTCAGGTTAGGCAGTGGAGGGGAGCAGGGATGTGCAGTCAGGGTAGGGGAGCAGGGACGTGCAGTCAGGGGAGGGGAGCAGGAATGTGCAGTCAGGGGATGTGTGCAGGTACAAGCAGTCAGGGTAGACAGGGGAGGGGAGCAGGTACGTGCAGTCAGGGTAGGCAGGGGAGGGGAGCAGGGACGTGCAGTCAGGGGAGGGGAGCAGGTACGTGCAGTCAGGGTAGGCAGGGGAGCAGGGACGTGCAGTCAGGGGAGGGGAGCAGGTACGTGCAGTCAGGGTAGGCAGGGGAGGGGAGCAGGGACGTGCAGTCAGGGGAGGGGAGCAGGGATGTGCAGTCAGGGGAGGGGGAGCAGGGACGTGCAGTCAGGGTAGGCAGGGGAGCAGGGACGTGCAGTCAGGGGAGCAGGGATGTGCAGTCAGGGGAGCAGGGAAGTGCAGTCAGGGTAGGGAAGCGGGGATGTGCAGTCAGGGGGGGCAGGGGAGGGGAGCAGGGACGTGAAGTCAGGGTAGGCAGGGGAAGGGGAGCAGGGACGTGCAGTCAGGGGAGGGGAGCAGGGACATGCAGTCAGGGTATGCAGGAGAGGAGAGCAGGGACGTGCAGTCAGGGGAGGGGAGCAGGGACATGCAGTCAGGGTATGCAGGAGAGGGGAGCAGGGACATGCAGTCAGGGTAGACAGGGGAAGGGAGCAGGGATGTGCAGTCAGGGGAGGGGAGCAGGGACGTGCAGTCAGGGTATGCAGGAGAGGAGAGCAAGGACGTGCAGTCAGGGGAGGGGAGCAGGGACATGCAGTCAGGGTATGCAGGAGAGGGGAGCAGGGACATGCAGTCAGGGTAGACGGGAGGGGAGCAGAGACGTGCAGTCAGGGTACACAGGGGAGGGGAGCAGGGGACGTGCAGTCAGGGTTGGCAGGGGAGGGGAGCAGGGACGTGCAGTCAGGGTAGGCAGGGGAGGGGAGCAGGGGACGTGCAGTCAGGGTACGCAGGGGAGGGAAGCAGGGACGTGCAGTCAGGGTAGGCAGGGGAGGGGAGCAGGGACCTGCAGTCCAGGGTACACAGGGGAGGGAAGCAGGGACCTGCAGTCAGGGTAGGCAGGGGAGGGGAGCAGGGCCCTGCAGTCAGGGTACACAGGGGAGGGGAGCAGGGATGTGCAGTCAGGGTAGGCAGGGGAGGGAAGCAGGGACGTGCAGTCAGGGTAGGCAGGGGAGGAGAGCAGGGATGTGCAGTCAGGGTAGGCAGGGGAGGGGAGCAGGGACCTGCCGTCAGGGTACACAGGGGAGGGGATCAGGGACGTGCAGTCAGGGTAGGCAGGGGAGGAGAGCAGGGACCTGCAGTCAGGGTACACAGGGGAGGGAAGCCGGGACCTGCAGTCAGGGTAGGCAGGGGAGCAGGACCCTGCAGTCAGGGTACACAGGGGAGGGGAGCAGGGACATGCAGTCAGGGTAGACAGGGGAGGGGAGCAGAGACGTGCAGTCAGGGTACACAGGGGAGGGGAGCAGGGACGTGCAGTCAGGGTAGGCAGGGGAGGGGAGCAGGGACGTGCAGTCAGGGTAGGCAGGGGAGGGGAGCAGGGACGTGCAGTCAGGGTACGCAGGGGAGGGAAGCAGGGACGTGCAGTCAGGGTAGGCAGGGGAGGGGAGCAGGGACCTGCAGTCAGGGTACACAGGGGAGGGAAGCAGGGACCTGCAGTCAGGGTAGGCAGGGGAGGGGAGCAGGGCCCTGCAGTCAGGGTACACAGGGGAGGGGAGCAGGGATGTGCAGTCAGGGTAGGCAGGGGAGGGAAGCAGGGACGTGCAGTCAGGGTAGGCAGGGGAGGAGAGCAGGGATGTGCAGTCAGGGTAGGCAGGGGAGGGGAGCAGGGACCTGCCGTCAGGGTACACAGGGGAGGGGATCAGGGACGTGCAGTCAGGGTAGGCAGGGGAGGAGTGCAGGGACCTGCAGTCAGGGTACACAGGGGAGGGAAGCAGGGACCTGCAGTCAGGGTAGGCAGGGGAGCAGGACCCTGCAGTCAGTGTACACAGGGGAGGGGAGCAGGGACGTGCAGTCAGGGTAGGCAGGGGAGGGAAGCAGGGACCTGCAGTCAGGGTACACAGGGGAGGGGAGCAGGGACCTGCAGTCAGGGTAGGCAGGGGAGGGGAGCAGGGACGAGCAGTCAGGGTAGGCAGGGGAGGAGAGCAGGGACCTGCAGTCAGGGTAGGCAGGGGAGGGGAGCAGGGACCTGCAGTCAGGGTACACAGGGGAGGGGATCAGGGACGTGCAGTCAGGGTAGGCAGGGGAGGGGAGCAGGGACCTGCAGTCAGGGTACACAGGGGAGGGAAGCAGGGACCTGCAGTCAGGGTAGGCAGGGGAGGGGAGCAGGGCCCTGCAGTCAGGGTACACAGGGGAGGGGAGCAGGGACGTGCAGTCAGGGTAGGCAGGGGAGGGGAGCAGGGACATGCAGTCAGGGTAGGCAGGGATGTGCAGTCAGGGTACACAGGAGGGGAGCAGGGACGTGCAGTCAGGGTAGACAGGGGAGGGGAGTGGGGACGTGCAGTCAGGGTAGACAGGGGAGGGGAGCGGGGACGTGCAGTCAGGGTAGGCAGGGGAGGGGAGCAGGGACGTGCAGTCGGGGTAGGCAGGGGAGGGGAGCAGGGACGTGCAGTCAGGGTAGGCAGGGGAGGTTAGCAGGGACGTGCAGTCAGGGTAGGCAGGGGAGGGGAGCAGGGACGTGCAGTCAGGGTACACAGGGGAGGGGAGCAGGGACGTGCAGTCAGGGTAGACGGGGGAGGGGAGCAGGGAAATGCAGTCAGGGTAGACAGGGGAGTGGGGATGTGCAGTCAGGGTAGGTGGGGGAGGGGAGCAGGGACTTGAAGTCAGGGTACACAGGGGAGGGAAGCAGGGACGTGCAGTCAGGGTAGGCAGGGGAGGGGATTAGGGACGTGAACTCAGGGTAGGCAGGGATGCAGGGACGTGCAGTCAGGGTACACAGGGGAGGGAAGCGAGGACGTGCAGTCAGGGGAGGCAGGGGAGCAGGAACTTGAAGTCAGGGCACACAGGGGAGGGGGTCGGGGACGTGCAGTCAGGGTTGGCAGGGGAGGGGAACAGGGACGTGAGGTCAGGGTAGGCAGGGAAGCAGGGACGTGCAGTCAGGGTACACAGGGGAGGGGGCGGGGACGTGCAGTCAGCGTAGGCAGGGGAGGGGAGCAGGGACGTGAAGTCAGGGGAGGGGAGCAGGGCCGTGCAGTCAGGGTAGACAGGGGAGGGGAGTGGGGACGTGCAGTCAGGGTAGACAGGGGAGGGGAGCAGGGACGTGCAGTCAGGGTAGGTGGGGGAGGGGAGCAGGGACATGCAGTCAGGGTAAGCAGGAGAGGGGAGCAGGGATGTGCAGTCAGGGTAGACAGGGGAGGGGAGCAGGGACGTGCAGTCAGGGTAGGTAGGGGAGGGGAGCAGGGATGTGCAGTCAGGGTAGGCAGGGGAGAGGAGCAGGTACCTGCAGTCAGGGTAGGCAGGGGAGCAGGGACATGCAGTCAGCGTAGGCAGAGGAGGGGAGCAGGGACGTGCAGGCACGGTAGGTGGGGGAGGGTAGCAGAGATGTGCAGTCATGGTAGGCAGGGGAGGGGAGCAGGGACGTGCAGTCAGGGTAGGCAGGGGAGGGGAGCAGGGACGTGCAGTCAGGGTAGACAGGTGAGGGGAGCAGGGACGTGAAGTCAGGGTACACAGGGGAGGGGATCAGGGACGTGCACTCAGGGTAGGCAGGGGAGGGGAGCAGGGACGTGCAGTCAGGGTACACAGGGGAGGGGGTCGGGGACGTGCAGTCAGGGTAGGCAGGGGAGGGGAGCAGGGACATGCATTGAGGGTAGACAGGGGAGGGGAGCAGGGACGTGCAGTCAGGGTAGGCAGGGGAGGGGAGCAGGGACCTGCAGTCAGAGAAGGCAGGGGAGGGGAGCAGGGACGTGCAGTCAGGGTAGGCAGGGGAGGGGAGCAGGGACGTGCAGTCAGGGTAGGCAGGGGAGGGGAGCAGGGACGTGCAGTCAGGGTAGGCAGGGGAGGGAAGCAGGGACGTGCAGTCAGGGGAGGGGAGCAGGGACGTGCAGTCAGGGTAGACGGGGGAGGGGAGCAGGGACGTGAAGTCAGGGGAGGGGAGCAGGGACGTGCACTCAGGGTAGACAGGGTAGGGGAGTGGAGACGTGCAGTCAGGGTAGGCAGAGGAGGGGAGCAGGGACGTGCAGTCAGGGTAGGTGGGGGAGGGGAGCAGGGACGTGCAGTCAGGGAAGGCAGGGGAGGGGAGCAGGGACGTGCAGTCAGGGTACACAGGGGAGGGGAGCAGGGACGTGCAGTCAGGGTAGGCGGGGAGGGGAGCAGGGATGTGCAGTCAGGGTAGGCAGGGGAGGGGAGCAGGGATGTGCAGTCAGGGTAGGCAGGGGAGGGGAGCAGGGATGTGCAGTCAGGGTAGGCAGGGGAGGGGAGCAGGGATCTGCAGTCAGGGGAGGGGAGCAGGGACGTGCAGTCAGGGTAGGCAGGGGAGGGGAGCAGGGACGTGCAGTCAGGGGAGCTGGGACGTGCAGTCAGGGGAGCAGGGACGTGCAGTCAGGGTAGGGAAGCGGGGATGTGCAGTCAGGGGAGGCAGGGGAGGGGAGCAGGGACGTGTAGTCAGGGGAGGGGAGCAGGGACGTGCAGTCAGGGTAGGCAGGGGAGGGGAGCAGGGACGTGCAGTCAGGGGAGGGGAGCAGGGACATGCAGTAAGGGTATGCAGGAGAGGGGAGCAGGGACATGCAGTCAGGGGAGGGGAGCAGGAATGTGCAGTCAGGGGATGTGTGCAGGTACAAGCAGTCAGGGTAGACAGGGGAGGGGAGCAGGGATGTGCAGTCAGGGGAGGGGAGCAGGGATGTGCAGTCAGGGTAGGCAGGGGAGGGGAGCAGGGACATGCAGTCAGGGGAGGGGAGCAGGAATGTGCAGTCAGGGGATGTGTGCAGGTACAAGCAGTCAGGGTAGACAGGGGAGGGGAGCAGGGATGTGCAGTCAGGGGAGGGGAGCAGGTACGTGCAGTCAGGGTAGGCAGGGGAGGGGAGCAGGGACGTGCAGTCAGGGGGGGGAGCAGGGACGTGCAGTCAGGGGAGGGGAGCAGGGACATGCAGTAAGGGTATGCAGGAGAGGGGAGCAGGGACATGCAGTCAGGGTAGGGGAGCAGGGACATGCAGTCAGGGTATGCAGGAGAGGGGAGCAGGGATGTGCAGTCAGGGGAGGGGAGTAGGGACATGCAATCAGGGTATGCAGGAGAGGGGAGCAGGGACGTGCAGTCAGGGGAGGGGAGCAGGGATATGCAGTCAGGGAATGCAGGAGTGGGGGGCAGGGACATGCAGTCAGGGTAGACAGGGGAGGGGAGCAGGGACATGCAGTCAGGGTAGGCAGGGGAGGGGAGCAGGGACGTGCAGTCAGGGTAGGCAGGGGAGGGGAGCAGGGACGTGCAGTCAGGGTACACAGGGGAGGGAAGCAGGGACGTGCAGTCAGAGTAGGCAGGGGAGGGGAGCAAGGATGTGCAGTCAGGGTAGGCAGGGGAGGGGAGCAGGGACCTGCAGTCAGGGTAGGCAGGGGAGGGGAGCAGGGACCTGCAGTCAGGATACACAGGGGAGGGGATCAGGGACGTGCAGTCAGGGTAGGCAGGGGAGGGGAGCAGGGACCTGCAGTCAGGGTACACAGGGGAGGGGAGCAGGGCCCTGCAGTCAGGGTACACAGGGGAGGGGAGCAGGGACGTGCAGTCAGGGTAGGCAGGGGAGGGGAGCAGGGACGTGCAGTCAGGGTAGGCAGAGGAGGAGAGCAGGGATGTGCAGTCAGGGTAGGCAGGGGAGAGAAGCAGGGACCTGCAGTCAGGGTACACAGGGGAGCAGGGACGTGCAGTCAGGGTAGGCAGGGGAGGGGAGCAGGGACCTGCAGTCTGGGTAGGCAGGGGAGGGGAGCAGGACCTGCAGTCATGGTACACAGGGGAGGGGAGCAGGGACGTGCAGTCAGAGTAGGCAGGGGAGGGGAGCAGGGACCTGCAGTCAGGGTACACAGGGGAGGGAAGCAGGGACCTGCAGTCAGGGTAGGCAGGGGAGGGGAGCAGGGACCTGCAGTCAGGGTAGGCAGGGGAGGGGAGCAGGGACGTGCAGTCAGGGTAGGCAGGGGAGGGGAGCAGGGATGTGCAGTCAGTGTACACGGGAGGGGAGCAGGGATGTGCAGTCAGGGTACACGGGAGTGGAGCAGGGACGTGCAGTCAGGGTACACAGGGGAGTGGAGCAGGGACGTGCAGTCAGGGTAGGCAGGGGAGGGGAGCAAGGATGTGCAGTCAGGGTACACGGGAGGGGAGCAGGGATGTGCAGTCAGGGTACACGGGTGGGGAGCAGGGATGTGCAGTCAGGGTACACGGGAGGGGAGCAGGGACGTGCAGTCAGGGTAGACGGGGGAGGGGAGCAGGGACGTGCAGTCAGGGTAGACAGGGGAGGGGAGCAGGGACGTGCAGTCAGGGTAGACGGGGGAGGGGAGCAGGGACGTGAAGTCAGGGGAGGGGAGCAGGGACGTGCAGTCAGGGTAGACAGGGGAGGGGAGCGGGGACGTGCAGTCAGGGTAGACAGGGGAGGGGAGCAGGGACGTGCAGTCAGGGTAGACAGGGGAGGGGAGCAGGGACGTGCAGTCAGGGTAGACAGGGGAGGGGAGCGGGGACGTGCAGTCAGGGTAGGCGGGGAGGGGAGCAGGGACGTGCAGTCAGGGTACACAGGGGAGGGAAGCAGGGACGTGAAGTCAGGGTACACAGGGGAGGGGAGCAGGACGTGAAGTCAGGGTACACAGTGGATGGGAGCAGGGATGTGCAGTCAGGGTAGGCAGGGGAGGGGAGCAGGGACGTGCAGTCAGGGTAGGCAGGGGAGGGGAGCAGGGACGTGCAGTCAGGGTAGGCAGGGGAGGGGAGCAGGGACGTGCAGTCAGGGTAGACAGGTGAGGGGAGCAGGGGCGTAAAGTCAGGGTACACAGGGGAGGGGATCGGGGACGTGCAGTCAGGGTCGGCGGGGGAGGGGAGCAGGGACGTGCAGTCAGGGTACACAGGGGAGGGAAGCGGGGACGTGCAGTCAGCCGAGGCAGGGGAGGGGAGCAGGGACTTGAAGCCAGGGTACACAGGGGAGGGGATCGGGGACGTGCAGTCAGGGTAGGCGGGGGTGGGGAGCAGGGACGTGCAGTTAGGGTACACAGGGGAGGGAAGCAAGGACGTGCAGTCAGGGGAGGCAGGGGAGGGGAGCAGGGACTTGAAGTCAGGGTACACAGGGGAGGGGGTCAGGAACGTGCAGTCAGGGTAGGCAGGGGAGGGGAGCAGGGACGTGCAGTCAGGGTAGACAGGGGGGAGCAGGGACGTGCAGTCAGGGTAGGCAGGGGAGGGAAGCAGGGACGTGCAGTCAGGGTAGGCAGGGGAGGGGAGCAGGGACTTCATGTCAGGGTACACAGGGGAGGGGGTCGGGGACGTGCAGTCAGGGTAGACAGGGGAGGGGAGCAGCAACGTGCAGTCAGGGTAGGCAGGGGAGGGAAGCAGGGACGTGCAGTCAGGGTACACAGGGGAGGGGAGCAGGGACGTGCAGTCAGGGGAGGGGAGCAGGGATGTGCAGTAAGGGTAGGCAGAGGAGGGAAGCAGGGACGTGCAGTCAGGGTACACAGGGGAGGGGAGCAGGGACGTGCAGTCAGGGGAGGGGAGCAGGGACGTGCAGTCAGGGTACACAGGGAAGGGGAGCAGGGACGTGCAGTCAGGGCAAACAGGGGAGGGGAGTGGGGACGTGCAGGCAGGGTAGGCAGAGGAGGTGAGCAGGGACGTGCAGTCAGGGTAGGCGGGGGAGGGGAGCAGGGACGTGCAGTCAGGGTAGGCGGGGGAGGGGAGCAGGGACGTGCAGTCAGGGTATGCAGGGGAGTGGAGCAGGGACGTGCAGTCAGGGGAGGCAGGGGAGGGAAGCAGGGACGTGCAGTCAGGGTAGACAGGGGAGGGGAGCAGGGACATGCAATCAGGGGAGGCATGGGAGGGGAGCAGGGACGTGCATTCAAGGTAGGCAGGGGAGAGGAGCAGGGACCTGCAGTCAGGGTAGGGAGGGGAGCAGGGACGTGCAGTCAGGGTAGGCAGGGGAGGGGAGCAGGGACTTGCAGTCAGGGTAGGCAGGGGAGGGGAGCAGGGACGTGCAGTCAGGGTACACAGGGGAGGGGAGCAGGGACGTGCAGTCAGGGTAGACAGGGGAGGGGAGTGGGTACGTGTAGTCAGGATAGGTGGAGGAGGGGAGCAGGGACCTGCAGTCAGGGTACACAGGGGAGGGGAGTGGGGACGTGCATTCAGGGTAGGTGGGGGAGGGGAGCAGGGACGTGAAGTCAGGGTACACAGGGGAGGGAAGCAGGGACGTGCAGTCAGGGTAGGCAGGGGAGGGGAGCAGGGACGTGAAGTCGGTACACAGGGGAGGGAAGCAGGGACGTGCAGTCAGGGTAGGCAGGGGAGGGGAGCAGGGACGTGAAGTCAGGGTAGGCAGGAAAGCAGGGACGTGCAGTCAGGGTACACAGGGGAGGGAAGCGGGACGTGCAGTCAGGGGAGGCAGGGGAGGGGAGCAGGGACTTGAAGTCAGGGTACACAGGGGAGGGGGTCGGGGACGTGCAGTCAGGGTATGCAGGGGAGGGGAGCAGGGATGTGCAGTCAGGTTAGGCAGGGGAGGGGAGCAGAGACGTGCAGTCAGGGTAGACAGGTGAGGGGAGCAGGGACGTGAAGTCAGGGTACACAAGGGAGGGGATCGTAGACGTGCAGTCAGGGTAGGCGGGAGAGGGGAGCAGGTACGTGAAGTCAGGGTAGGCAGGGGAGGGGTTTGGGGACGTGCAGTCAGGGTAGGCAGGGGAGGGGAGCAGGTACGTGAAGTCAGAGTAGGCAGGGGAGCAGGGACGTGCAGTCAGGTGAGGGGAGTGGGGACGTTCAGTCAGGGTAGGCAGGGGAGGGGAGAAGGGACGTGCAGTCAGGGGAGGGGAGTGGGGACGTGAAGTCAGGGCAGGGAAGAGGGGACGTGCAGTCAGGGGAGGCAGGGGAGGGTAGCAGGGACGTGAAGTCAGGGTACACAGGGTAGGTGATCGGGGACGTGCAGTCAGGGTAGGTGGGGGAGGGGAGCAGGTACGTGAAGTCAGAGTAGGCAGGGGAGGGGATCGGGGACGTGCAGTCAGGGTAGGCGGGGGAGGGGATCAGGGACGTGCAGTCAGGGTAGGCAGGGGAGGGGATCGGGGACGTGCAGTCAGGGTAGGCGATCGGGGACGTGCAGTCAGAGTAGACGGGGGAGGGGAGTGGGTACGTGAAGTCAGGGTACACAGGGGAGTGGAGCAGGGACATGCAGTCAGGGCAGGGAAGAGGGGACGTGAAGTCAGGGGAGGCAGGGGAGGGTAGCAGGGACGTGAAGTCAGGGTACACAGGGGAGGGGATCGGGGACGTGCAGTCAGGGTAGGTGGGGGAGGGGAGCAGGTACGTGAAGTCAGATTAGGCAGGGGAGGGGATCGGGGACGTGCAGTCAGGGTAGGCGGGGGAGGGGATCGGGGACGTGCAGTCAGGGTAGGCAGGGGAAGGGATCGGGGACGTGCAGTCAGGGTAGGCGGGGGAGGGGAGCAGGTACGTGAAGTCAGAGTAGGCAGGGGAAGGGATCGGGGACGTGCAGTCAGGGTAGGTGGGGGAGGGGATCGGGGACGTGCAGTCAGAGTAGGCGGGGGAGGGGATCAAGGACGTGCAGTCAGAGTAGGCAGGGGAGGGGATCGGGGACGTGCAGTCAGGGTAGGCGGGGGAGGGGATCGGGGACGTGCAGTCAGAGTAGGCAGGGGAGGGGATCGGGGACGTGCAGTCAGGGTAGGCGGGGGAGGGGATCGGGGACGTGCAGTCAGAGTAGGCAGGGGAGGGGATCGGGGACGTGCAGTCAGAGTAGGCAGGGGAGGGGATCGGGGACGTGCAGTCAGGCTAGGCGAGGGAGGGGATCGGGGACGTGCAGTCAGGGTAGGGGATCGGAGACGTGCAGTCAGGGTAGGCAGGAGAGGGGAGCAGGGATGTGCAGTCAGAGTAGGCAGGGGAGGGGATCGGGGACGTGCAGTCAGGCTAGACGAGGGAGGGGATCGGGGACGTGCAGTCAGGGTAGGGGATCGGAGACGTGCAGTCAGGGTAGGCAGGAGAGGGGAGCAGGGATGTGCAGTCAGAGTAGGCAGGGGAGGGGATCGGGGACGTGCAGTCAGGGTAGGCGGGGGAGGGGATCGGGGACGTGCAGTCAGAGTAGGCGGGGGAGGGGATCGAGGACGTGCAGTCAGAGTAGGCAGGAGAGGGTATCGGGGACGTGCAGTCAGGGTAGGCGGGGGAGGGGATCGGGGACGTGCAGTCAGGGTAGGCGGGGGAGGGGATCGGGGACGTGCAGTCAGATTAGGCGGGGGAGGGAATCGGGGACGTGCAGTCAGAGTAGGCGGGGGAGGGGATCGGGGACGTGCAGTCAGGGTAGGCGGGGGAGGGGATCGGGGACGTGCAGTCAGAGTAGGCGGGGGAGGGGATCGGGGACGTGCAGTCAGGGTAGGCGGGGGAGGGAATCGGGGACGTGCAGTCAGAGTAGGCGGGGGAGGGGATCGGGGACGTGCAGTCAGGGTAGGCGGGGGAGGGGATCGGGGACGTGCAGTCAGAGTAGGCAGGGGAGGGGATCGGGGACGTGCAGTCAGGGTAGGCGGGGGAGGGGATCGGGGACGTGCAGTCAGGGTAGGCGGGGGAGGGGATCGGGGACGTGCAGTCAGAGTAGGCAGGGGAGGGGATCGGGGACGTGCAGTCAGGGTAGGCGGGGGAGGGGATCGGGGACATGCAGTCAGAGTAGGCAGGGGAGGGGATCGGGGACATGCAGTCAGGGTAGGCGGGGGAGGGAATCGGGGACGTGCAGTCAGAGTAGGCGGGGGAAGCTGAGCCTCTCATCATACTCCCTGCCATCCTTCAGAGTTTTGACTGTAAAAATGATTTGCATTCCGGAGCTCTTTAAATCTGACAGCATCGTATGGGGGATGCTGCTGCTATCGGCAATGGAGGGAACGGAGATATCTGCTGCAATCCTTCATTTATACATGGGGTAATAATAAATATTTGCGGTTACCCCCCGAGAATGTGTTTTCAGGGAATAAGCTGCAAAGATTTAATGATAAATGGACCCCTTAGTGGGAGTTGTGTATCTTTGCTCGTCTTGCTAATTGTTACACAAGTAATAATTACTATAGCATTGCAAAGTGAAGAGTTCTGGATATAACGTTCCCCATGTACACACAGTAATAACCAACCAGATTCATTGATGTATAACACTATCATTTTTAATGAGGGCTGGAGTGGGACCCCACCAATATCGCCCCCTTGTGGATAACTGAAGAGTGAATAGCTTTGGAGACAGCTCTCTGCCGCTATAGAAGGGGCTATGGCTGGAGAGGAGAGATTCTAGGCCGGTCCTTCCTCCACCTCTGTAAGCTGCGTTACATGCTCTATTTCTACCAAAAATAAGATTTTACTTACCGATAAATCTATTTCTCATAGTCCGTAGTGGATGCTGGGACTCCGTAAGGACCATGGGGAACAGCGGCTCCGCAGGAGACAGGGCACAAGAATAAAAGCTTTAGGATCAGGTGGTGTGCACTGGCTCCTCCCCCTATGACCCTCCTCCAAGCCTCAGTTAGGATACTGTGCCCGGACGAGCGTACATAATAAGGAAGGATATTGAATCCCGGGTAAGACTCATACCAGCCACACCAATCACACCGTACAACTCGTGATCTGAACCCAGTTAACAGTATGATAACAACGAAGGAGCCTCTGAAAAGATGGCTCACAACAACAATAACCCGATTTTGTTAACAATAACTATGTACAAGTATTGCAGACAATCCGCACTTGGGATGGGCGCCCAGCATCCACTACGGACTATGAGAAATAGATTTATCGGTAAGTAAAATCTCATTTTCTCTGACGTCCGAGTGGATGCTGGGACTCCGTAAGGACCATGGGGATTATACCAAAGCTCCCAAACGGGCGGGAGAGTGCGGATGACTCTGCAGCACCGAATGAGAGAACTCCAGGTCCTCCTCAGCCAGGGTATCAAATTTGTAGAATTTAGCAAACGTGTTTGCCCCTGACCAAGTAGCTGCTCGGCAAAGTTGTAAAGCCGAGACCCCTCGGGCAGCCGCCCAAGATGAGCCCACTTTCCTTGTGGAATGGGCTTTTACCGATTTAGGCTGTGGCAGGCCTGCCACAGAATGTGCAAGTTGAATTGTACTACAAATCCAACGAGCAATAGTCTGCTTAGAAGCAGGAGCACCCAGCTTGTTGGGTGCATACAGAATAAACAACGAGTCAGACTTTCTGACTCCAGCCGTCCTGGAAACATATATTTTCAGGGCCCTGACAACGTCTAGCAACTTGGAATCCTCCAAATCCCTAGTAGCCGCAGGCACCACAATAGGTTGGTTCATGTGAAAAGCAGAAACCACCTTAGGGAGAAATTGAGGACGAGTCCTCAATTCTGCCCTGTCAGAATGAAAAATTAAGTAAGGGCTTTTATATGATTTAGCCGCCAATTCTGACACACGCCTGGCTGAAGCCAGGGCTAACAGCATCGTCACCTTCCATGTGAGATATTTTAAGTCCACAGTGGTGAGTGGTTCAAACCAATGTGACTTAAGGAACCTCAAAACAACATTGAGATCCCAAGGTGCCACTGGAGGCACAAAAGGAGGTTGTATATGCAGTACCCCTTTTACAAATGTCTGAACTTCAGGTACTGAAGCCAGTTCTTTCTGGAAGAAAATCGACAGGGCCGAAATTTGAACCTTAATGGACCCTAATTTTAGGCCCATAGACAGTCCTGTTTGCAGGAAATGGAGGAAACGACCCAGTTGAAATTCCTCTGTAGGGGCCTTCTTGGCCTCACACCACGCAACATATTTTCGCCAAATGCGGTGATAATGTTTTGCGGTTACATCCTTCCTGGCTTTGACCAGGGTAGGGATGACTTCATCTGGAATGCCTTTTTCCTTCAGGATCCGGCGTTCAACCGCCATGCCGTCAAACGCAGCCGCGGTAAGTCTTGGAACAGACAAGGCCCCTGCTGGAGCAGGTCCTTTCTTAGAGGTAGAGGCCACGGGTCTTCCGTGAGCATCTCCTGAAGTTCCGGGTACCAAGTCCTTCTTGGCCAATCCGGAACCACGAGTATCGTTTTTACTCCTCTCCTTCTTATGATTCTCAGTACTTTTGGTATGAGAGGCAGAGGAGGGAACACATACACTGACTGGTACACCCACGGTGTCACCAGAGCGTCCACTGCTATTGCCTGAGGGTCCCTTGACCTGGCGCAATATCTGTCTAATTTTTTGTTTAGACGTGACGCCATCATGTCCACCTTTGGTTTTTCCCAACGGTTTACAATCAGGTGGAAGACTTCTGGGTGAAGTCCCCACTCTCCCGGGTGAAGGTCGTGTCTGCTGAGGAAGTCTGCTTCCCAGTTGTCCACTCCCGGAATGAACACTGCTGACAGAGCTATCACATGATTTTCCACCCAGCGAAGAATCCTTGCAGCCTCTGCCATTGCCCTCCTGCTTCTCGTGCCGCCCTGTCTGTTTACGTGGGCGACTGACGTGATGTTGTCCGATTGGATCAATACCGCCTGACCCTGAAGCAGGGGTTTCGCTTGACTTAGGGCATTGTAAATGGCCCGTAGTTCCAGAATGTTTATATGAAGAGATGTTTCCATGCTTGACCACAAGCCCTGGAAGTTTTTTCCCTGTGTGACTGCTCCCCAGCCTCTCAGGCTTGCATCCGTGGTCACCAGGATCCAATCCTGAATGCCGAATCTGCGGCCCTCTAGAAGATGAGCACTCTGCAACCACCACAGGAGAGACACCCTTGTCTTTGGTGACAGGGTTATCCGCTGCTGCATCTGAAGATGCGAACCGGACCATTTGTCCAGTAGATCCCACTGAAACGTTCTTGCATGGAATCTTCCGAATGGAATTGCTTCGTAAGAAGCCACCATTTTTCCCAGGACCCTCGTGCACTGATGCACTGACACCTGGGCTGGTTTTAGGAGGTTCCTGACTAGCTCGGATAACTCCTTGGCCTTCTCCTCCGGGAGAAAAACCTTCTTCTGGACTGTGTCCAGAATCATTCCTAGGAACAGAAGACGTGTCGTTGGAATCAGCTGCGATTTTGGAATATTTAGGATCCACCCGTGCTGACGTAACACTATCTGAGATAGTGCTACTCCGACTTCTAACTGTTCCCTGGACCTTGCCCTTATCAGGAGATCGTCCAAGTAAGGGATAATTAATACGCCTTTTCTTCGAAGAAGAATCATCATTTCGGCCATTACCTTGGTAAAGACCCGAGGTGCCGTGGACAACCCAAACGGCAGCGTCTGAAACTGATAATGACAGTCTTGTACTACAAACCTGAGATACCCTTGGTGAGAAGGGTAGATTGGGACGTGGAGATAAGCATCTTTGATGTCCAGAGACACCATATAGTCCCCTTCTTCCAGGTTCGCTATCACCGCTCTGAGTGATTCCATCTTGAATTTGAACCTTTTTATGTAAGTGTTCAAGGATTTCAGATTTAAAATTGGTCTCACCGAGCCGTCCGGCTTCGGTACCACAAACAGCGTGGAATAATACCCCTTTCCTTGTTGTAGGAGGGGTACCTTGATTATCACCTGCTGGGAATACAGCTTGTGAATGGCTTCCAGAACTGCCTCCCTGTCGGAGGGAGACTTTGGCAGAGCAGACTTCAGGAACCGGCGAGGGGGAAACGCCTCGAATTCCAGTTTGTACCCCTGCGATACTACCTGTAGAATCCAGGGATCCACTTGCGAGTGAGCCCACTGCGCGTTGAAATTCTTGAGACGGGCCCCCACCAAGCCTGAGTCTGCTTGTAAAGCCCCAGCGTCATGCTGAAGACTTGGCAGAAGCAGGGGAAGGCTTCTGATCCTGGGAAGCGGCTGCATGGTGCAGTCTTTTTCCCCTTCCTCTGCCCCGGGGCAGAAAGGAATGGCCTTTTGCTCGCTTGTATTTATGGGAACGAAAGGACTGAGTTTGAAAAGACGGTGTCTTTTTCTGTTGATGTGAAGTGACCTGGGGTAAGAAGGTGGACTTTCCAGCCGTTGCCGTGGCCACCAGGTCCGAAAGACCAGCCCCAAATAACTCCTCCCCTTTATACGGCAATACTTCCATATGTCGTTTGGAATCCGCATCCCCTGACCACTGACGCGTCCATAACGTTCTTCTGGCAGAGATGGACATAGCACTTACTCTTGATGCCAGGGTGCAAATATCCCTCTGTGCATCACGCATATATAGTAATGCATCCTTCAAATGCTCTATAGTTAACAATATATTGTCCCTATCCAGGGTATCAATATTTTCAGTCAGGGAATCCGACCAAGCCACTCCAGCGCTGCACATCCAGGCTGAAGCGATTGCTGGTCGCAGTATAACACCAGTATGTGTGTATATACTTTTTAGGATATTTTCCAGCCTTCTATCAGCTGGTTCTTTGAGGGTGGCCGTATCTGGAGACGGTAACGCTACTTGTTTAGATAAACGTGTGAGCGCCTTATCTACCCTAGGGGGTGTTTCCCAACGTGTCCTAACCTCTGATGGGAAAGGATATAGTGCCAATAATTTATTAGAAATTAGCAGTTTTTTGTCGGGGGAAACCCACGCTTTATCACACACCTCATTCAATTCATCTGACTCAGGAAAAACTATTGGTAGTTTTTTCACCCCCCACATAATACCCTTCTTAGTGGTATTTGTAGTGTCAGAAATGTGCAATGCTTCCTTCATTGCCGTGATCATGTAACGTGTGGCCCTACTGGACATTACGTTCGACTCATCACCGTCGACACTAGACTCCGTATCTGTGTCTGGGTCTGTGTCGACCCACTGAGGTAACGGGCGTTTTAGGGCCCCTGACGGTGTCTGAGACGCCTGGACAGGCACTAATTGATTTGCCGGCTGTCTCATGTCGTCAACAGTTTTTTGCAAAGTGTTGACATTATCACTTAATTGTTTGAACACGATCATCCAGTCAGGTGTCGACTCCCTAGGGGGTGACATCACTAACGCAGGCAATTGCTCCGCCTCCACATCATTTTCCACCTCATACATGTCGACACACACGTACCGACACACAGCACACACACCGGGAATGCTCTGATAGAGGACAGGACCCCACGAGCCCTTTGGAGAGACAGAGGGAGAGTCTGCCAGCACACACCCAGCGCTATATATATATACAGGGATAACCTTATATAAGTGTTATTCCCTTATAGCTGCTGTTTATATTGTCATTTGCTGCCAATAGTGCCCCCCCTTCTCTTTTTTACCCTGATTCTGAAGCAGGACTGCAGGGGAGAGTCAGGGGGCCGTCCTTCCAGCGGAACTGTGAGGGAAAATGGCGCTTGTGTGCTGAGGAGATAGGCTCCGCCCCTTCACGACGTCCTTATCTCCCGCTTTTTTGTGTAAAAATGGCAGGGGTTAAAATACATCCATATAGCCCAGGAGCTATATGTGATGTATTCTTTTGCCACCTAAGGTATTATCATTTATATTGCGTCTCAGGGCGCTCCCCCCCAAGCGCCCTGCACCCTCAGTGACCGGAGTGTGAAGTGTGCTGAGAGCAATGGCGCACAGCTGCGGTGCTGTGCGCTACCTTAGTCTGAAGACAGGATTGTCTTCTGCCGCCGATTTCACCGGACCTCTTCGTCTCTTCTGACTCTGTAAGGGGGACGGCGGCGCGGCTCCGGTGATCCATCCAGGCTGTACCTGTGATCGTCCCTCTGGAGCTAATGTCCAGTAGCCTAAGAAGCCCAATCCACTCTGCACGCAGGTGAGTTCGCTTCTTCTCCCCTTAGTCCCACGATGCAGTGAGCCTGTTGCCAGCAGGACTCACTGAAAATAAAAAACCTATTTAAACTTTTATTCTAAGCAGCTCAGGAGTGCCACCTAGCATGCACCCTTCTCGTTCGGGCACAAAAATCTAACTGGGGCTTGGAGGAGGGTCATAGGGGGAGGAGCCAGTGCACACCACCTGATCCTAAAGCTTTTATTCTTGTGCCCTGTCTCCTGCGGAGCCGCTGTTCCCCATGGTCCTTACGGAGTCCCAGCATCCACTAGGACGTCAGAGAAATGCTGTTAGGATTATATAAAAAAAAATGTAAACAATAGTTTGCAAATCCTATCAGTTTGCTGTATAAAAACAATGCGTGAATATTCATTTAATAACGCTGAGATTGGAAGGGGTTGATTTGCCAATGGCATTATAAGGGGGGGAAAAAGGCTTCAAAGACATTTGTCTTAAAGACGCCATAAATGGAAAGTATAGAACTTGCGTTCCTGTAATGACATTGCTAATAATAAGATATATACGTGCAGACAGCGGAGTAAATCTAGACCACGCTGGGCTGCAGGCTACACAGATAAATACTATGAATATATAATGGTATTTAGCTGCCCAGGGAAGATGATGTGGAAATCGAGGGAAATTATCCTGTGTAAATGGTATTATTGGGGCATTAGACCCAAAATAAAAAGCCACTGACATCAGGAATCAGTTCTTCCCGTGTTATCCGTGGAGGGGAATTGATCATGACGTTTGTTTCATCTTCAAGAGCTTTTGGAATAATGCGGCTGTATAAATTGTTCCCAGCCTGGAGGGGTTGTTCCTGTATCGTCTGCATATTAGTTTTCATTTACCGCTCGTCTCGGCAGGCCGAGGAATTGTAGCTGACATAAGTGGCTCATTCAAGTATTTTAATTTCCTGCCTCTTGTCTCTGTAGACACGGCCTACGTGCGCATTTTTATCAGCGATGTCAACGATAACCAGCCGTCCTTCACTCAGCGCGCCTATTATGTGAGCGTGGACGAGGATCAGGATGTCGGATCCGTCGTGGTTACCGTGAGCGCTAATGACCCAGATGAAGGTGGCGTAAAGTTGGGGATCTATCATGTGATGTTCAGTTTATGGGGGCGCATGATCATAACCTTCCAGCTATTGTCAGATCTGGTGCCTTCTACGCTCTTAATGTCGCGCTTATATTCAGATTATCCCCAGTTCATCACGTTTTTCTAGGATCAATTATGTAGGTGATTAAAGCAAAAGTTATCTAGTAATGAATCATTTTTATTTAACAGTGGGTAATGACAGAAGTTTTCATGAAAACACCCCTGGAACTGGAGTTTGCTTTAAATAATAGAAACTGGCATCCTGCCCCCTTACTGATAGTCATTTCTGAATGGTGTTATACCTCCGCCCCCTTATAGAGGTGCCGCATGGATCTACCCATAGGCCCTCATTCCGAGTTGATCGCTCGCAAGGCGAATGTAGCAGAGTTACACACGCTAAGCCGCCGCCTACTGGGAGTGAATCTTAGCTTCGTAAAATTGCGACCGACGTACGCGCAATATTGCGATTACAAACGAGTTAGCAGTTTCTGAGTAGCTTCAGACTTACTCTGCCTGTGCGATCAGTTCAGTGCTTTTCGTTCCTGGCTGACGTCATAAACACACCCAGCGTTCGCCCAGGCACTCCCACCGTTTCTCCGGCCACTCCTGCGTTTTTTCCGGAAACGGTAGCGTTTCCAGCCACACGCCCCTAAAACGCCGTGCTTCCGCCCAGTAACACCCATTTCCTGTCAATCACAATGCGAACGTCGGAGCGATGAAAATGCCGTGAGTAAACTTACTTTCTTCATAGTAAAGTTACTTGGCGCAGTCGCAGTGCGAACATTGCGCATGCGCACTAAGAGAATTCTCACTGCGATGCGATGAAAAACTCCGAGCGAACAACTCGGAATGAGGGCCATAATCCCTTGCTGCTACTGCTTTCTCTTTAATGCAAATCTGACTTCTACTGCAGTGTGAATGGGTTCAAGACTTATAGGAAGGTTGTTACGCAATACAAAAGTTATATACAGTTGCGTATTATGCTCAAAATACAATATAATGCAGATCTCACACTGTATTGTAGTAGTAATTATCATCATCATCATCATAATATTTATCATAGAAGTCTTATTATACACCTGTTATCAATCTGTAAATGCTGAATGTTGAATTTGAGATGCCTGGATTAAGGGCCTGATTCATATTTGTAAGTAAAGCAAAAAAAAGTAAGCAATTGGGCAAAACCATGTGCACTGCAGGGGGGGGGGCAGATGTAACATGTGCAGAGAGAGGTAGATTTGGGTGGGTTATATTGTTTCTGTGCAGGGTAAATAATGGCTGCTTTATTTTTACACTGCAATTTAGATTTCAGTTTGACCACACCCCACCCAAATCTAACTCTCTCTGCACATGTTACATCTGCGCCCCCCCCCCCCTGCCACACCCCACCCATATCTAACTCTCTCTGCACATGTTACATATGCGCGCGCCCCCCCCCCCCCCCCCCCGCCACACCCCACCAAAATCTAACTCTCTCTGCACATGTTACATCTGCCCCTCCTGCCACACCCCACCCAAATCTAACTCTCTCTGCACTAGTCTTAGTAGTGCAACATGTAAGTATGGATTTCTGCCTCTCGTTATTTTGTGAGATGACTAAGACTTTATTTATTCTATTTGCCGCAAGTACTTTTTTCTATGAATAGTCCTGTGCGCTACAACCTTGTATTCTTCCTTAGGCATGAACGCCAACATCCGGTATCAAATCACAGCAGGGAACGTTGGGGGGGTTCTGGATGTGAACCCAGAAACAGGATCCATTTTGGTTGTCCACCCCCTGGATTACGAAGGCGTGAAAGTTTATGTCCTCACTCTGTTGGCGTCGGACGGGAAGTGGGAGGATTACGCTACAGTGACCATCAATGTCTTAAATCAAAATGATGAAGCTCCAGTCTTCTCTCTGAATGAGTACCGAGGAAGTATATCAGAGGGACTGGCTGTGCTACCAACGTTCGTGCTGCAGGTGAGGGTTCAGTCCGGTACAGGTCTACAGGTTACAGTTACTGGTCTATATGTAGCCATTACACATAATTCATGTTACCTATGAATGGAAGCTCAGCTGTCGGATGGTCCTGTTTAATTTCTAATAGATTTCTATTGTGTTTAATCCACAATGAGACTTAGTATTTAATAAACCTAATTAGTTTATCAATTTTGTTTTCAGGATCATTTAACCCTGTCTGCATATAACTGTTCAGCATACGTATGTATTTACAGATAGAAGAGTGTTGTGTCATGACATCACTTCCTGTGTGCAGTACCATTTCCTGTTAACGTCTCAATCATCCAATGGCGGTTTGAGCAGGGGCCTTTTTTTATTTTCAGATCTGTCCCAGTTAGCATCTGCTTAATGTAAAGTACAAGTGCTCAGTACTACTTCTGTATCCATCTAGAACTCAGCTGCCTACTCGCAATATATTTTTGAAAGTAAACTCCAATCCCGGCAAAGTAGATTTAATTTATGGTTACTCAAAGGGAATTTTCCACTTACAGATTATTTTCATTTATTGGTTATGACTGTAACTTTTACAATTCATGGTTAAATCCCCAGGCAAGAGGAATAACACCTTTTCCAGGTATAGAGGGAGCGTAGAAGGACAGTAGAAAGCAATGCAATGTAAAAGTTGCATGAGGGCTCATGTTAAACAATACATTAGTTATCTGGAGGTGGGGAGAACTCCAAGCATAAATTGCAACTATTACCAATAAACTGGTTTCACGTTAATGAATACTCCTTCTTATCACTGCCCAGGTTTCAGCCACTGATCCAGATCATGATGAACAGGGTGGTTTGAAGTACTCTCTTCATGGAACCGGTGCCGAGAACATATTTACCATCGATGAGAAGACGGGAAGTATCTTTGCGATGGAGACCCTGGACCGTGAGGAACACTCAGTTTGGAGATTTGTGGCACTGGCCACTGATGGTGAAGGTGATGGACTCACAGGCTTCACAGACGTAATAATTTATGTACAGGACATCAATGATAATGCTCCCAAGTTCATCTGTCCATTAAACATTTGCAATGCTAGCGTGGTAGAACATGCACCACCAAACACCTCAGTTATGGAGATGGCTGCCATAGATATAGACGACAAAAATCAAGGTCTAAATGCCATTTTAACCTACTCCATAGTGCCTGATCCATTAAATTTGTTGAGCTTAGAGATGTTTGCCATAAATCACAGTACTGGCTCCATTTATACAGCCCATGGTAATCTTGATAGAGAAGAGAATGATTCCTTCTTCATTGTGGTTGAAGTTCGAGATGGTGGTGGACTGTCCACCACTGGTACAGCAACAGTCACGATATTAGACATTAATGACAATGCCCCAAAATTTACTCAGGATATCTGGACTGCGGTCATCTTGGAGTCCAGTGAAGTCAACTCTAATGTCCTTCAAGTCTTTGCAACAGACATGGATATTGGGGACAATGCTTTGCTGACCTTTAGCATCATTGATGGAGATCCAGATCAGAAGTTTTCCATTGAGAACACTAGGAAAAATCACCAGGCGGAAATAAAACTGAAAAAAAGATTGGATTACGAGAACCCCCAAGAACGTTGGTTTAACCTCACAATTAAGGTGGAAGATCCAAATTTCTCCAGCACTTCCCAGTGTCTGATTGAATTACAAGACTGCAATGACCACTCTCCAGTCTTCAGTCCTTCACCGGTGCAAGTGGTCCCTTTTTATGAAAATATAACCGTAGGGAGCATAATCACACAAGTCACCGCATCTGATGCCGATTCTGGTAAAAATGGACAAATTACTTACAGTATTAGACACGATTCTGATGTTCTTGGTGAATTTGCTGTTGACCAAGTTGGCTCTATTATGGTAACAAAATCCCTGGACCGAGAAGTCCTTTCTCAATACACACTTGTCATTTTGGCAACTGATGAGGGTTCTCCGGCACAAACTGGCACAGTGACTGTGTTTCTTGACCTACTGGATGTCAACGATAATGGGCCGATGTTTGAGGGCATCTATAAACCTATAGTTTGGGAGAATGCACCCTGGCCCCAGACTATACGCGTGAACGAGAGCTCAAGTTTATTGCATGCTGTCGATCTGGACTCACCGGAGAATGGCCCACCTTTTCATTTCTCCCTGCCTACTGACCAACAGAATTTTTTCGACTTCCTTGTGGTGGATCATGGAGATAGCACAGCCTCAATTCAGACCCAGAGAGGCTTTGATAGAGAACAAGAGAAAGAGTTTCATCTCCCTGTGATTATAACGGATAGCGGGAGTCCACCGATGAGTTCTACGAACATGCTCACTATAACCATCAGTGATGAGAATGATAATGGTCACAAAGGAGGCCACAAGGAAATCTACATTTACACCAATGCAGGTAAGTAATAGAGATGAGCGCCTGAAATTTTTCGGGTTTTGTGTTTTGGTTTTGGGTTCGGTTCCGCGGCCGTGTTTTGGGTTCGAACGCGTTTTGGCAAAACCTCACCGAATTTTTTTTGTCGGATTCGGGTGTGTTTTGGATTCGGGTGTTTTTTTCCAAAAACACTAAAAAACAGCTTAAATCATAGAATTTGGGGGTCATTTTGATCCCAAAGTATTATTAACCTCAAAAACCATAATTTACACTCATTTTCAGTCTATTCTGAATACCTCACACCTCACAATATTATTTTTAATCCTAAAATTTGCACCGAGGTCGCTGTGTGAGTAAGATAAGCGACCCTAGTGGCCGACACAAACACCGGGCCCATCTAGGAGTGGCACTGCAGTGTCACGCAGGATGTCCCTTCCAAAAAACCCTCCCCAAACAGCACATGACGCAAAGAAAAAAAGAGGCGCAATGAGGTAGCTGTGTGAGTAAGATTAGCGACCCTAGTGGCCGACACAAACACCGGGCCCATCTAGGAGTGGCACTGCAGTGTCACGCAGGATGGCCCTTCCAAAAAACCCTCCCCAAACAGCACATGACGCAAAGAAAAAAAGAGGCGCAATGAGGTAGCTGTGTGAGTAAGATTAGCGACCCTAGTGGCCGACACAAACACCGGGCCCATCTAGGAGTGGCACTGCAGTGTCACGCAGGATGGCCCTTCCAAAAAACCCTCCCCAAACAGCACATGACGCAAAGAAAAAAAGAGGCGCAATGAGGTAGCTGACTGTGTGAGTAAGATTAGCGACCCTAGTGGCCGACACAAACACCGGGCCCATCTAGGAGTGGCACTGCAGTGTCACGCAGGATGGCCCTTCCAAAAAACCCTCCCCAAACAGCACATGACGCAAAGAAAAAAAGAGGCGCAATGAGGTAGCTGACTGTGTGAGTAAGATTAGCGACCCTAGTGGCCGACACAAACACCGGGCCCATCTAGGAGTGGCACTGCAGTGTCACGCAGGATGGCCCTTCCAAAAAACCCTCCCCAAACAGCACATGACGCAAAGAAAAAAAGAGGCGCAATGAGGTAGCTGTGTGAGTAAGATTAGCGACCCTAGTGGCCGACACAAACACCGGGCCCATCTAGGAGTGGCACTGCAGTGTCACGCAGGATGGCCCTTCCAAAAAACCCTCCCCAAACAGCACATGACGCAAAGAAAAAAAGAGGCGCAATGAGGTAGCTGACTGTGTGAGTAAGATTAGCGACCCTAGTGGCCGACACAAACACCGGGCCCATCTAGGAGTGGCACTGCAGTGTCACACAGGATGTCCCTTCCAAAAAACCCTCCCCAAACAGCACATGACGCAAAGAAAAAAAGAGGCGCAATGAGGTAGCTGTGTGAGTAAGATTAGCGACCCTAGTGGCCGACACAAACACCGGGCCCATCTAGGAGTGGCACTGCAGTGTCACGCAGGATGGCCCTTCCAAAAAACCCTCCCCAAACAGCACATGACGCAAAGAAAAAAAGAGGCGCAATGAGGTAGCTGTGTGAGTAAGATTAGCGACCCTAGTGGCCGACACAAACACCGGGCACATCTAGGAGTGGCACTGCAGTGTCACGCAGGATGTCCCTTCCAAAAAACCCTCCCCAAACAGCACATGACGCAAAGAAAAAAAGAGGCGCAATGAGGTAGCTGACTGTGTGAGTAAGATTAGCGACCCTAGTGGCCGACACAAACACCGGGCCCATCTAGGAGTGGCACTGCAGTGTCACGCAGGATGTCCCTTCCAAAAAACCCTCCCCAAACAGCACATGACGCAAAGAAAAAAAGAGGCGCAATGAGGTAGCTGACTGTGTGAGTAAGATTAGCGACCCTAGTGGCCGACACAAACACCGGGCCCATCTAGGAGTGGCACTGCAGTGTCACGCAGGATGTCCCTTCCAAAAAACCCTCCCCAAACAGCACATGACGCAAAGAAAAAAAGAGGCGCAATGAGGTAGCTGACTGTGTGAGTAAGATTAGCGACCCTAGTGGCCGACACAAACACCGGGCCCATCTAGGAGTGGCACTGCAGTGTCACGCAGGATGTCCCTTCCAAAAAACCCTCCCCAATCAGCACATGATGCAAAGAAAAAGAAAAGAAAAAAGAGGTGCAAGATGGAATTGTCCTTGGGCCCTCCCACCCACCCTTATGTTGTATAAACAAAACAGGACATGCACACTTTAACCAACCCATCATTTCAGTGACAGGGTCTGCCACACGACTGTGACTGATATGACGGGTTGGTTTGGACCCCCCCCAAAAAAGAAGCAATTAATCTCTCCTTGCACAAACTGGCTCTACAGAGGCAAGATGTCCACCTCATCTTCACCCTCCGATATATCACCGTGTACATCCCCCTCCTCACAGATTATCAATTCGTCCCCACTGGAATCCACCATCTCAGCTCCCTGTGTACTTTGTGGAGGCAATTGCTGCTGGTCAATGTCTCCGCGGAGGAATTGATTATAATTCATTTTAATGAACATCATCTTCTCCACATTTTCTGGATGTAACCTCGTACGCCGATTGCTGACAAGGTGAGCGGCGGCACTAAACACTCTTTCGGAGTACACACTTGTGGGAGGGCAACTTAGGTAGAATAAAGCCAGTTTGTGCAAGGGCCTCCAAATTGCCTCTTTTTCCTGCCAGTATAAGTACGGACTGTGTGACGTGCCTACTTGGATGCGGTCACTCATATAATCCTCCACCATTCTATCAATGTTGAGAGAATCATATGCAGTGACAGTAGACGACATGTCCGTAATCGTTGTCAGGTCCTTCAGTCCGGACCAGATGTCAGCATCAGCAGTCGCTCCAGACTGCCCTGCATCACCGCCAGCGGGTGGGCTCGGAATTCTGAGCCTTTTCCTCGCACCCCCAGTTGCGGGAGAATGTGAAGGAGGAGATGTTGACAGGTCGCGTTCCGCTTGACTTGACAATTTTGTCACCAGCAGGTCTTTCAACCCCAGCAGACCTGTGTCTGCCGGAAAGAGAGATCCAAGGTAGGCTTTAAATCTAGGATCGAGCACGGTGGCCAAAATGTAGTGCTCTGATTTCAACAGATTGACCACCCGTGAATCCTTGTTAAGCGAATTAAGGGCTGCATCCACAAGTCCCACATGCCTAGCGGAATCGCTCCCTTTTAGCTCCTTCTTCAATGCCTCCAGCTTCTTCTGCAAAAGCCTGATGAGGGGAATGACTTGACTCAGGCTGGCAGTGTCTGAACTGACTTCACGTGTGGCAAGTTCAAAGGGCATCAGAACCTTGCACAACGTTGAAATCATTCTCCACTGCACTTGAGACAGGTGCATTCCACCTACTATATCGTGCTCAATTGTATAGGCTTGAATGGCCTTTTGCTGCTCCTCCAACCTCTGAAGCATATAGAGGGTTGAATTCCACCTCGTTACCACTTCTTGCTTCAGATGATGGCAGGGCAGGTTCAGTAGTTTTTGGTGGTGCTCCAGTTTTCTGTACGTGGTGCCTGTACGCCGAAAGTGTCCCGCAATTCTTCTGGCCACCGACAGCATCTCTTGCACGCCCCTGTCGTTTTTTAAAAAATTCTGCACCACCAAATTCAAGGTATGTGCAAAACATGGGACGTGCTGGAATTGGCCCAGATTTAATGCACACACAATATTGCTGGCGTTGTCCGATGCCACAAATCCACAGGAGAGTCCAATTGGGGTAAGCCATTCCGCGATGATCTTCCTCAGTTGCCGTAAGAGGTTTTCAGCTGTGTGCGTATTCTGGAAAGCGGTGATACAAAGCGTAGCCTGCCTAGGAAAGAGTTGGCGTTTGCGAGATGCTACTACTGGTGCCGCCGCTGCTGTTCTTGCGGCGGGAGTCCATACATCTACCCAGTGGGCTGTCACAGTCATATAGTCCTGACCCTGCCCTGCTCCACTTGTCCACATGTCCGTGGTTAAGTGGACATTGGGTACAGCTGCATTTTTTAGGACACTGGTGACTCTTTTTCTGAGGTCTGTGTACATTTTCGGTATCGCCTGCCTAGAGAAATGGAACCTAGATGGTATTTGGTACCGGGGACACAGTACCTCCAACAAGTCTCTAGTTGGCTCTGCAGTAATGATGGATACCGGAACCACGTTTCTCACCACCCAGGATGCCAAGGCCTCAGTTATCCGCTTTGCAGTAGGATGACTGCTGTGATATTTCATCTTCCTCGCAAAGGACTGTTGAACAGTCAATTGCTTACTGGAAGTAGTACAAGTGGGCTTACGACTTCCCCTCTGGGATGACCATCGACTCCCAGCGGCAACAACAGCAGCGCCAGCAGCAGTAGGCGTTACACGCAAGGATGCATCGGAGGAATCCCAGGCAGGAGAGGACTCGTCAGAATTGCCAGTGACATGGCCTGCAGGACTATTGGCATTCCTGGGGAAGGAGGAAATTGACACTGAGGGAGTTGGTGGGGTGGTTTGCGTGAGCTTGGTTACAAGAGGAAGGGATTTACTGGTCAGTGGACTGCTTCCGCTGTCACCCAAAGTTTTTGAACTTGTCACTGACTTATTATGAATGCGCTGCAGGTGACGTATAAGGGAGGATGTTCCGAGGTGGTTAACGTCCTTACCCCTACTTATTACAGCTTGACAAAGGGAACACACGGCTTGACACCTGTTGTCCGCATTTCTGGTGAAATACCTCCACACCGAAGAGCTGATTTTTTTGGTATTTTCACCTGGCATGTCAACGGCCATATTCCTCCCACGGACAACAGGTGTCTCCCCGGGTGCCTGACTTAAACAAACCACCTCACCATCAGAATCCTCCTGGTCAATTTCCTCCCCAGCGCCAGCAACACCCATATTCTCCTCATCCTGGTGTACTTCAACACTGACATCTTCAATCTGACTATCAGGAACTGGACTGCGGGTGCTCCTTCCAGCACTTGCAGGGGGCGTGCAAATGGTGGAAGGCGCATGCTCTTCACGTCCAGTGTTGGGAAGGTCAGGCATCGCAACCGACACAATTGGACTCTCCTTGTGGATTTGGGATTTCAAAGAACGCACAGTTCTTTGCGGTGCTTTGCCTTTTGCCAGCTTGAGTCTTTTCAGTTTTCTAGCGAGAGGCTGAGTGCTTCCATCCTCATGTGAAGCTGAACCACTAGCCATGAACATAGGCCAGGGCCTCAGCCGTTCCTTGCCACTCCGTGTGGTAAATGGCATATTGGCAAGTTTACGCTTCTCCTCCGACAATTTTATTTTAGGTTTTGGAGTCCTTTTTTTACTGATATTTGGTGTTTTGGTTTTGACATGCTCTGTACTATGCCATTGGGCATCGGCCTTGGCAGACGACGTTGCTGGCATTTCATCGTCTCGGCCATGACTAGTGGCAGCAGCTTCAGCACGAGGTGGAAGTGGATCTTGATCTTTCCCTAATTTTGGAACCTCAACATTTTTGTTCTCCATATTTTAATAGGCACAACTAAAAGGCACCTCAGGTAAACAATGGAGATGGATGGATTGGATACTAGTATACAATTATGGACGGGCTGCCGAGTGCCGACACAGAGGTAGCCACAGCCGTGAACTACCGCACTGTACTGTGTCTGCTGCTAATATATAGACTGGTTGATAAAGAGGTAGTATACTCGTAACTAGTATGTATGTATAAAGAAAGAAAAAAAAACCACGGTTAGGTGGTATATACAATTATGGACGGGCTGCCGAGTGCCGACACAGAGGTAGCCACAGCCGTGAACTACCGCACTGTACTGTGTCTGCTGCTAATATATAGACTGGTTGATAAAGAGATAGTATACTCGTAACTAGTATGTATGTATAAAGAAAGAAAAAAAAACCACGGTTAGGTGGTATATACAATTATGGACGGGCTGCCGAGTGCCGACACAGAGGTAGCCACAGCCGTGAACTACCGCACTGTACTGTGTCTGCTGCTAATATATAGACTGGTTGATAAAGAGATAGTATACTCGTAACTAGTATGTATGTATAAAGAAAGAAAAAAAAACCACGGTTAGGTGGTATATACAATTATGGACGGGCTGCCGAGTGCCGACACAGAGGTAGCCACAGCCGTGAACTACCGCACTGTACTGTGTCTGCTGCTAATATATAGACTGGTTGATAAAGAGATAGTATACTCGTAACTAGTATGTATGTATAAAGAAAGAAAAAAAAACCACGGTTAGGTGGTATATACAATTATGGACGGGCTGCCGAGTGCCGACACAGAGGTAGCCACAGCCGTGAACTACCGCACTGTACTGTGTCTGCTGCTAATATATAGACTGGTTGATAAAGAGATAGTATACTCGTAACTAGTATGTATGTATAAAGAAAGAAAAAAAAACCACGGTTAGGTGGTATATACAATTATGGACGGGCTGCCGAGTGCCGACACAGAGGTAGCCACAGCCGTGAACTACCGCACTGTACTGTGTCTGCTGCTAATATATAGACTGGTTGATAAAGAGATAGTATACTCGTAACTAGTATGTATGTATAAAGAAAGAAAAAAAAACCACGGTTAGGTGGTATATACAATTATGGACGGGCTGCCGAGTGCCGACACAGAGGTAGCCACAGCCATGAACTACCGCACTGTACTGTGTCTGCTGCTAATATATAGACTGGTTGATAAAGAGATAGTATACTCGTAACTAGTATGTATGTATAAAGAAAGAAAAAAAAACCACGGTTAGGTGGTATATACAATTATGGACGGGCTGCCGAGTGCCGACACAGAGGTAGCCACAGCCGTGAACTACCGCACTGTACTGTGTCTGCTGCTAATATATAGACTGGTTGATAAAGAGATAGTATACTCGTAACTAGTATGTATGTATAAAGAAAGAAAAAAAAACCACGGTTAGGTCACTGGTATATACAATTATGGACGGGCTGCCGAGTGCCGACACAGAGGTAGCCACAGCCGTGAACTACCGCACTGTACTGTGTCTGCTGCTAATATAGACTGGTTGATAAAGAGATAGTATACTACTAATATTATATACTGGTGGTCAGGTCACTGGTCACTAGTCACACTGGCAGTGGCACTCCTGCAGCAAAAGTGTGCACTGTTTAATTTTAATATAATATTATGTACTCCTGGCTCCTGCTATAACCTATAACTGGCACTGCAGTAGTGCTCCCCAGTCTCCCCCACAATTATAAGCTGTGTGAGCTGAGCAGTCAGACAGATATATAATATATATAGATGATGCAGCACACTGGCCTGAGCCTGAGCAGTGCACACAGATATGGTATGTGACTGAGTCACTGTGTGCTGTGTATCGCTTTTTTCAGGCAGAGAACGGATTATAAATAAAAGTGGTGGTCACTGGTCACTATCAGCAAAACTCTGCACTGTACACTACTGAGTACTCCTAATGCTCCCCAAAATTAGTAAATCAAGTGTCTCTCTAATCTATTCTAATTCTAAACGGAGAGGACGCCAGCCACGTCCTCTCCCTATCAATCTCAATGCACGTGTGAAAATGGCGGCGACGCGCGGCTCCTTATATAGAATCCGAGTCTCGCGATAGAATCCGAGCCTCGCGAGAATCCGACAGCGTCATGATGACGTTCGGGCGCGCTCGGGTCAACCGAGCAAGGCGGGAAGATCCGAGTCGCTCGGACCCGTGAAAAAAAACATGAAGTTCTGGCGGGTTCGGATTCAGAGAAACCGAACCCGCTCATCTCTAGTAAGTAAGAGTATTAATTTAAGGTACAAGAGGATTCCAAACCTAAAACTAATCACATAAGGAATATATTATATAACTGTGCTAGTTTATAGATTAAGCAGCCACCAAATATTGGTCTTGTATAGATTTGGGCCACTGAGGTCCACACTCCAACTATGTTCTGTTTTGTTATAAGTTGTGCAAATACCTAGCATTAAATGCTGAGGACTGCTTTTCACAGTGGCTGCAGGGGAATCTGTGGAGCAGGGATGGGTGTGGGCTGGTACCATACAGGTTGGCATCTGCATAATTAATGCAGAATATATACATTTTAGGAATATAAACTTGACCCCTATATGGTTGTTAGGGACAGTACGTTGAAAAAAAGCAAATATCAGTGAAATGGAAAAGAAAACAGAAGCTCCGTTCCATAGTGCAGAGCAGGTTTTATGCTTTTAATTATTTAAAATTGCCTAAGGGAAGGTAAAACAGACATTTGTGCAAAGTGAACTTTATCCCTCAAAGGAACGGGTGTTCTAAGAATTAGTGGCCTGTGGGCAGACGTCAAACTTGATCTCCCCCATTCTCCTCTTGTTACATAGGGTATGATTCTATATGTGACATACTGTATAGGGTATGCTTCTGAGATGGACGCAGCGCTGATGTCACATGCAAATGGGTGGAGGAAAGTGGTCCATGGAGAAGGTTAGGAGGAAGAGAGATGGAGGTGGTATGAGGAGAAGGATAGAGGAGGAAGAGAGAAGGAGGTGGTATGAGGAGGAGGAGGAGGAGGAGGAGGAGGAGGAGGAGGAGGAGGAGGAGGAGGAAACGAGATGGAGGTGGTATGAGAAGGATAGAGGAGGAAGAGAGATGAAGGTGGTATGAGGAGAAGGATAGAGGAGGAAGAGAGATGGAGGTTGTATGAGAAGGATAGAGGAGGAAGAGAGATGGAGGTGGTATGAGGAGAAGGATAGAGGAGGAAGAGAGATGGAGGTTGTATGAGGAGAAGGATAGAGGAGGAAGAGAGATGGAGGTTGTATGAGGAGAAGGATAGAGGAGGAAGAGAGATGGAGGTGGTATGAGGAGAAGGATAGAGGAGGAAGAGAGATGGAGGTTGTATGAGAAGGATAGAGGAGGAAGAGAGATGGAGGTGGTATGAGGAGAAGGATAGAGGAGGAAGAGAGATGGAGGTTGTATGAGAAGGATAGAGGAGGAAGAGAGATGGAGGTGGTATGAGGAGAAGGATAGAGGAGGAAGAGAGATGGAGGTTGTATGAGAAGGATAGAGGAGGAAGAGAGATGGAGGTGGTATGAGGAGAAGGATAGAGGAGGAAGAGAGATGGAGGTTGTATGAGGAGAAGGATGGAGGAGGAAGAGAGATGGAGGTTGTATGAGGAGAAGGATAGAGGAGGAAGAGAGATGGAGGTTGTGTGAGGAGAAGGATAGAGGAGGAAGAGAGATGGAGGTGGTATGAGGAGAAGGATAGAGGAGGAAGAGAGATGGAGGTGGTATGAGGAGAAGGATAGAGGAGGAAGGTGGATGAGGATATAGAAAGGAAGAAAGAAGGATGATGTAGGTGGGGGATAAAGAAGGGGATGGAGTAGTGTAACTTCACTTTATGGCTGTCTGTTCCCATGGTATAGCTGGGTCTCATTGAGCGCCCTCCATGGCGCAGAGCCTGCAGAACTGATCCATTGTACTGTAGGGAAGAGGCAATAACATGCCATTGATGCAGTAAAGGAGGCAGGGATCAGATACCTCAGGCAGGTACATAGATGTACGATACTGTTTGTAACTAGGAAACTCTCTGTGTAGTGTGGTGGACACTAGGATACTCTCTGTGTAGCGTGGTGGACACTAGGATACTCTCTGTGTAGCGTGGTGGACACTAGGATACTCTCTGTGTAGCGTGGTGGACACTAGGATACTCTCTGTGTAGCGTGGTGGACACTAGGATACTCTCTGTGTAGCGTGGTGGACACTAGGATACTCTCTGTGTAGCGTGGTGGACACTAGGATACTCTCTGTGTAGTGTGGTGGACACTAGGATACTCTCTGTGTAGCGTGGTGGACACTAGGATACTCTCTGTTTTGTGTAGCAGTCACTATGATGCTGTTTTCTATAGCAGTTAATAGGATACATTTTGAATTGTACAGTGACCACTAGGTTGCTCCTTGTATGTTGGTCATTAGGATGCCCTCTGCATTGTGTGTGTGTCCCTCACTATTACGCTTTCTATTATTGGCGGTCACTGGAATGCTCTCTGTACTGCTCTATTCTGTCAGACAGGAAGCTTACCGACTCAGGACAAGAGGCTGATCTGTTGAGGGCACTTAATATTGGGATTTGTTCCTTGGATGATGGCTGCCACCATTAAGGATACCCAATGTCAAGGCCTGACCTCTCAGATAAACTTTGGACTATAGGTCAGGGTCCCTATCCCCTCTACCACCATGCCAATGAAAAACAAATGAACATTTTACTGGCCCTCTAGGTGCAGGGTGGGCCCATGAGGCTCACTGACACCCTTAACTCATAGTGCAACACAACCTGCACCCATGGGGGATACACCTCTGCTTACCTGTCTTACTGAGCCTGGCACACTAGAGGGGTGTGTACCCTGTAGCGCCACCCAGGGCACAGGGATTTTGTTCTGTGACGTCACGTGTGCCGTAGTTTATCGGCCCAAGGGGCATAGGTACAATACTAGAGGACACTGGGCCCACACATTATGATTATGGCAAGTGATGGGATGTACAGGATACACTCAGCTCGTTCAGACAAGACAGCAGATATAGGGCCTGATTCCGTCTAGATAGACACCTCCTGCATGCATCTGCGAGGATCCGACGAGTGCTGCGTCAGAGAACGTAGCCTTGGAGCACCATCGCGACCATTGATCGCAATTCACAATGTTTGTAGCCACTGGCCAGTCTGCGTAAGCTGAATCGTACTCGGGGTGGCCATAGGATCTGGACACTCGGGTCCAGGAAGTCTCCATCCAACAACACAAACTCTGGACCCATCACGCCTTCAAACGGGTGGTCTTCAGTATGCCGACTGTCGGGATCCCGGCGCACAGTATACCGGCGCCGGAATCCCGACAGCCGGCATACTGACACTTGTTCTCCCTCGTGGGGGGTCCACGACCCCCCTGGAGGGAGAATAAAATGGCGTGCACTGTGCCTGCAGCGTGGCGAGCCCGCAAGGGGCTCATTTGCGGTCGCCACGCTGTTGGTATGCCGGTGGTTGGGCTCCCGGCGCCGGTATACTGGTCGCCGGGAGCCCGGCCGCCGGCATACCATGCTACACCCCTTCAAACAATGTGGTTGGGACACAAATATGAATCAGGTCCGTGGACTGTATTTGTGAGATACATTAACTCTGTAAAACAGGTTTTTCTTCCCCAGGAGAGTTTATAAATCATCTCCGCTGTGCAAATTATTTTCTATTTTATTTTCTACCCCCTGAGCTTTTGCCATTTTAAATACGTAAAAAAGACTGAGCAAATAAATCGGCTGGGCGAGCGTTCAGAAAATAACCTGACTTATTTAATTCCTCATCCTATACGCCATGCATCCAACTGGCATTCTAAATTATATCGTCTTTTTTTCCCCCTGCCTTGTGAATCACCTAAAATAACGGCTCCCTCATCTCATTCCTCTCTCCTCGTTCCAGTACATGACAGTGAAATGCAGGATTTCTCTGTCCCAAATGCATTATTTTGCATTTATTGGCATTCAAATGCAGCGGTCACCCTTTCAGTCGTTCCTCTAATTTACTGAAACCATTAATCTTGATGTTTCACTCCCCTGGAACGTCAGCGCTGCTCCAAGGATATATTTACTCTAATGGTTGGAGACTGCTATAATGTGATTCAGTTTTTGAACTGTACTTCAACCTGATTATACAGAAACACAAACACAACGCCGCAACAAAACATTTTCTTTTTGAAAAATAAAGGTCAGCGTGGAGTTCCGACACACCAGCTGACAGTAACGAACGCGTATACGCTGACATGGCGCAATAAGGAAGAAACAAAACAACAAAAGAAAACAACTGAGGGGTAAATTTACTAAGGTGGGAGTTTTTTAGAACTGGTGATGTTGCCTATAGCAACCAATCAGATTCTATCTATTATCTTCTAGAAGCAGCTTGATAAATGTTAAGTAGAATCAGATTGGTTGCTATGGGCAACATCACTAGTTCTAAAAAACTCCCACCTTAGTAAATTTACCCGAGAGTGTGTGCGTTTCTAAAGTGCATTCAGAGAATCTTTTTGTTAAGTAGGTTAATGGCATGTAAAATATATGAGCTATGAATCTGTAGCGTCCTCGCACAACATGGATTGTTTGTGACAGAATTAGCCGTAAGTAACCCGTTTCCGCAGTGGACATTGGTAGGAATTAATATTTATATCCGGAGCCTCTTTTTGTTGTCACGCTGCTTTCATGCTTTGTTGAGTTGATAAATTTGGGAAGATGGGACAAGAGCGGGTTATAATAATTAATAGAATGTTATTAAATTCAGAGTTGTTTTATGTTCGGCTGCTAGAGTATTACAGGTATTATAATTCCAATGGAATAAATTACTTTTACTGCTTGTTTTGCTTTTATTTTTAACTACAGTATCTGGGAAACCAGAGCAGACCTGGTAAAGTGCTGAAGGAAATACCCGGGTGTAAATAGGGCGATACGGCACGTTATTCTGGACCCTACCGGTGGGCGACCTGTGTGCTTGGTGTGTGAAAGTCACTCCCACATGTGCGCGGTTGACCGTTGTTTTCTGTATTGCGTCTGAGCCTGATTGCGCACAGAGACGCAGCACAGAATTGGACGCATAGGGCTAAATTTACTAACGCTTCTAAAACAGAGAAATGGTGATGTTGCCCATAGCAACCAATCACATGCTGCCTATAATTTCTCTATTGCCTTATAGAAAATTACAGCATCTAATTGGTTGCTAAGGGCAACATCACGATTTCTCTCTTTTAGAAGCCGATGTGGGCGTGTCTATGCTAGTGTCTGCATTCAAAGACGCACAGCCGCCCACTCAGGAGGCCGTACTTGGACAAAGAAGCTGCACCCGCCGTAGGGAACGTTTGGCTGGTGAGACCATTGGTGCGGCTAAATACACACAATGACGGAAATGCATCGGCTTAAGATGCTGCAAGTGACCGTCTCAGCTGTTTAAAAATTGGAAGCGGCATTAGCATCTGTGTCCTGCACTGAATCGGACCACGATGAGGCCGGGATGGGTTTCTAAGGGCATTAGAAATAACACTCGTCCTCCTCCCCCTCCCGTCATCCCCAGGACCAGTCTATACACAATGTGTGACTGTGGCCTACAAGATACAGCGGCATCTCTATGTACCCTAAAACAGGCCCTGCTCACCAGAGCCGGCCCTAGGCATAGGCAAACTAGGCAAATGCCTGTGTGCTGTGGCTCCCTGGGGCGCCTCAGGGGGTGGTCTTCAGTATGCCGGCGGTCGGGCTCCCGGCGCCCAGCATACCGGCGCCGGGAGCCCGACAGCCGGCATACCGACACTTATTCCCCCTCGTGGGGGTCCATGACCCCCCTGGAGGGAGAATAAAATAGTGTGGCGCGCGTAGCGCACCACCGTGCCCGTAGCGTGGCGAGCGCAGCGAGCCCACAAGGGGCTCATTTGCGCTCGCCACACTGTCGGTAAGCCGGCGGCCGGCATCCCGGCATCCCGGCGCCGGTATGCTGGTCGCCGGGAGGCCGGCCGCCGGCAGATCGTAGTGAACCCGCCTCAGGACACGTGCGGGGGGGCCTTGGATTGGTGGTCCAGGACCAATTCAAGTTATTTATAGTCAATGTCATTGGCAGACGCCAGCACTGGTTTTGCCTATCATAAAATACGTGCACACACAGAAGCAAATCCTGTCCCCCACCATATAACTGATCCTAAGGATGATAGATAGATAGATAGATAGATAGATAGATAGATAGATAGATAGACTATTTTTTTTAAACCCCCACTCTGACACGTTAAGGGGGGTTAAAGGGGCCCAGAGATATCAGTGTGCTGGGCCCCAAGATTTCTGTTTCTGGCCCTGACCCTAACCCAGACCCCTAAACTTACCCTAATGTCTTAACCCCAAAGGGTGCCGTGCTTTATGAATCAAACCTATTACATGCAGGTATCTCTCTCTCTCTTTCTCTCTCTCTCTCTCTCTCTCTCTCTATATATATACCATTTTTTTTAAACCCCTCTCTGCCAAGTAAAGGGGGGTTGCATGGGCCTCAGAGTTATCAGTGTACCGGGCCCCAAGACTTCTGTTGCCGGCCCTGATCACAGGAGGCGTGGACATGCACCCTTAGAAACACCCCCAGAAAAAATAGTTAATTAAGCGCCTCATGGCCGCACTGCAGCCCGGCACACCGCCGCGTGTACAGAGCTGAGGAGAAGAGCAGCAGCTGCCAGGTAAGAGGGGGTGGGGGGCCTGGGTCCCCACTGTGCCCCTCCATCAGACCTGGGCCCGGCTACTTAGTACCCTCTCTCCTCCCCTCTGTTTGGCAGCTGTTATCCAGGAAGGTTCTCTCCGAGAAATGATTGCGAATGACCCCATTATTTGTTGTTTCCTCCGCACAGCGTCTCCTTCCCAGGTGGAGATTGGAAAGGTCTTTGCTCCAGATGAAGACGACTGGAATAATAAAACCTATACAGCCGCCTCGGAGATGCCTGCGTAAGCTCCATGCCACAACTCACACTCACAGAGGGGAAGAGTGGTTTATGTCCATCCATATCATGCGCCACCCCCCAGCCACAAACCTCTCATCAGCTCCTCCATCCACTTCATGACATCACGCGGTACTCATCCCCACACCGTCTGTCTGGTCACCACCTCATATCACTCCTAGGTCCCGCTTATGAAGCTCCTTACACCGCCTGACCATTGCCTCCCAACCTGCACTCATCCAAGTGCTCACTCAATAACCACCCTGTTTACTACAGCTGACACCTCCTCTGGGTACTACCAGCTATAGCCCCAATCTCCTTTCCGAGTCCCAGATTTACCCTGTCCTTCTACACCAGGGGTTACCTAATAAAGGTCTTCTAGTGTGAAGTACAGGGGCAAAAGTGGATTGTCCAAACATTGATTTTCCATCCTCATATAACGTTCATTTAGCAGTCAGTACATGGCCTCCAGCAACGTTGATTAGATGTAATGGCTTCTGAGTTTCGTTTCCTTTTGCCGTATCTTTGTATCACCAGACAATCCGTTTTCATTGCCGTCGTAAACGACACAAAATCGCTCTGTGAATGCAGTTGTAACCCAATGCAAAAAATCTAAATCTGCCTCATGATACAAATGCATGGCGGAGAGCACAGACTTCTTATTTAGAAAGTTACAAGCCAATACATTTATGTTGACCACCCCTTTAAAATCAGATGATAGTTCCAAGATACAGTAACAATTCATGAGAACGTCTCTGTATTGTGCGATATTCATTGGAAAATATTGTGCCCAGTTTCTAATGTCTACATCTATTTTCCAGTAGATGCTCGGTAATAATATCACGCACCGGAGAACAATAAAAGATAAATACTGAAAATATACATCTCATGCTCATATGTTCTTTCACTATTAGATCCTGTACAGATGTGTCCTCATACACTAATGCTGCAGTCGCAATAAACAGCCCTTCTGGGTGCGCCAGGTCCCTCACAAGTCAGCTTGCGCTGAGAGTCTTGATCGCAAAGGGATTGCGACAATCCACTCACATACAAGTGTCGTGCCAAATTAATCAGTGCCGTCTTGTGAGGCTGTTTGACGCAAAAAGATGCTAAGCACAAGCCAGGTAGCACAGAACCTATCAGCTCTCTGGCGCAAGGCGTCTCACGCCACATGGCTTATTGAGGCTAGGTGTTCAGATGTGTCCTTCATCTTGTTGCGCCTAGTCATCAGCGCGTTTACCAGCGCTGGACATCTTTTTGTCCGAAAATGTGCCTTATTCGCATTTCTATGCAAATAGAACACACAAGGAGACTGTGTGCAACTATGGCTGCATCTGCATGCGAACGTTACAGTGTGAAAACACTGTAGTGTAGCATTTCGTATGCAGATACAGCTGCAGTCGCACACAGAATATAGGCATGCTGCATATCATTGCAGAGTCAGAGTCTGCTTGTGCAACGCCCGATGTTAGCAGAGTTACACGGTTACACCAGCTCATTCACGCCAGACATGGCGCATTGAGGCTAAATGTATGAGGACACATATGTGTATATCCATTTTGTTGCACTTTGCGCAGCTAATCCTCTGGTGCTGTTTGGTACGACAAGCACAAAAAAAAGTGGGTTCCCGGCTCCGGAACAAACTTTTGCCTATCGCCCCATCTAAAATGAAGGACCATATGCAAAAGACATTGAATTGCTTTGTAACACTAATATCCCAATACTCTGTTAATCCTACTGTGTATTCTTCTTGTTTAGGCACTTTCTATTGGACCATACCACAGGGACTCTGCTGATGGAGAACAGCGACCAAGGAACTTACAATCTAACGGTCAACGTTTCAGACGGCATTTGGCCAGATGTTACATCTACTGTGCAAATTCATGTAAAAGATTTAACGAGCGAGGCCATCTCCAGCTCCATATCTCTGGCACTAACAGGTATGGAGACACTTTTACACTGATCCGGCTTCACATTCCATCCTAAGACTTCACATTCCATTCCACCCTAAGACTTCACATTCCACCCTAAGACTTCACATTCCATCCAACACATTCCATCCAAAGACTTCACATTCCATTCCACCCTAGGACTTCACATTCCATCCATAGACTTCACAATCCATCCAAAGACTTCACATTCCATCCAAAGACTTCACATTCCATCCAAAGACTTCACATTCCATTCATAGACTTCACATTCCATCCAAAGACTTCACATTCCATCCAACACATTCCATCCTTAGACTTCACATTCCATCCTTAGACTTCACATTCCACCCTTAGACTTCACATTCCATCCTTAGACTTCACATTCCACCCTTAGACTTCACATTCCATCCTTAGACTTCACATTCCATCCAAAGACTTCACATTCCATCTAAAGACTTCACATTCCATCTAAAGACTTCACATTTCATCCAAAGACTTCACATTCCATCCAAAGACTTCACATTCCATTCCACCCTAAGAGTTCACATTCCACCCTAAGACTTCACATTCCACCCTAAGACTTCACATTCCACCCTAAGACTTCACATTCCATCCAAAGACTTCACATTCCATCCAAAGACTTCACATTTCATCCAAAGACTTCACATTTCATCCAAAGACTTCACATTTCATCCAAAGACTTCACATTCCATTCCACCCTAAGAGTTCACATTCCATCCAAAGACTTCACATTCCATTCCACCCTAAGACTTCACATTCCACCCTAAGACTTCACATTCCACCCTAAGACTTCACATTCCATCCATAGACTTCACATTCCATCCAAAGACTTCACATTCCATCCAAAGACTTCACATTCCATCCAAAGACTTCACATTCCATTCCACCCTAAGACTTCACATTCCACCCTAAGACTTCACATTCCCTCCAACACATTCCATCCAAAGACTTCACATTCCATTCCACCCTAAGACTTCACATTCCAAAGACTTCACATTCCATCCATAGACTTCACATTCCATCCAAAGACTTCACATTCCATTCCACCCAAAGACTTCACATTCCACCCTAACACTTCACATTCCATCCAAATACTTCACATTCCACCCTAACACTTCACATTCCATCCAAAGACTTCACATTCCACCCAAAGACTTCACATTCCACCCAAAGACTTCACATTCCACCCTAACACTTCACATTCCACCCAAAGACTTCACATTCCACCCTAACACTTCACATTCCACCCTAACACTTCACATTCCACCCTAACACTTCACATTCCACCCTAACACTTCACATTCCATTCCACCCTAAGACTTCACATTCCACCCTAAGACTTCACATTCCACCCTAAGACTTCACATTCACCCTAACACTTCACATTCCACCCTAACACTTCACATTCCATCCAAAGACTTCACATTCCACCCTAAGACTTCACATTCCACCCTAACACTTCACATTCCACCCTAACACTTCACATTCCAACCACCGTTTACACATTTTCTTTCTTCAGCCCCAACCGCTTCATTTTTTGTAAGCATGAACCATATCATCCCTTTGTCCTCGTCCCCTCGTAACCGCTAAATGTGGGGACAGGGAGAGGTGGGGAGTGTAAAATCATGAATGGGATAATGTATCTTCTACGTACGATGATGAGAATATTCAAAGTTCCGAGTGAGGTTTGTCACCGTATAAAGGATGAGAATATGGGAACTTTTCTACAGTAACTTCCAATATCCTAATACGGTGCAGATGCCATTTCCTAGTAGTAACTGCATTTTTAAAAACCTGCAATAATATGGACAGAATATAACTTAGTTATAATGTACATTGGAATTCAGTTACTTTCAAAACATGAAGAATATACAGATGTGTCCTCACTTACTGGGTGTGCAGCTGCATACACTATGCAACGAGACCCCGACACATGTCTGAGAAGTGTAGCGTCCCGCATTCTATTTCAATTTTCCATATTAATGGCATCGAATAGCCGCTCGCAGTGTACTAGACACGTTGGGCTGTGACTGTAACCGCACAGGAAATTGTTTTACACAAAGTTGCAGATGATGCATAACGGATCCTGGAGTAAGGAGAAGCCGCGTCATCTGCATCAGAGACCGTCTTACACAGATTCAGACTCATCCGCACACAGGGCCTAATTCAGATCTGATCACTAGCAGGCGATTTTTGCAGTGCTGCGATCAGATAGTCGCAGTCCATAGGGGAGTGTATTTTAGCTGCGCAAGTGTGCGATCACATGTGTAGCCGAGCTGTACAAACAGATCTTGTGTAGTCTCTGCGCAGCCCAGGAGTTACTCAGCCGCTGCGATCACATCAGCCTGTCCGGGACTGGAATTTGCGTCAGACACCCGCCCTGCAAACGCCTGGACACGCCTGCTTTATTCCAATCACTCCCAGAAAATGGTCAGTTGCCACCCACAAACGCCTTCTTCCTGTCAATCTCCTTGCGAACGCCCGTGTGATCGTATTTATCGCACCATCCCATCGTTGACCGGTGATTCGCTTTGCAGCCGTCCGTCGCGCCTATGTATTATGATGCATACGCATGTGCAGTTTGGATCAGATCGCCCGCTGTGCGAAAACGCAGCCTAGCGATCAGGTCTGAATGACCCCCACAGATGTACAAATGTTACACACACACACACACACACACACACACACACACACACACACACACACACACACACACACGGCAGCATTATCGTTTTTGTCACTCCCAGACTCTTTTTCTATGGAAACTACACCTCCTGCCAATCAAAATGTGTAGTCCTGACTCCTGACACACCCCTGTCTCCTCCCTTATATAGAGGCCCCGTTCCTTGCAGTCTCTCTGTGTCCTCTCTGATGGTGGCTCAAATCCCTCTGTGTTAGTTGGCCACACCCCCTATGGTGGCTGGTCACACCCCTTAAGCATGCCCACTCCACTCACTGCATCCCCTAGTGGGCCCTTGATGCCCCAGTGGATCCCAAAAGATGCTTATCCCTATGCCAGCCTCTAGGTGGCACACCGCTGTTCTAAGCAATGCGTAGAGAGCCATGTATAGGTATCACAAGCGTCACACTCTGTACGAGGTTCATGTTGACATTCTGTTTACTGAACATATTTCTTTAGACGTCACTGCCGAAGAGTTTATACAGAGGGATCAGCTAGGGGACACCAAAGCCGACCAACTGCGGAGGGTCCTGGCGGAAATCGTCCCAGCTCAGCCGGCAAATGTCCAGATCTTCAGCCTGAACAGCGAAGAGCGAGTGACAGAACTGCGCCTGGCTGTCCTGGGTTCCTCCTCTTACTACAGAGCCGAGCGACTGCTGAGTGCCATCGTCTCGCACAGGAACAAGGTGGGTTCTCGGGTCAATATCCACCAAGTGTCTGGCAGAAGTCGTCTCACTTGTACACAGTCTCCATGGCCTCCCGCCTGGATATAGGGGGTAATTCAGAGCTGGTCGCAGCAGCAAATTTGTTAGCAGTTGGGAAAAACCATGTGCACTGCAGGGGGAGGGGGGGGGGGGCAGATGTAACATGTGCAGAGAGAGTTAGATTTGGGTGGGTTATATTGTTTCTGTGCAGGGTAAATACTGGCTGCTTTATTTTTACACTGCAATTTAGATTTCAGCTTGAACACACCACACCCAAATCTAACTCTCTCTGCACATGTTACATCTGCCTCCCCTGCAGTGCACATGGGCCCTCATTCCGAGTTGTTCGCTCGCAAGCTGCTTTTAGCAGCATTGCACACGCTAAGCCGCCGCCTACTGGGAGTGAATCTTAGCTTAGCAGAATTGCAAACGCAAGATTAGCAGAATTGCGAATAGAAATTTCTTAGCAGTTTCTGAGTAGCTCGACACTTACTCTGTCACTGTGATCAGTTCAGTCAGTTTCGTTCCTGGTTTGACATCACAAACACACCCAGCGTTCACCCAGGCACTCCCCCGTTTCTCCAGTCACTCCCGCGTTTTTCCCAGAAACGGCAGCGTTTTTTCACACACTTCCATAAAACGGCCAGTTTCCGCCCAGAAACACCCACTTCCTGTCAATCACACTCCGATCACCAGAACGAAGAAAAAACCTCGTAATGCCGTGAGTAAAATACCTAACTGCATAGCAAATTTACTTGGCGCAGTCGCAGTGCGAACATTGCGCATACGCAATTAGCAGAAAATCGCTGCGATGCGAAGAAAATTACCGAGCGAACAACTCGGAATGAGGGCCATGGTTTTGCCCAATTGCTAACAGAATTTCTGCTGCGATCAACTTGGAATTACCCCCATGGTTTTGCCCAACTTCTAACAAATTTGCTGCTGCGATCAGGTCAGAATTAGACCCATAGCTGGCTGCTTATGGTATTAAGATTTAGATTTTCATATTCAATTGTATTCACTGACTTTTGTCAATTAGCAACACTCAAATCATAGAATACCAACAGGATCTAACACAATCTATAAAATATCAGCGCAGGCTTCAAAAGCAGAACAGGGGGTGTAGGGTGGCAGTGGAGAATGGAGAGGAGTGCTTCCAAAGACGCTTCTTATCCCTTTGTAATTATCTACCCAACAGTATAGTAAAGAACAGTAAGTAACCCACAGTTTTATATTAATATATATATATATGGCAAAAATGGAAGACTCATAGCAAACCCAGTAACTGGTGTCTGCAGTTACATGTTAGCTGCAAAAATGTTTATAAATGTAACAAAAAAGTAAAAAAAAATATATATATTGACTTTGAAATGACCGTTAGAAACGGACTAGCTGCTTTGGCCAACGTCTCCACTTTATCTCTCTCCAAGGCTTGATTCATCTCCCCCAGGTGTGGTATGTTATGTTGACGTCCAGAATGTTGACAGTCACAATGCCGACATAGCATTTTCTGACTATTTAAGCCCTAAACCTAAATCTAGCACTTAGGCTGTGCACACATGGCGCGATGCGCCGTACAGTCCGGCACTGACTATTTGACGGCCGATATAGTCCATGTTGGGCTGCCTGCACAGTCTATTTTTACTTGCAATGCCGATCCCGTGGGACCGCACATCGGCATCGCAAGGACTACACACATGGGCCCTCATTCCGAGTTGTTCGCTCGTTAGCTGCTTTTAGCAGCATTGCACACGCTAGGCCGCCGCCCTCTGGGAGTGAATCTTAGCTTAGCAGAATAGCGAACGAAAGATTAGCAGAATTGCGAATAGAAATTTCTGTGCAGTTTCTGAGTAGCTCCAGACTTACTCCTACACTGCGATCAGTTCAGTCAGTTTCGTTCCTGGTTTGACGTCACAAACACACCCAGCGTTCGCCCAGACACTCCCCCATTTCTCCAGCCACTCCCGCGTTTTTCCCAGAAACGGCAGCGTTTTTTTGCACACGCCCAGAAAACGGCCAGTTTACGCCCAGAAACACCCACTTCCTGTCAATCACAGTACGATCACCAGAACGATGAAAAATCCTCGTTATGCAGTGAGTAAAATAGCTAACTTTTGTGTAAAATAACTAACCGCATGCGCTCTGCGAACCTTGCGCATGTGCAGTAAGCGACTAATCGCAATATAGCGAAAATCGGCAACGAGCTAACAACTCGGAATGACCACCATGGTGCGTCTCGCACTATATAGTCAAAATCATAAGAACAATCGCACCGTGTGTACACACCTTAACGTGTGCTGGTGAAATGCACAATGATGACTTTATGACTGGATACCCTCTATTATGCCCACTCTTATGCCGCTATTCTGTGTCTCTGAAGAATGGAAAAGTAGGGATCAGAGAAGTACAGTGTTGGGGAGAAGCGGAGCTATACTGTAACTGGTTGGTATTAAGGGCAGAGGATAAGGTAGGAAAATGTAATCATTTCTAGACTATAGAACATGATACATAGGCAGCGTCTGATGCACTACTGACTCTGAGAACGTTAATTTGGTGTGATGGGCCCACTTTACCTGGATGTGAGGTCTACATGTACGGAGAGACGTTATGATGTGCTCAGTCCGGCTGGCTTCAGAAGACTTGATGAATGTGAAAGTTGTCACATGAATAATGTATCTGGCTGTACACAGCCGTACACCACAATACCATTTGTCTGCTGACATAAAATCTATCCTTTACTTTTATGGCTCTTTCCCTTTTGTTTCATCGTCTTTTTCTCCAACGTCAGATCCAGGCAGCTGTGCAGACGGAGATATTCCCAGGAGGAGCAGACTTCTGCCTACGTGCAGTATGTTTGAGGGGTGGCGGGTGCAGTAAACATAGTGGAATCGCAGACTCCCCAAAACTTGTAGATGGGGGCAGCGCCTCTTTTGTTTCAATCATCCACAACTTGAGTGCAGCGTGCAGATGTCCATCGTATGTCCGGGATCGAAATTTCTGCAACTCTTTGCCCCAAAACCCATGTCTAAATGGTGGAACTTGTGTAGATGCTACTAGTGGATACCGGTAAGTTAAATAATTATTATTGGTTTATAGGAGCTGGGTATAACAAGTCTAGGGTTGCATTGTTCAAGGTGTAGTATCCTGATAATGTCTAATCAGTACAGTTCCATGTGACCCTAACATACACTCAGACTGTAATACACCGTCCAGGGCCAGAAATTATTCCATTGTGTGACCAGGACCCATTCCATTGTGTGACCAGGAACATTCCATTGTGTGGCCATGAACCATTCCATTGTGTGGCCAGGAACCATTCCGTTGTGTGGCCAGGAACCATTCCGTTGTGTAGCCAGGAACCATTCCGTTGTGTGGCCAGGAACCATTCCGTTGTGTGGCCAGGAACCATTCCATTATGTGGCCAGGAACCATTCCATTATGTGGCCAGGAATCATTCCGTTATGTGGCCAGGAACCATTCCATTATGTGGCCAGGAACCATTCCGTTGTGTGACCAAGAACCATTCCGTTGTGTGGCCAGGAACCATTCCATTGTGTGACCAGGAACCATTCCATTGTGTGACCAGGAACCATTCCATTTAGTGGCCAGGAACCATTCCATTGTGTGACCAGGAACCATTCCATTTAGTGGCCAGGAACCATTCCATTGTGTGGCCAGGAACCATTCCATTGTGTGATGAGGGACCATTCCATTGTGTGGCTAGGAACCATTCCATTGTGTGACCAGGAACCATTCCATTGTGTGGCCAGGAACCATTCCATTGTGTGGCCAGGAACCATTCCATTGTGTGGCCAGGAACCATTCCATTGTGTGGCCAGGAACCATTCCATTGTGTGGCCAGGAACCATTCCATTGTGTTGACAGGAACCATTCCATTGTGTGGCCAGGAACCATTCCATTATGTGGCCAGGAACCATTCCATTGTGTGGCCAGGAACCATTCCATTATGTGACCAGGAACCATTCCATTGTGTGACCAAGAACCATTCAGTTGTGTGGCCAGGTACCATTCCGTTGTGAACCATTCAATTGTGTGGCCAGTAATCATTCCATTGTGGGCCAGGAACCATTCCGTTGTGTTGCCAGGAACCATTCCATTATGTGGCCAGGAACCATTCCATTGTGTGGCCAGGAACCATTCCATTGTGTGGCCAGGAACCATTCCATTGTGTGATGAGGGACCATTCCATTGTGTGGCTAGGAACCATTCCATTGTGTGACCAGGAACCATTCCATTGTGTGGCCAGGAACCATTCCATTGTGTAGCTAGGAACCATTCCATTGTGTGGCCAGGAACCATTCCATTGTGTGGCCAGGAACCATTCTGTTGTGTGGCCAGGAACCATTCCATTATGTGGCCAGGGACCATTCCATTGTGTGGCCAGGAACCATTCCATTATGTGACCAGGAACCATTCCATTGTGTGACCAAGAACCATTCAGTTGTGTGGCCAGGTACCATTCCGTTGTGAACCATTCAATTGTCTGGCCAGTAATCATTCCATTGTGGGCCAGGAACCATTCCGTTGTGTTGCCAGGAACCATTCTATTATGTGGCCAGGAACCATTCCATTGTGTGGCCAGGAACCATTCCATTGTGTGGCCAGGAACCATTCCATTGTGTGGCCAGGAACCATTCCATTGTGTGGACAGGAACCATTCCATTGTGTGGACAGGAACCATTCCATTGTGTGGCCAGGAACCATTCCGTTGTGTGGCCAGGAACCATTCCGTTGTGTGGCCAGGTACCATTCCGTTGTGTGGCCAGGTACCATTCCTTTGTGTGGCCAGGAACCATTCCATTGTGTGACCAGGAACCATTCCATTGTGTGGCCAAGAACCATCCATTGTGTGGCCAAGAACCATCCATTGTGACCAGGAACCATTCCATTGTGTGGCCAGGGACCATTCCATTGTGTGATGAGGGACCATTCCATTGTGTGACCAGGAACCATTCCATTGTGTGACCAGGAACCATTCCATTGTGTGGCCAGGAACCATTCCATTGTGTGGCCAAGAACCATCCATTGTGACCAGGAACCATTCCATTGTGTGGCCAGGGACCATTCCATTGTGTGATGAGGGACCATTCCATTGTGTGGCCAGGAACCATTCCATTGTGTGGCCAGGAACCATTCCATTGTGTGGCCAGGAACCATTCCATTGTGTGGCCAGGAACCATTCCATTGTGTGGCCAGGAACCATTCCATTGTGTGGCCAGGAACCATTCCATTGTGTGGCCAGGTACCATTCCGTTGTGTGGCCAGGTACCATTCCGTTGTGTGGCCAGGAACCATTCCATTGTGTGACCAGGAACCATTCCATTGTGTGACCAGGAACCATTCCATTGTGTGGCCAAGAACCATCCATTGTGTGGCCAGGAACCATTCCATTGTGTGGCCAGGAACCATTCCATTGTGTGGCCAGGGACCATTCCATTGTGTGATGAGGGACCATTCCATTGTGTGACCAGGAACCATTCCATTGTGTGACCAGGAACCATTCCATTGTGTGGCCAGGAACCATTCCATTGTGTGGCCAGGAACCATTCCATTGTGTGGCCAAGAACCATCCATTGTGTGGCCAGGGACCATTCCATTGTGTGATGAGGGACCATTCCATTGTGTGGCCAGGAACCATTTTATTGTGTGGCCAGGAACCATTCCATTGTGTGGCCAGGAACCATTCCATTGTGTGGCCAGGAACCATTCCATTGTGTGGCCAGGAACCATTCATTTGTGTGGCCAGGAACCATTCCATTGTGTGATTAGGGACCATTCCATTGTGTGGCCAGGAACGATTCCATTGTGTGGCCAGGAACCATTCCATTGTGTGGCCAGGTACCATTCCGTTGTGAACCATTCAATTGTGTGGCCAGTAATCATTCCATTGTGGGGCAGGAACCATTCCGTTGTGGGGCCAGGAACCATTCCATTGTGTGGCCAGGAACCATTCCATTGTGTGGCCAGGAACCATTCCATTGTGTGACCAAGAACCATTCAGTTGTGTGGCCAGGTACCATTCCGTTGTGTGGCCAGGAACCATTCCGTTGTGTGGCCAGGAACCATTCCATTGTGTGGCCAGGAACCATTCCATTGTGTGGCCAGGAACCATTCATTTGTGTGGCCAGGAACCATTCCATTGTGTGATTAGGGACCATTCCATTGTGTGGCCAGGAACGATTCCATTGTGTGGCCAGGAACCATTCCATTGTGTGGCCAGGAACCATTCCATTGTGTGGCCAGGTACCATTCCGTTGTGAACCATTCAATTGTGTGGCCAGTAATCATTCCATTGTGGGGCAGGAACCATTCCGTTGTGGGGCCAGGAACCATTCCATTGTGTGGCCAGGAACCATTCCATTGTGTGGCCAGGAACCATTCCATTGTGTGACCAAGAACCATTCAGTTGTGTGGCCAGGTACCATTCCGTTGTGTGGCCAGGAACCATTCCGTTGTGTGGCCAGGAACCATTCCATTGTGTGACCAAGAACCATTCAGTTGTGTGGCCAGGTACCATTCCGTTGTGTGGCCAGGAACCATTCCATTGTGCGACCAAGAACCATTCCATTGTGTGACCAAGAACCATTCAATTGTGTGGCCAGGTACCATTCCATTGTGTGGCCAGGAACCATTCCATTGTGGGGCCAGGAACCATTCCGTTGTGTGGCCAGAAACCATTCCGTTGTGTGGCCAGGAACCATTCCATTGTGTTGACAGGAACCATTCCGTTATGTGGCCAGGAACCATTCCGTTGTGTGGCCAGGAACCATTCCATTGTGTGGCCATGAACCATTCCATGTGTGGCCATTCCATTATGTGATGAGGGACCATTCCATTGTGTGGCCAGGAACCATTCCATTGTTTGATGAGGGACCATTCCATTGTGTGGCCAGGAACCATTCCGTTGTGTGGCCAGGAACCATTCCGTTGTGTGGCCAGGAACCATTCCGTTGTGTGGCCAGGAACCATTCCGTTGTGTGGCCAGGAACCATTCCATTGTGTGGCTAGGAACCATTCCATTGTGTGGCCATTCCATTATGTGATGAGGGACCATTCCATTGTGTGGCCAGGAACCATTCCATTGTGTGGCCAGGAACCATTCCATTGTGTGGCCAGGAACCATTCATTTGTGTGGCCAGGAACCATTCCATTGTGTGATTAGGGACCATTCCATTGTGTGGCCAGGAACGATTCCATTGTGTGGCCAGGAACCATTCCATTGTGTGGCCAGGTACCATTCCGTTGTGAACCATTCAATTGTGTGGCCAGTAATCATTCCATTGTGGGGCAGGAACCATTCCGTTGTGGGGCCAGGAACCATTCCATTGTGTGGCCAGGAACCATTCCATTGTGTGGCCAGGAACCATTCCATTGTGTGACCAAGAACCATTCAGTTGTGTGGCCAGGTACCATTCCGTTGTGTGGCCAGGAACCATTCCGTTGTGTGGCCAGGAACCATTCCATTGTGTGGCCAGGAACCATTCCATTGTGTGGCCAGGAACCATTCATTTGTGTGGCCAGGAACCATTCCATTGTGTGATTAGGGACCATTCCATTGTGTGGCCAGGAACGATTCCATTGTGTGGCCAGGAACCATTCCATTGTGTGGCCAGGTACCATTCCGTTGTGAACCATTCAATTGTGTGGCCAGTAATCATTCCATTGTGGGGCAGGAACCATTCCGTTGTGGGGCCAGGAACCATTCCATTGTGTGGCCAGGAACCATTCCATTGTGTGGCCAGGAACCATTCCATTGTGTGACCAAGAACCATTCAGTTGTGTGGCCAGGTACCATTCCGTTGTGTGGCCAGGAACCATTCCGTTGTGTGGCCAGGAACCATTCCATTGTGTGACCAAGAACCATTCAGTTGTGTGGCCAGGTACCATTCCGTTGTGTGGCCAGGAACCATTCCATTGTGCGACCAAGAACCATTCCATTGTGTGACCAAGAACCATTCAATTGTGTGGCCAGGTACCATTCCATTGTGTGGCCAGGAACCATTCCATTGTGGGGCCAGGAACCATTCCGTTGTGTGGCCAGAAACCATTCCGTTGTGTGGCCAGGAACCATTCCATTGTGTTGACAGGAACCATTCCGTTATGTGGCCAGGAACCATTCCGTTGTGTGGCCAGGAACCATTCCATTGTGTGGCCATGAACCATTCCATGTGTGGCCATTCCATTATGTGATGAGGGACCATTCCATTGTGTGGCCAGGAACCATTCCATTGTTTGATGAGGGACCATTCCATTGTGTGGCCAGGAACCATTCCGTTGTGTGGCCAGGAACCATTCCGTTGTGTGGCCAGGAACCATTCCGTTGTGTGGCCAGGAACCATTCCGTTGTGTGGCCAGGAACCATTCCATTGTGTGGCTAGGAACCATTCCATTGTGTGGCCATTCCATTATGTGATGAGGGACCATTCCATTGTGTGGCCAGGAACCATTCCATTGTTTGATGAGGGACCATTCCATTGTGTGGCCAGGTACCATTCCGTTGTGTGGCCAGGAACCATTCCTGTGTGGCCAGGAACCATTCTGTTGTGTGGCCAGGAACCATTCCGTTGTGTGGCCAGGAACCAATCCGTTGTGTGGCCAGGAACCAATCCGTTGTGTGGCCAGGAACCATTCCGTTGTGTGGCCAGGTACCATTCCTTTGTGTGGCCAGGTACTATTCCGTTGTGTGGCCAGGAACCATTCTGTTGTGTGGCCAGGAACCATTCCGTTGTGTGGCCAGGAACCATTCCGTTGTGTGGCCAGGTACTATTCCGTTGTGTGGCCAGGAACCATTCTGTTGTGTGGCCAGGAACCATTCCGTTGTGTGGCCAGGAACCAATCCGTTGTGTGGCCAGGAACCAATCCGTTGTGTGGCCAGGAACCATTCCGTTGTGTGGCCAGGAACCATTCCGTTGTGTGGCCAGGAACCAATCCGTTGTGTGGCCAGGAACCATTCCTTTGTGTGGCCAGGATCCATTCATTCAGTTCATGGTGACCAGATGACAATATGTTTTGTTCTATGTGGATACCGTGTGCTTGTGTTCTTGAAGGAGAATCTGGTTACACCGTAATTGTGACCTTGTTAAATAAACTACTATGTGAAGATTGAGATCTGGAGGCGATACTACAGCAAAGTGACCCCAGGCAGAATCTTGCACCATGTGGGGTTGGGTAAGAGCCCCAAGCACTAGGTTGTGGGCTACTGCAAGTGTACAATAGAGGCGCAGTCGCAATTGAGCCGCACAGTCTCTGAAATGTATAGTAAATGTATTGGGCAGTAACTGGGAGGTACAAGTTTTGATAGTGTGTCCGAATGTTGCATCTACAGATGCTCAAAGTGGGCGTCTCAGGTCATGCACACTCAGATGCACACTTGCACACCGGGGGAAGGGCTGGTACTAACACTGGCATAAAGTCGCAGGCACGACTACAGCAAAAGGCGCTAAAGCGGTCACAGCAGCATATGACTATGGACCAGCACCCAAATGCGGACATTCCCCCAATGCAGAGATGTGCGCATCTCTCCATCCGTTCATCCATCCTGATTACTGGCGCCCACTGGCTGTAGCTTTTGTAAGAGACCCACCTGAAATCAGACGGGTCCCTGTGTCCTCATAGCCGCCAATTCCGACTACAGCCCCTCCACACGCTCTGGTGAAAAAAAACCTACGTGCGAGCACCTTCCGGCCAGTTATGCGCCTTCAGCTACAAGCAACTGATATGCATAAAGCTCCGAATCTCCGATACACGTGTGCGCTCGGCTACGGAACATGTGCAGCGCTGAAGAGAAATTGCATGGGGGCATAGGTTAATTGCTGTGTCTCATTTTATGGTTAACTCCAAGGGGGATATTTACTAAAGTTCGATTTGATCAATATTTTGTTATTCTACGGCCAAAACACACAATTATTAATATAAAATGTCTGTTTCAGCCCCTGAAACCCAACATTGACTGAGATCAAGTTTGATTGTTTTTTTATTGATTTAAATCCAATAAAATTGTACTTTAGTAAATTTCCCCCCAAGTGTGGTGTTTTGGAGAACAGTTGTGCCCATGACTGTTATATGGGGTGGCCGGAGTTTATGTGCACCCACTTCCCGGGTAACCACACACCTTTACGCTTTGTCTCGCACATATCTTTGACAATGACGGATTTTCAAAACCACTTACGGTTTCTCACAATGGTATTTTGTTTTCCGTTAGCACTGGCGTTCCCGCATTCCACTCTGAGATTACCAGATGGATTAAAATAAAAATGCATCTTTTCATATAGACTTATATATAATATTCTTATTTCCCATTGAAGTAATTCCCTAGAAACGTCTCTGTTTATATTTAGCAGACTGCTCGGTAAGGAGATATGTTCTATAGAAAGCCGAGCTGTAAAAACCAATCGGATTACAGGAAAAGAAGCGACAGATGGGAGAGTAATTTGTATTTATTAAATGCTGTGTTACAAGAAAAGGTGCTTGTGTAACGTATGCGGCGATGGTATTTCTGTAATCCGGCCATAAATCTTATCGCCGCCGTGTTAGTAAATTGCTTGCAGGAAATACAGTTCTGCTAAATCTCTCTCTGCATATTTGCTTACAAAAAAGAAATCAATGTCTGAGTTATACAGGAGTATTATTGCGTGCTTGTAATTTGTATATTGATTTCCACTTGTGTCTAGGTGTCACTGTGGGTCTCAGTTCAGTGGGCCCTTGTGTCAGCTGACTCTACGCCGTTTCCATGGTGACGGATACACCATCTTTTCACCAATGAGCGTTTGCTCGGACAGTCATCTATCTGTAGAATTTATAAGCGATGAACCCAATGGTACCTTATTATATAATGGACCTCTGTCCAATCAGACGCCCGGAAATGAAGAATATTTTATGTCTGTCGGTACGTTCAGAAACAAATGCCTGAAGCCGTTTACACACATACACATCTGTGTCTTCATCTTTTTTCTTTCTTTGTGGGGGGAGATTTATCAAATCTTGGAGAGAGAGCATGTGGAGACGTTGCTAATAGCAACCAACCAGTTTGTAGCTGTCATTTATCTAGCACAGCCTGTGAAAGGACCATTAGAATCTGATTGGTTGCTATGGCAACTCATAGCTGCCTACCCTCCTGGAACAGCTGGGAGGCTCCCGAAAATCGTGTAGCACTCGGAAAAGAGGGCAAGTCTCCCAGAGGCGGCTTACACCCGCCAACTTCCTGTGTATGCCGCCAACACCACCCTCCTCAGCTGCCGCTTACGGAGGAAAACTGGGTGGGACGAGGACACGATTTGTACTGAATTGCCTCATTGCAGTCCTGCTCCCCCGCTTTACAGTGTCGGTAATGTGGGCACTGTATAAGGGGGAGGGGCCGGGATGACACAACTGTGTCTCCACACCCCCAGACCGTCCCCTATGCTGGAACCACGCCCCCTGTTGTGACAACCTGGTTGGGGCAACTTTTGCACTTTATCTCTCAAGATTTGATAACTATCCCCCTCTATGTATTATTTACTACAAGTATATACTGTATGCTGGCTGTAAGCATTGCATGGGGCAAGTCACTAGTCCTTCTAACCCTATCACTGGGGCAATAATAAGCAGGGACCTGAGTGGGGTCAGCAATCCAGCGTATTATTTGTTGTTGGACAAGTACTGCAATGATACATCCACACATGTAATTATATTTCCCTGACGTCCTAGTGGATGCTGGGAACTCCGTAAGGACCATGGGGAATAGCGGCTCCGCAGGAGACTGGGCACAACTAAAAGAAAGCTTTTAGACTACCTGGTGTGCACTGGCTCCTCCCACTATGACCCTCCTCCAAGCCTCAGTTAGATTTCTGTGCCCGGCCGAGCTGGATGCACACTAGGGGCTCTCCTGAGCTCCTAGAAAGAAAGTTTATTTTAGGTTTTTTATTTTACAGTGAGACCTGCTGGCAACAGGCTCACTGCAACGAGGGACTAAGGGGAGAAGAAGCGAACCTACCTGCTTGCAGCTAGCTTGGGCTTCTTAGGCTACTGGACACCATTAGCTCCAGAGGGATCGACCGCATGGAACTGGCCTTGGTGTTCGTTCCCGGAGCCGCGCCGCCGTCCCCCTTACAGAGCCAGAAGAAGAGGTCCGGAAAATCGGCGGCAGAAGACATCAGTCTTCACCAAGGTAGCGCACAGCACTGCAGCTGTGCGCCATTGCTCCTCATACACACCTCACACTCCGGTCACTGAGGGTGCAGGGCGCTGGGGGGGGGGGGGGCGCCCTGAGCAGCAATAAAAACACCTTGGCTGGCAAATATATCACAATATATAGCCCCAGAGGCTATATATGTGATAAATACCCCTGCCAGAATCCATAAAAAAACGGGAGAAAAGTCAGCGAAAAAGGGGCGGAGCTATCTCCCTCAGCACACTGGCGCCATTTTCTCTTCACAGTACAGCTGGAAGACAGCTCCCCAGGCTCTCCCCTGTAGTTTGCAGGCTCAAAGGGTTAAAAAGAGAGGGGGGGCACTAAATTTAGGCGCAATATTGTATATACAAGCAGCTATTGGGAAAAATTCACTCAATATAGTGTTAATCCCTAAATTATATAGCGCTCTGGTGTGTGCTGGCATACTCTCTCTCTGTCTCCCCAAAGGGCTGTGTGGGGTCCTGTCCTCAGTCAGAGCATTCCCTGTGTGTGTGCGGTGTGTCGGTACAGCTGTGTCGACACGTTTGATGAGGAGGCTTATGTGGTGGCAGAGCAGATGCCGATAAATGTGATGTCGCCCCCTCTGGGGCTGACACCAGAGTGGATGGATAGGTGGAAGGTATAAACCGACAGTGTCAACTCCTTACATAAAAGGCTGGATGACGTAACAGCTGTGGGACAGCCGGCTTCTCAGCCCGCGCCTGCCCAGGCGTCTCAAAGGCCATCAGGGGCTCAAAAACGCCCGCTCCCTCAGATGGCAGACACAGATGTCGACACGGAGTCTGACTCCAGTGTCGACGAGGTTGAGACATATACACAATCCACTAGGAACATCCGTTACATGATCCCGGCAATAAAAAATGTGTTACACAATTCTGACATTAACCCAAGTACCACTAAAAAAAGGGTTTTAGGTTTGGGGAGAAAAAGCAGGCAGTGTTTTGTTCCCCCATCCGATGAGTGAATGAAGTGTGTGAAGAAACGTGGGTTCCCCCCGATAAGAAACTGGTAATTTCTAAAAAGTTACTGATGGCGTACCCTTTCCCGCCAGAGGATAAGTTACGCTGGGAGATATCCCCTAGGGTGGATAAGGCGCTCACACGTTTGTCAAAAAAGGTGGCACTGCCGTCTTAGGACACGGCCACTTTGAAGGTAACTGCTGATAAAAAGCAGGAGGCTATCCTGAAGTCTGTATTTACACACTCAGGTACTAGACTGAGACCTGCAGATAGTGCTGCTGCAGCGTGGTCTGTGACCCTGTCAAACAGGGATACTATTTTGCGAACATAAGAGCATATTAAAGACGTCGTCTTATATATGAGGGATGCACAGAGGGATATTTTGCCGGCTGGCATCCAGAATTAATGCAATGTCCATTCTGTCAGGAGGGTATTAGAGACCCGACACTGGACAGGTGATGCTGACTTTAAAAGGCACATAGAGCCTTATAAGGGTGAGGAATTGTTTGGGGATGGTCTCTGGGACCTCGTATCCACAGCAACAGCTGGGAAGAAACATTTTTACCTCAGGTTTCCTCACAGCCTAAGAAAGCACCGTATTTTCAGGTACGGTCCTTTCGGCTTCAGAAAAGCAAGCGGGTCAAAGGCGCTTCCTTTCTGCACAGAGACGAGGGAAGAGGGAAAAAGCTGCACCAGTCAGCCAGTTCCCAGAATCAAAATTCTTCCCCCGCTTCCTCTGAGTCCACCGCATGACGCGGGGGCTCCACAGGCGTAGCCAGTTACGGTGGGGGGCCGCCTCAAAAATTTCAGCGATCAGTGGGCTTGCTCACAGGTGGATCCCTGGATCCTTCAAGTAGTATCTCAGGGGTACAAGCTGGAATTCGAGGCGTCTCCCCCCCCCCCGCCGTTTCCTCAAATCTGCCTTGCCGACAACTCCCTCAGGCAGGGAGGCTGTGCTAGAGGCAATTCACAAGCTGTATTCCCAGCAGGTGATAGTCAAGGTGCCCCTACTTCAACAAGGACGGGGTTACTATTCCACATTGTTTGTGGTACCGAAACCGGACGGTTCGGTGAGACCCATTTTAAATTTGAAATCCTTGAACACATACATAAAAAAATTCAAGTTCAAGATGGAATCGCTCAGGGCGGTTATTGCAAGCCTGGAGGAGGGGGATTACATGGTATCCCTGGACATCAAGGATGCTTACCTACATGTCCCCATTTACCATCCTCACCAGGAGTACCTCAGATTTGTGGTACAGGATTGCCATTACCAATTCCAAACACTGCCGTTTGGACTGTCCACGGCACCGAGGGTCTTTACCAAGGTAATGGCAGAAATGATGATACTCCTTCGAAAAAAGGTAGTTTTAATTATCCCGTACTTGGACGATCTCCTTATAAAGGCGAGGTCCAAGGAGCAGTTGTTGGTCGGAGTAGCACTATCTCGGGATGTGCTACAACAGCATGGCTGGATTCTATACATTCCAAAGTCACAGCTGGTTCCTACCACACGCCTACTGTTCCTGGGGATGGTTCTGGACACAGAACAGAAAAAAGTATTTCTCCCGCAGGAGAAAGCCAAGGAGCTGTCATCTCTAGTCAGAGACCTCCTGAAACCAAAACAGGTATCGGTGCATCACTGCACACGAGTCCTGGGAAAAATGATAGCTTCTTACGAAGCAGAATTCCATTCGGCAGGTTCCATGCAAGAACCTTTCAGTGGGACCTCTTGGACAAGTTGTCGGGATCGCATCTTCAGATGCATCGTCTGATAACCCTGTCTCCAAGGACCAGGGTATCTCTACTGTGGTGGCTGCAGAGTGCTCATCTTCAAGAGGGCCGCAGATTCGGCATACAGGACTGGGTCCTGGTAACCACGGATGCCAGCCTTCGAGGCTGGGGGGCAGTCACACATTCTGGAACTGAGGGCCATTTACAATGCCTTAAGTCTGGCAAGGCCTCGGCTTCAAAACCAGCCGGTACTGATCCAATCAGACAACATCACGGCAGTCGCCCATGTAAACCGACAGGGCGGCACAAGAAGCAGGATGGCGATGGCAGAAGCCACAAGGATTCTCCGATGGGCGGAAAATCACGTCTTAGCACTGTCAGCAGTGTTCATTCCGGGAGTGGTCAACTGGGAAGCAGACTTCCTCAGCAGACACGACCTACACCCGGGAGAGTGGGGACTTCATCCAGAAGTCTTCCAACTGTTGGTAAACTGTTGGGAAAGACCACAGGTGGACATGATGGCGTCCCGCCTAAACAAAAAACTAGATATTGCGCCAGGTCAAGGGACCCTCAGGCGATAGCTGTGGACGCTCTAGTGACACCGTGGGTGTACCAGTCGGTTTATGTATTCCCTCCTCTGCCTCTCATACCAAAGGTACTGAGAATAAGAAGACGACGAGGAGTAAGAACGATACTCGTGGTTCCGGATGGGCCAAGAAGAGCTTGGTACCCAGAACTGCAAGAAATGATATCAGAGGACCCATGGCCTCTAAAGCTCAGACAGGATCTGCTACAGCAGGGGCCCTGTCTGTTCCAAGACTTACCGCAGCTGCGTTTGACGGCATGGCGGTTGAATTCCGGATCCTAAAGGAAAAGGGCATTCCGGAGGAAGTCATTCCTACGCTGATAAAAGCCAGGAAAGAAGTAACTGCGAACCATTATCACCGTATTTGGCGAAAATATGTTGCGTGGTGTGAGGCCAGGAAGGCCCCAACAGAGGAATTTCAGCTGGGTCGTTTTCTGCACTTCCTACAGTCAGGAGTGACTATGGGCCTAAACTTGGGTTCCATTAAGGTCCAGATTTCGGCTCTGTCGATTTTCTTCCAGAAAGAACTGGCTTCACTGCCTGGAGTTCAGACATTTGTAAAGGGAGTGCTACATATTCAGCCCCCTTTTGTGCCTCCTGTGGCACCTTGGGATCTCAACGTGGTGTTGAGTTTCCTAAAATCACATTGGTTTGAGCCACTTAAAACTGTGGATTTGAAATATCTCACGTGGAAAGTGGTCATGTTATTGGCCTTGGCTTCGGCCAGGTGTGTGTCAGAATTGGCGGCTTTGTCATGTAAAAGCCCTTATCTGATTTTCCATATGGATAGGGCAGAATTGAGGACTCGTCCCCAGTTTCTCCCTAAGGTGGTATCAGCTTTTCACTTGAACCAACCTATTGTAGTGCCTGCGGCTACTAGGGACTTTGAAGATTCCAAGTTACTGGACGTAGTCAGGGCCTTAAAAATTTATATTTCCAGGACGGCTGGAGTCAGGAAAATTGACTCGCTTTTTATCCTGTAGGCACCCAACAAAATAGGTGCTCCTGCTTGTAAGCAGAATTTGTAGCACAATTCAGCTGGAGCATTCTGCGGCTGGATTGCCGCATCCTAAATCAGTAAAAGCCCATTCCACGAGGAAAGTGGGCTCATCTTGGGCGGCTGCCCGAGGGGTCTCGGCTCTACAACTTTGCCGAGCTGCAACTTGGTCAGGGGCAAACACGTTTGCAAAATTCTACAAATTTGATACCCTGGCTGAGGAGGACCTTGAGTCCTCTCATTCGGTGCTGCAGAGTCATCCGCACTCTCCCGCCCGTTTAGGAGCTTTGGTATAATCCCCATGGTCCTTACGGAGTTCCCAGCATCCACTAGGACGTCAGAGAAAATAAGATTTTACTCACCGGTAAATCTATTTCTCGTAGTCCGTAGTGGATGCTGGGCGCCCATCCCAAGTGCGGATTGTCTGCAATACTTGTATGTAGTTACTGCCTAACTAAGGGTTATTGTTGAGCCATCTGTTGAGAGGCTCAGTTATTGTTCATACTGTTAACTGGATATGGTATCACGTGTTATACGGTGTGATTGGTGTGGCTGGTATGAGTCTTACCCGGGATTCAAAATCCTTCCTTATTGTGTCAGCTCTTCCGGGCACAGAGATCTAACTGAGGCTTGGAGGAGGGTCATAGGGGGAGGAGCCAGTGCACACCAGGTAGTCTAAAAGCTTTCTTTTAGTTGTGCCCAGTCTCCTGCGGAGCCGCTATTCCCCATGGTCCTTACGGAGTTCCCAGCATCCACTACGGACTACGAGAAACAGATTTACCGGTGAGTAAAATCTTATTTTTTATTTTACTCATTATTATTGTTAATATAATTATCATATACAGAGAATGTATGTCCTACCCTAGAATAGTCTGTAAGTCGCAGCGTGGCTGTTAACTAACAAAGTGAAAATATAATGTGACTCAAAAGAACAAAGCTGATAGATTAAAGATAATTACGGAAGGGGTCTCCGCGGTTACTGTGCAGTTACAGATACCAGCACCAGTGGAAGGGGTCTCCGCGGTTACTGTGCAGTTACAGATACCAGCACCAGTGGAAGGGGTCTCCGCGGTTACTGTGCAGTTACAGATACCAGCCCCAGTGGAAGGGGTCTCCGCGGTTACTGTGCAGTTACAGATACCAGCCCCAGTGGAAGGGGTCTCCGCGGTTACTGTGCAGTTACAGATACCAGCCCCAGTGGAAGGGGTCTCCGCGGTTACTGTGCAGTTACAGATACCAGCCCCAGTGGAAGGGGTCTCCACGGTTACTGTGCAGTTACAGATACCAGCCCCAGTGGAAGGGGTCTCCGCGGTTACTGTGCAGTTACAGATACCAACCCCAGGGGAAGGGTTCTCAGCGGTTACTGTGCAGTTACAGATACCAGCCCCAGTGGAAGGGATCTCCGCGTTTACTGTGTAGTTACAGATACCAGCCCCAGTGGAAGGGGTCTCCGCGGTTACTGTGTAGTTACAGATACCAGCACCAGTGGAAGGAGTCTCCACGGTTACTGCGCAGTGACAGATACCAGCACCAGTGCCTGCTACTTGACCATTGCAATGGCCGTGCACGTGATTGGTCAGATAGCATATTGTTATAATACATGGCCGTCTTCTTGTCTAGGTGACATTCTGGGTATCAGTATACACATTGTCCCTGCACTAATATATGTCCTTGCGTCTCATTAGATGTTGTGCAGGGTGTACCCAGGCTGAGGATTGGACAGATCTATGACACCCTACACTTACAGCTACCTGCGGCAGTAAATGTGACGGACGGGAGCTGGCACCGGCTAGATGTGAGACTGAAGAAAAAGGTTCATTTCTATTTTATTAAATACAATGCTTTTACTGTGCCTCTGTGACAGAACAAATAGAACCAGTTACATCATTTATTTGGAATTTAGCGTCACCCATTCACAGCTACTATACTCCCATCATCGCTGTCTGTAGACATTAGAGACATTGATAAATACAGAGTAATCATATTGTTCTGCATTCTGGTTTCCACTGTTCACTAACCTTAGAAACCTTCTATGGCGCTAATCCACAGATTACTAATTAATTGCCACAATGGTATTACCAACATTTGGAGTACACTTTTTCTTTTATATTTGCAATAGAACTTTTTCTCAGAAATAGTCTGTTAAAGACTAAGAATTATACTGTTACTTACAAAGGTTTTTTAATAACTTACTCACATTAGCAACACCTGTTACCGTGGAAATAAACTGTGCTCTTCACTGGTTGTTCCCAAAGTTGCAGATGTTACTTAGAGCAGTCACAACCTGTCAACATGCAGCACCAATGGCTTTTTCGAGCCTTTGACAGCCAATTTCAGGCAAAGATACTATGGAGGTCATTCCGAGTTGTTCGCTCGCAAGGCGATTTTAGCAGAGTTGCTCACGCTAAGCCGCCGCCTACTGGGAGTGAATCTTAGCATCTTAAAATTGCGAACGAAGTATTCGCAATATTGCGATTACACACCTCGAAGCAGTTTCTGAGTAGCTTCAGACTTACTCGGCATCTGCGATCAGTTCAGTGCTTGTCGTTCCTGGTTTGACGTCACAAACACTCCCAGCGTTCGCCCAGACACTCCTCCGTTTCTCCGGCCACTCCTGCGTTTTTTCCGGAAACGGTAGCGTTTTTTCCCACACGCCCATAAAACGGCCAGTTTCCGCCCAGTAACACCCATTTCCTGTCAATCACATTACGATCGCCAGACCGATGAAAAAGCCGTGAGTAAAATTACTAAGTGCATAGCAAATTTACTTGGCGCAGTCGCAGTGCGGACATTGCGCATGCGCATTAAGCGGAAAATCGCTGCGATGCGAAGATTTTTACCGAGCGAACAACTCGGAATGAGGGCCTATGTTCACTACATTGCTTGGAGAGCGCCTAAAAATGTGCCTAAAAGCAGAAGTGGGATTAGAAGGGGCAAATTGGGTGAGATTAAAGCTTTAAGATGAGACCAGTATATCAGAGGTAGTGGAAGAATCAAATCCGTCTCTGGGGAGAGAAGACCTATGTGCAGGGCCGTCTTTTCGTATGGGCTCAATGGGCACTTGCCCAAGGGCCCCAGGAGTATAAGGGCCCTAATCTGATTGCTGAGGGTCCCCTCTTTCCAGGGGTACCAGATTTTTTTAAATCGTCCCTAGGGAACCGGAGATATCCGACTTCAAAGCAGTGGTCCCCATCAGGGCCTGTTAATTGCTCTTCCGAGACAGATCTCTCAGGCTCTTTCTGACTTAAAGTTTTTCTGAGGGTATACTCCAAAAGCTGTGACTCTCCCCTTTCGGTGGTCACTGGGAGCGTGTCTCTACTTTGCCCAGAACCAGAGATATCAACCTTCAAGCAGCCGGTCCCTGCTCCAGCTCCACATGCCTAATATGCAGTTTTATATATTCGTCAGGGGATTGCTCTGGCTCCTGAACTCTGATCCCCAAGTCCCCAGTACCCCCTGATAGGTGGAACGCTCTAGATTTTTATCCAATTCAAAGCTAAGAAATCTTTTAACAGGAACTTGAGATATCTGCAGTCAAGCACGCTGCCCTCTCATCAGAAAATGATAAATATTAAGCCCACTCCACTATTGACCCCTCCCCTACATATTAAACACCCCCTACCACCCTGGAAGTCATGTACCGGGGCCCCTTCATTCAGCCCAATGCCCCCTTCTACAGTTTAGTGTTCTCCCTCCCGCCCCATATGTGCAGAAAAAGAGTGATTAGCAGAAATTACTGCTCCAGGTCCTACATGCTGAGTGGAAGATAGAACACCCCCTACCACCCACGGGATATCAAAGCTGCCACTGATAGCACCCCCCACCCCTACCGCTGGAGGATGGGTAGGGGCCCCAGTGCATTGCTGTGCCCAGGGGCCCACACTGTTGTTAAGACGGCCCTGCCTATGTGCTCCCAGCAAATGAGGGAATGTCTTAGTAAATGCTCTCCCGGCTCCTCTCTACCTCATTCACGCTGAGAGGAAACTTGGGATCCGCTGAGGCTTCAAACAGACTCCACACGTTGATTCTTCTGGAAAAGCCAAGGGGGTGGGACTGGGTGACCAAGAAACCAATAGAAAGCTGTTGTATTACAGTCACCTACCTGCACTGTCATCCTGCCCATAAACCAGCTCACACGGGGCCAATGATGGACAGATGGCAATAGAGCCTTGGTTCCCCAGGACACCAGCTCTTGCCCCATCTGCCCTGTTACAGTTTGCCAGGACCAGTGCTATAATATATATTCTTGTCCTACATAAATAAAGCATATACAATATATTATAGAAGAGTCCGTCAGTCACTGCGGTTCTGTCCCCGCCTGGTATATAAATGACGCTTTGTGTTACAGGAAGTGACATTCACTCTGGATCGCTGCAGCTCAGTCGTTATCATGGAAAAGGAGGGAGTGGGGAAGAGTCTATTATCGGAGGATCGCGGAGGCTGCGAAGTCCACGGACTGATGACCCGGGCCTGGCGGTAATGTGGATACACGTATACAGATATTATTATCATCAAGGGGTCTATTTACTAAGCCTTAGAGAGAGATAGAGATAGGTTGTGTTTGAAAAATGACAGGAGCTGGTTGGTTGGTGCTTTAGCTCCGTTTCCTGTATCTCTCCACGGCTTAGTAAATAGATCCCCAAGTCTTTTGTGATGAGCATTTCATTCTGCTGCACAAAGCCGCAGTCTCATCCGAACATTGCAGGTCTTTAAATGGTCACCATAGAACCCTGTTGGTGTTACTGTGTTTTATCCGTGTGATAAAGTCATAGGTGTGCGCAGGGGGGGGGGTTCCTGGTGCGCACAGGCACCCCCTAATGTCTGGCACCCCGATCTCACATGCCTGATGCAGCGATCGCCGAGCAGGCTGATTACTGTCCCCTCTGCACTGCACCCTGTCAGGACTGCATTACTGATCGGACGCCTGGGTTAATCAAGGGTGCCACTGACACCGCTTTCAAACTCCCGGCTCCACCTCCATGTACAAAAACTGTGATGTGACGTGATTACGTCATGCTGCTCGCATGCCCACCCGCCACACCCGCCACATATACACCTCTCTCCTTCTATGCTATGCCAATGCCAGCCACTGATGAGGATCAGCATGCAGCCAGCATTCCTCTTAGGAAGACAAATTCAATACTAGCAGACGGTCGGCAGCAGCATTGACACGTCACTCGTTTTTCCAGCAGCAGCAGTACTAGTCTAAGACTGTCAGTGACAGTGAGTGGCTGACTTGTAAGTAAGCTGCTGCAGCTTGCAGGGGAAAGAGAGGGGGAGCCAGACCAGGCTGAGGAGGAGCAGTGTAATTGCAGTGAGTGCCATCAGGGGTGTTTGTTTGGTGCACACCACAACATCTGACAATGTATCTGCTTTATTAGGATTGGTACAAGGGTGGATATTTTATATTGCGTTGACCATCAGTAGGTGCTAGACACACCCCAGGCTCCGACGGTGCACCCCCTAATAAAATGTGCTGCGCACGCCAGTGGTTAAAGTGTTACTGTGAGTCGTACTCCTATACGCAGCGGAACAGATGAGGTTATGGAGTATGTACGTTACATTCATGGAGCGTCCGCTGACCATTATCTGAGGAATAGTTGTTTCGTTGTGTAATGTACCTGGCGGGATCGGTAATTACCCATCATTCTCCACAGGCATCGGAATCCGCATCATGTTCTGCAGCTGGGCGGGATAAAGGCGTCGGCCCCTCCGTCACACCTGCCGCTGGGACTGGCTGGTTTCAAAGGATGTGTGCGGAATCTTGTGGTCAGTAAGCAGGTGAGTGAGGCCCATGGTGGCTCCTGCGTATCTAATGCAGCCGTCCAGCTCCGGCGGGAATCTTCCAGCCTCCGACACGTTAGCCCGCCACTGGGGTTCAGTATGATTTACCGACAAACACAATACCGATGGTCATAATCCCGACAGCCATTGGCCTACAGTCGAAATACCGACATGGTCAAAATTCCAACATTCATTATGCCGACATGATCAAAATGCCGACATAGAATACTGCCATTTGTAATGTTGACGTGTCAGAATACCGACATGAGGTTTTTTGTGTCAGTGGCGACATATGTCGACATGGACACTGTGTAAGTGTACCGCATCCCCTCACATAGCTCGCCGCGCTCGGCGCACTATTATATTCCCCTCCAGGTCCACTGGGATGGTAAAGTGTGAACAAGTCTGTTCTGGGGCAAAAATTCCTTAAAAACACGTCGGCATTTTGACATGTCGGCATGTCAAATGTCGGTATTCTGACTATGTTGGCATTTTGAACATGTCAGCATAATGAATGTCTGTATTTTGACCATGTCGGTATGTTGACTGTCGGTCAATGGCTGTCGAGATTATGACCGTCGGTATTGTGTTTGTCGGTAAATCAACTGCTACCCCACCAATGGGCCAAGGCCATGAGAAACTGGGACGTCACCGGTATAGCGGCAGCTACTTGGCGCAGGCATGTCATTGTGCACGTACACATGCGGCTCCAGCATGCGGGGATTATAAGTCGGATTCAGGTGCCGCCCAGCGCGGCGTAATAAAGGGACTGCGGGTAACTGTACTGTCACACACAGTACAGCCGCAGTAGTATCCCTGCTGAACGTGGCGTTATTTGGTGTTGCGGTCGGTGTCGGCTCCTGCGCAGTGTTTCTCTTTACCTTGTGTGACTGAGGTTAGTCACTTCCTGGACGGTATTAGGTAAAGGAGAATCGCCGGCGCGTACATAACATCATTCTGGTCTCTGTTACCCAGGTGTATGATCTGGGGTCTCCTCTGGAGGGGGTCAGTAGCTCTCCCGGCTGTGCAGTCTGTGATGCCATCAGATCACCCTCTAGCCTGTGCGAGACCCCATCACGGTGTACTGGAGGATCTGCTGCCCCCGGCTGTGACTGCCCTCCCGGATCCAGCCAACATGGCTGCCATAAAGGTAACGTCCAATGACGGTGAGACTACAGGCGCTCACTTCCCAGGCACTGGCATATATTCCTGACATTCCCATCCATTCAGCATCACCCCCATCATCCAGCCTCTAATCTGTGAGCACGAGAATGGAGGCAGCAGGAAGCCACAGACTGAGAGTTATATAGTGGGAGGAGCAGGGTCCCCAGCAGCACAGAGTATATCAGGAGATGAGTGATGTGTCAGTGAGGACAGGGCTGCATGTGACAGGGGCAGTGACATGATGTGAGGAGGGGAATGGAGGCAGTAGGAAGCCACAGACTGAGAGTTATATAGTGGGAGGAGCAGGGTCCCCAGCAGCACAGAGTATATCAGGAGATGAGTGATGTGTCAGTGAGGACAGGGCTGCATGTGACAGAGGCAGTGACATGATGTGAGGAGGGGAATGGAGGCAGCAGGAAGCCACAGACTGAGAGTTATATAGTGGGAGGAGCAGGGTCCCCAGCAGCACAGAGTATATCAGGAGATGAGTGATGTGTCATAGAGGACAGGGCTGCATGTGACAGGGGCAGTGACATGATGTGAGGAGGGGAATAGAGGCAACAGGAAGCCACAGACAGAGTTATATAGTGGGAGGAGCAGGGTCCCCAGCAGCACAGAGTATATCAGGAGATGAGTGATGTCAGTGAGGACAGGGCTGCATGTGACAGGGGCAGTGACATGATGTGAGGAGGGGAATGGAGGCAGCAGGAAGCCACAGACTGAGAGTTATATAGTGGGAGGAGCAGGGTCCCCAGCAGCACAGAGTATATCAGGAGATGAGTGATGTGTCAGTGAGGACAGTGCTGCATGTGACAGGGGCAGTGACATGATGTGAGGAGGGGAATGGAGGCAGCAGGAAGCCACAGACTGAGAGTTATATAGTGGGAGGAGCAGCGTCCCCAGCAGCACAGAGTATATCAGGAAATGTTTTTTATTTAAAACTTGCATCAAAATTTACAATATATACAGAATAAAACAAATAAATATATAAATACATTATACAAAATAATAATAATAATAATAATAATAATAATGTTTAACAAACAGAACTCAAATTTACATTCCTTGAATAAGATACACTGTATATATAAATATTCAGAAATAATACTCCAAACCAACCACCACCCTCACCAACACTCCACCCAAATCTACACACTTATGTTTAAGAAAAACTGAGCAAAGCTAGTTAAATGTATGCAAACCTATTCCATAAAACATAAAAGTACTCAAAATCTATGGGATGTGAAATGAAGAAAAGACCCTAAAGCTAGATTTAGAGAGGACTTCTACCACCCACTCAAGGGGGTTTCAGGTGGCCCCACCAACGAGACCACCTGACAGCATCCATCCTCTCCTTATCCAGAACCATCATCCTTTCCACCTCGTGCAGAATTAAATCCACCACCACTTCACAGGGAAGGACTTTATTTCTTATGGACACCTGACACCGTGCCATCCAAGTGTGATATCTAACTGCTAAACTGACTAAAAAAATGGCGGTCAAATTAAATCTACCATATCTTTTGAATGCTCCATAAGCCCACTCAGGGTAACTAAGCCCCGAAAGGCACGGGATACGTAAACCTCTTGAAACTCTCTTGTAAATTTCTACGTTAAAGGGGCACCTGATCAAGAAATGGTCCATTGTCTTCACCTCCCCTAGACATTCCTACCGTGGGCAACCATGATCACTGGCATTTCTCCACATCATGTTCCCCTTTACGTAAAGCTTCCCGTGGAAAGAAAGCCAAGCAATCTCTGTGAACTTCAGTGGTATTCTCTCTGAATTAATAAGAACCAACCCTGCTGAACTGACATCGCTCGGGCAATCCCTTAGTGACAGTGGAACATGAAAGTGGGTTCGCAAAATCCTCTCCCCCAACTCCTTCCTGGAAAGACTTTTGACTTCCCCAACTTCCAGTCCCCAACGCTTTATGACTTTCAAGCACTGGATAACGTAGATCGGGAGATACCCATGCCGAATTTGGGGACTCTTCGCTTGGCCTCCTTCTAACCAAAACCTGAGGAAGGGATACACCCAGATCTCAAAGCCACTTACCCATCGAGGGGGAGTCTCTAACAGTAGGCTCCCAAAATTAAGTTTTACAAAGGTTGTTACAAAAAAGACCACAGGGTTGAGCATACTCAAACCCCCGTCTTTCCTCGACTTATAAGTGATGCCCCTCTTGACTATATTTATTCTGTTCCCCCAAAGTAACATAAAGAACAGAGAGTTCAATTTGGTCCATAAAGATTGAGGCAAGAAGCACACATAGCTGACATACAGAAAGATCGGGATCAGGTAGGTTTTGCACAAGTCAACCTTTTCCCTGTAAGAGAATTTCCATCTCTTCCAGCTCTCTACTTTCCGGGCAGCATTTTCCAGAGTTCTCTCCCAATTTAGAGTGGCATAGTCACCATGGTCGAAACAGATGCCTAAAATCTTTGTCTGTGAACTGGCCGGGGGGAGGCTGTCCGGAAGGCAAAATTCCCCGCCTTCCTTCCCCATCCAGAAAACGTCACACTTCTCATGGTTTATTCTGGAGCATGAAGCTTCAGAGTATTCACAGATGAGATTTTCTACTTCACGTGCCTCTGCCACTGATGACAGAACCACTGTGACATCATCTGCGTAAGGCCACTACCTTCAGAGGGAACTCCGGTCCCAGCTGCACTCCTCCCACTGCACCGTTCTCTACCCTTCTGATGAAGGGATCGATCGCGAATACATATAGAAGGGGGCTCAGGGGGCATCCCTGACGAACACCAGAGCTCACCCCAAAGGTAGGACCCACCCAACCATTAACAAGTGGGAAGCTCTCGGCCTGACTGTATATTGTTCTTAGCCAATTCACCACCCTGACTGGAAAACCATACCTTTCAAGCAAGGCCCACAGGTACTCATGATTTACTCGGTCAAAAGCCTTAGACTGATCTAATGCCAGCAAGTACTTTCCCCATTTCTCAGCACGGCACTGCTCTATGGCCTCCCGGACGCCAAGGACTGCACTAAAGGTGCTGCGGCCCTTCACAGTACAGTGCTGAGATGGCGAAAGCAGTTGTTCAGAAAATTCCAACAACCTATTAAAAAGTACTTTTGCCAAAATCTTTCTATCTGTATTGAGAAGGGCGATGGGGCGCCAGTTCTCAATGCGAGATGGATCCTTACCTTTGGACAACAATATGAGAGCAGATAACCTCATAGAAGGAGGGAGAATTCCCTCGTCCAGGCACTCATTATATACTTCTACAAGGCGGGGAATCAAGAGGTCTGCAAAAGCTATATAAAACTCAGATGTTAACCCATCTGGGCCTGGAGACTTCTTTAAATTTAACCCATCAATCGCCTTCCTGATTTCCTCTGCTGTCACATTATTACCCAAAGTTTCAATAGAGGCATCTGGGTTACAAAGACCAGGAGTCTCCCTTAGAAATGTTTCCATCTTTTCTCTGATAAGTGGCTGCTCAGACAAAAGATCGGAGTAATAGGATCCAATAACATTCAGGATGCCTTCCTTGTCCTCTTGAAGGACACCCTGTCTGTCATACAGACCCCTCACCTCCTTCACCTCGACTGATTTTCCACAGCTCTGGTAGGGATCAGGTGAGTGGTACTTTCCAAAATCCCTCTCCAGAACCAAGGAATCCAGTCGGTTATACTGATATTCCTTCATCTGAGCTTTCACCCGGGAGATTTCCCCACTATCTCCACACTCAGAGATTAAGAAATATAATTTCCTTCTCAGGTTCTGATAGATATTCCATCTTATCAAGTTCTTTTTTGCTACCAGCCTACGGAAGAGTCTCCGAATTCTCTTTTTAGTTTCTTCCCACCACTCAGATCTACTCCAACCCGCCTCCAAAAGTGTTTCCTGGGATTGAAAGAAGTCTCTAAAGGATTGTCTAACCCTTTCTTCCTTTAGGAGCTCAGAGCTCAAGCGCCATAGGCCCCATCCTTTCTGAGTAGCTTTTGAAGCATTCAAAGTAATAGAGAGAAAAGCGTGATCAGAGAACTCTACTAGCTTTACCTCTGGAGGTAAAGTTTTCGAAGTTCCCTTAACAAAAAACCTATCTATCCTAGACCTACGACTACCACTAAAATAGGTGTAACCCGTGAGGTCTGGGAAATGGCGAACATGCACATCCACCAGACCGGCCTGTCTAACCATGCTAACTAAAAAATTGGAATCAGGACCCAGTGTTGTCCTTGAACCTCCCCTGTCTTTTGGCCTGATAATGGTGTTGAAATCACCTCCAAAGACAATCTGCTGGGCCGTAAAAAGGAACGGTTTTATCTCCCTGAAGAGACATTTCCTGTCCCATGAAGACTGTGGCCCATAAATGTTAATGAGTCTCAGGTCATGTCCCCTCAGGTTGACATCCAAAATCATACACCTACCTGCCTGTAATTCTATAACCTTGTGCACGGTTACCATACCAGTAAAAAGTACTGCCACCCCACCGTACAGCTCGGCCGCAAGAGACCAGTAAGAAGGCCCACGCCTCCACTCACGCTTCACCTTGTGGAGGGTGTCCAACTTAGTAATTCTAGTCTCTTGCAAAAATAAAAAGTCAATCTCAATCGTATTGAAAAAATCAAAGGCCAGAAAACGAGCACGTTCAGAAATTACGGAAGCCACATTAATGGTGGCACATCGTATGGGTTGGGGATCCATGTTTCTTTTGGTTATAGAAGCAGAACCTTGCTCACTTTTCCTTTACATCTTTCCCTGACCCCATATTTGAAGACCCGGATCCTTGTGTCTCTTTCCCTTTGGGAGGGGTTTCCCTCTCCCCAATGACACCCAACATGTCATCCCCCTTGCCTAACCCTTGGGACAGGCCATCCTTACTCTGTGAGGGTCCAGGATCTGGTGGTTTACGCTCAGACCTGTGTGTCAAGCCTGGAACCCCCAGTGAATCACATGCAGGTGCCCCACTTGGTTTAATTATTGAACCAGAAGAGTCCATGTTAATCTCTTCTTCCTCCACCTCTTGAGTCTCCTCTATTACCATTTCATCAATAGGAGTATGCCCGTTTCCAACCTCTGAATCCCTGGCCACCTCTTTTTCCACCAACTCTGTGCCCATGGGGTCCCATTCTAGACCCTCCTCCCCTCCGCTTTCTCCACTATCATCTTCTACCAGTACTTGGTATTTCTTTTTCCTTCTTTTACCTTTACCCTTTTCAAGAGTTACCCCTTCAGATGTTTTTTTAATCTGTTTTGCTTTTTTTTTTTACTCACTCTGGGTACAAAAATTGGTTCCCCACCATTCCTTGCCACCTCCCCCTCCTCTTCCTCATCAGTGGAAAGCACATCAAATCTGTTAGTAAGGATTACCTGCTCATCATCACCTTTCCTCTTTTTTTTATTGTTACCGTTTTTCACCATTTGAAAGGCATCTTCCTGGTCTACAGATCTCCTTGTCCTTACTCCCACAAAAACTGGTCCCTGTTCTTTTCCCTGACCTTCTTTCTCATTCCTAGTTGTTTCCTCCCTCTGCTCTCTCTCACTTTCCATATTGTGACTTGCCCAGGGGCACCTGCTGTAAGGATGGCCATCCTCACCACACAAATTACATTTGACATTACTGCAATCCCTGGAAACATGTCCGATTTTCCCACATAATGTACATTTGGTAATATTACAATCACTGCTCATGTGTTGAAAATCCCCGCATTTGAAGCAGGTGCGGGGTTGCCCTGAATAAAAACATTGAACACGATCTCGGCCTATATATGCAGCAGAAGGCACATGTATAAAATCTCTGTCCGTACTTTTTAATTGGACCATGGCTGACCACGCTCCCCCCCAAACTCCCATTGTAAAACCAACCTTGATCAAGTTGGACTGTACAGTACAGAATCTGGATAACCAGAACAATATATCCTGGGCAGGAATTGATTCGTTCCTGACCAAGATTGTCAGTTTAACTTTATCCTGTTTAGTAACCAAGTTTGTTTTATAGCTACTGTAGGGTGCCACGGATCTGCATGCCTGCCACTTCGTCCAAAATGTCTGCAGTCCCTGATAGGACAGGAAGCTTACATCAAAATCTGGTGTCTTAACTGGATGGATGCAGGCATACAGATCCGAGGCATGGAACCCAAGACTGAAAATCATTTCCAGGAACACTTCTTTAGTGGGAACTTCACCTGTTCCTGCCCATTTAAACTGTAAAAGATTTCTTCTTTTACTGACCTGACCAGGCCCGACCATTACAGGTGACACATTATTAATAACATTTGGCCTTGCATCCACGTTAGCATAAGACATTGTACCGGGAACAGGCTGTTCATTCACATTTCCAATAGCATTTGCATTAACCACATTTATATTGCTTAACCCTTCGCGCCTCTTTTGTTCCTGGCTAATCAATTCAACAGCAGCCTTGGCCCTGGCTGAGGCAGCCATCTGTCCATATACAGACTGAATAATGTCTTTACCACCATCTGGTAGAGTACTTTTGTCTAGTGCTGGCATACCCTGTGCTGTACTGCAGGATTGCACAGTGTCCCCACCAGCATTAACCCCCAGAGCCTCCCCAGTCACTGGCACATTACTGACATTCACTGATTTACTTTGTACACCGGACTTTAATTTTATTTTTTCTGAATTTTTGGCCAACATTAGTTCTGCTTTAATTACCTCCATGCGCAATTGGAAGTCTGTGCGCTTTTCCTCTTCCTCAAGGTCATCTAATGTACTCATCACTACAGAAGGAGGCCCCACTGCTGGGGGAGCAGGACCAAGCTGAGCTGCTGCTGATGTGGTAGGCACCTGTGACCCCGCATGGACCGGCACACCTGCATTCTCCTGCACACCACTGTCAGTCTCCAGATCAGTCAGTAGGCCAGGGTGTGCACTGCTTTCTGTCCTCACTGGAGCCTCTGTAATCATGCTCTGGACACCACACCCTTCTGCTTCCTGAGAGCTCATCTGCATAGACACTTGCAACACCTGAGCTGCAGCTTGATCAGGTAACTCATGCTCTGCTGCTTGATCAGGTAACTCTTGCACTGCTGCTTGATCAGGTAACTCTTGCACTGCTGCTTGTGCTGCCATTTCTTTGTCTTTTCTCTCTTGCCGCTTTTCATGCAGCTTGCTTTTTACCTTTTCCAGGTCTTTAGAAAGTGACTTGATGGCCTCTCTTAGCACAGGTCTTTCCCATTTAAAGCAAGAGTATCTTCTCTTTTTCTTATCAGTGGTTCTTGCACTTATTCTTTTTGATTCTTTCTGCAGCTCCTCCACACTGAGGCTATCAAAAGTCTCTTCCTCATCATCAGTACTTCCAGGAGACTCAGGCACATTCTCTTTGGCATCAAAGGGCTTCATCCCCTCCCCCACTACTTCACTGTCCATAGGGCAGACAGCGGCTGCTGCCACTCCACCCCATGTTACAGCACATGGGGGAGCACCCTCGGACAGTTTGGGGGGATTTGAAGGCTCTAGTTCCTTCACTAGAGCCACACCAACAGGGCTGGTAGCAGCTACCACCGCTCGATCCTGTGTTTCCTCACACATGAGAGCAGCACCCTCCGGTATGTTATGGGGAACTGACTGCGACTCCAGTTGCCTCACTAAATCCTCACCATTAGCACTGCCACTGCTGCCTCTTCTGGATGTCCCCGACTGGCCAGCCGCACAACCTGTCAGGGCACCGGATGTCTTTAGTCTGGCTGTTGGTTTAGGGCCCGAGCCATGGCCTGCACTCAGGGAGCTCTCTCCCCCAGGAGGATCCATCCCCCTGGGGAAGCCAGCAGGAAAACTCCCTGCAGCACAATATCACAGCTACCACTGATGGAACTCTCCTGCACACACCTGCTCACAGCACAAAGGGGCGGTGACAGGATGTGAGGAGGGGAATGGAGGCAGCAGGAAGCCACAGACTGAGAGTTATATAGTGGTAGGAGCAGGGTCCCCAGCAGCACAGAGTATATCAGGAGATGAGTGATGTGTCAGTGAGGACAGGGCTGCATGTGACAGGGGCAGTGACATGATGTGAGGAGGGGAATGGAGGCAGCAGGAAGCCACAGACTGAGAGTTATATAGTGGGAGGAGCAGGGTCCCCAGCAGCACAGAGTATATCAGGAGATGAGTGATGTGTCAGTGAGGACAGGGCTGCATGTGACAGGGACAGTGACATGATGTGAGGAGGGGAATGGAGACAGCAGGAAGCCACAGACTGAGAGTTATATAGTGGGAGGAGCATGGTCCCCAGCAGCACAGAGTATATCAGGAGATGAGTGGTGTGTCAGTGAGGACAGGGCTGCATGTGACAGGGACAGTGACATGATGTGAGGAGGAGAATGGAGGCAGCAGGAAGCCACAGACTGAGAGTTATATAGTGGGAGGAGCAGGGTCCCCAGCAGCACAGAGTATATCAGGAGATGAGTGATGTGTCAGTGAGGACAGGGCTGCATGTGACAGGGGCAGTGACATGATGTGAGGAGGGGAATGGAGACAGCAGGAAGCCACAGACTGAGAGTTATATAGTGGGAGGAGCAGGGTCCCCAGCAGCACAGAGTATATCAGGAGATGAGTGATGTGTCAGTGAGGACAGGGCTGCATGTGACAGGGGCAGTGACATGATGTGAGGAGGGGAATGGAGGCAGCAGGAAGCCACAGACTGAGAGTTATATAGTGGGAGGAGCAGGGTCCCCAGCAGCACAGAGTATATCAGGAGATGAGTGATGTGTCAGTGAGGACAGGGCTGCATGTGACAGGGGCAGTGACATGATGTGAGGAGGGGAATGGAGGCAGCAGGAAGCCACAGACTGAGAGTTATATAGTGGGAGGAGCAGGGTCCCCAGCAGCACAGAGTATATCAGGAGATGAGTGATGTGTCAGTGAGGACAGGGCTGCATGTGACAGGGGCAGTGACATGATGTGAGGAGGGGAATGGAGGCAGCAGGAAGCCACAGACTGAGAGTTATATAGTGGGAGGAGCAGGGTCCCCAGCAGCACAGAGTATATCAGGAGATGAGTGATGTGTCAGTGAGGACAGGGCTGCATGTGACAGGGGCAGTGACATGATGTGAGGAGGGGAATGGAGGCAGCAGGAAGCCACAGATTGAGAGTTATATAGTGGGAGGAGCAGGATCCCCAGCAGCACAGAGTATAACAGGAGATAAGTGATGTGTCAGTGAGGACAGGGCTGCATGTGACAGGAGCAGTGACATGATGTGAGGAGGGGAATGGAGGCAGCAGGAAGACAGACTGAGAGTTATATAGTGGGAAGAGCAGGGTCCCCAGCAGCACAGAGTATATCAGGAGATGAGTGATGTGTCAGTGAGGACAGGGCTGCATGTGACAGGAGCAGTGACATGATGTGAGGAGGGGAATGGAGGCAGCAGGAAGACAGACTGAGAGTTATATAGTGGGAGGAGCAGGGTCCCCAGCAGCACAGAGTATATCAGGAGATAAGTGATGTGTCAGTGAGGACAGGGCTGCATGTGACAGGGGCAGTGATATGATGTGAGGAGGGGAATGGAGGCAGCAGGAAGGAACAATCACTATATGTCTTGAATGGTAGCTGGAAGCAGCATCAGCAGAGTAGTGTTGCGAGATGCATCTACATGTTATCATCATTTGTGCATTCATTAGTAATACCTCTTGTATTTTCCTATATTTTGTTGCTCATCCTTTTGCAGATGTTATGGAATATTTCTTCCAATCTGGAAGTTTTATCCAGTACAGGTTTCCTCGCCTGTTGCACCCACAGAGGACGCATTTCCAGGCAATGTTGAGAACACGTCAGTCCAACAGCATTATCCTGAGCCTGTCGTCCAGGGACCAAACGGAGTACATCATCCTGCAGGTAACAGGAGGTTAAAGTGTAGCCTGGTGTCTAGTGCTCCCATTCCACATAAATGTGACCTGCGGTGCATATACCTTACTAGGTGCTGCACATACCTTTCCTGTGCTGTATATACCTTACCTGTGCTGCATATACCTTACTAGGTGCTGCATATACCTTACTAGGTGCTGCATATACCTTACTAGGTGCTGCACAAACCTTACCTGTGCTGCATATACCTTACTAGGTGCTGCACAAACCTTACCTGTGCTGCATATACCTTACTAGGTGCTGCATATACCTTACTAGGTGCTGCACATACCTTTCCTGTGCTGTATATACCTTACCTGTGCTGTATATACCTTACCTGTGCTGCATATACCTTACTAGGTGCTGCATATACCTTACCTGTGCTGCATATACCTTACTAGGTGCTGCACAAACCTTACCTGTGCTGCATATACCTTACCTGTGCTGCATATACCTTACCTGTGCTGCATATTACTTACTAGGTGTTGCATATACCTTACCTGTGCTGCATATACCTTACCTGCGCTGCATAGACCTTACCTGCGCTGCATATACCTTACCTGCACTGCATATACCTTACCTGTGCTGCATATACCTTCCTAGGTGCTGCATTTACCTTAACTGTGCTGCATATACCTTACTAGGTGCTGCATATACCTTACCTGTGCTACATATACCTTACTAGGTGCTGCATATACCTTACCTGTGCTGCATATACCTTACTAAGTGCTGCATATACCTTACCTGTGCTGCATATACCTTACCTGTGCTGCATATACCTTACTATGTGCTGCATATACCTTACCTGTGCTGCATATACCTTACTTGGTGCTGCATATACCTTACCTGTGCTGCATATACCTTACTAGGTGCTGCACAAACCTTACCTATGCTTCATATACCTTACCTGTGCTGCATATACCTTACTAGGTGCTGCATATACCTTACTAGGTGCTGCATATACCTTAGCTGTGCTGCATATACCTTACTAGGTGCTGCATATACCTTACCTGTGCTGCATATACCTTACCTGCACTGCATATACCTTACTAGGTGCTGCATATACCTTACCTGTGCTGCATATACCTTACTAGGTGCTCCATATACCTTACCTGTACTGCATATACCTTAACTGTGCTGCATATACCTTAACTGTGTTGCTTATACCTTACCTGTGTGGCATATACCTTACTAGGTGCTGCATATACCTTACCTGTGCTGCATATATCTTACTAGGTGCTGCATATACCTTACTAGGTGCTGCATGTACCTTACCTGTGCTGCATATTCCTTACTAGGTGCTGCACAAACCTTACCTGTGCTGCATATACCTTACCTGTGCTTCATATACCTTACCTGTGCTGCATATACCTTACTAGGTGCTGCACATACCTTTCCTGTGCTGTATATACCTTACCTGTGCTGCATTTACCTTACTAGGTGCTGCATATACCTTACTAGGTGCTGTATACCTTACCTGTGCTGCATATACCTTACTAGGTGCTGCACAAACCTTACCTGTGCTGCATATACCTTACCTGTGCTGCATATTACTTACTAGGTGTTGCATATACCTTACCTGTGCTGCATATACCTTACCTGCGCTGCATATACCTTACCTGCGCTGCATATACCTTACCTGCACTGCATATACCTTACCTGTGCTGAATATACCTTCCTAGGTGCTGCATTTACCTTAACTGTGCTGCATATACCTTACTAGGTGCTGCATATACCTTACCTGTGCTGCATATACCTTACTAGGTGCTGCATATACCTTACCTGTGCTGCATATACCTAACTAGGTGCTGCATATACCTTACATGTGCTGCATATACCTTACTAGGTGCTGCATATACCTTACTAGGTGCTGCATATACCTTACCTGTGCTGCATATACCTTACTATGTGCTGCATATACCTTACCTGTGCTGCATATACCTTACTAGGTGCTGCATATACCTTACCTGTGCTGCCTATACCTTACTAGGTGCTGCATATACCTTACCTGTGCTGCATATACCTTACTATGTGCTGCATATACCTTACTTGGTGCTGCATATACCTTACTAGGTGCTGCACAAACCTTACCTGTGCTTCATATACCTTACCTGTGCTGCATATACCTTACTAGGTGCTGCATATACCTTAGCTGTGCTGCATATACCTTACTAAGTGCTGCATATACCTTACCTGTGCTGCATATACCTTACTAGTTGCTGCATATACCTTACCTGTTCTGCATTTACCTTACCTGCACTGCATATACCTTACTAGGTGCTGCATATACCTTACCTGTGCTGCATATACCTTACTAGGTGCTCCATATACCTTACCTGTGCTTCATATACCTTACCTGTACTGCATATACCTTAACTGTGCTGCATATACCTTAACTGTGTTGCATATACCTTACCTGTGTGGCATATACCTTACTAGGTGCTGCATATACCTTACCCGTGCTGCATATATCTTACTAGGTGCTGCATATACCTTACTAGGTGCTGCATGTACCTTACCTGTGCTGCATATTCCTTACTAGGTGCTGCATAAACCTTACCTGTGCTGCATATACCTTACTAGGTGCTGCATATACCTTACCTGTGCTTCATATACCTTACCTGTGCTGCATATACCTTACTAGGTGCTGCATATACCTTACCTGTGCGGCATATACCTTACTAGGTGCTGCATATACCTTACCTGTGCTGCATATACCTTACCTGTGCTGCATATAACTTACCTTTGCTTCAAATACCTTACCTGTGCTGCATATACCTTACTAGGTGCTGCATATACCTTACTAGGTGCTGCATATACCTTACCTGTGCTGCATATACCTTACCTGTGCTGCATATACCTTACTAGGTGCTGCATATACCTTACTAGGTGCTGCATATAGCTTACCTGTGCTGCATATACCTTACTAGGTGCTGCATATACCTTACTTGTGCTTCATATACCTTACCTGTGCTGCATATACCTTACTAAGTGCTGCATATACCTTACTAGGTGCTGCATATACCTTACCTGTGCTGCATATACCTTACCTGTGCTGCATATACCTTACTAGGTGCTGCATATACCTTACCTGTGCTGCATATACCTTACTAGGTGCTGCATATACCTTACCTGTGCTGCATATATCTTACCTGTGCTGTATATACCTTACCTGTGTGGCATATACCTTACTAGGTGCTGCATATACCTTACCTGTGCTGCATATACGTTACTAGGTGCTGCATATACCTTACTAGGTGCTGCATATACCTTACCTGTGCTGCATATACCTTACTAGGTGCTGCATATACCTTACCTGTGCTGCATTTACCTTGCTAGGTGCTACATATACCTTACTAGGTGCTGCATATACCTTACCTGTGCTGCATATACCTTACTAGGTGCTGCATTTACCTTGCTAGGTGCTGCATATACCTTACTAGGTGCTGCATATATCTTACCTGTACTTCAAATACCTTACCTGTGCTCCATATACCTTACTAGGTGCTCCATATACCTTACTAGGTGCTGCTTATACCTTACCTGTGCTGCATATACCTTACTAGTTGCTGCACATACCTTACTAGGTGCTGCATATACCTTACTAGGTGCTGCATATTCCTTACCTGTGCTGCATATACCTTACCTGTGCTTCATATACCTTACTAGGTGCTGCATATACCTTACCTGTGCTGCATATACCTTACTAGGTGCTGCATATACCTTACCTGTGCTGCATATACCTTACTAGGTGCTGCATATACCGTACCTGTACTTCAAATACCTTACCTGTGCTCCATATACCTTACTAGGTGCTACATATACCTTACTAGGTGCTGCATATACCTTACCTGTGCTGCATATACCTTACTAGGTGCTGTATATACCTTACCTGTGCTACATATACCTTACTAGGTGCTGCATATACCTTACTAGGTGCTACATATACCTTACCTGTGCTGCATATACCTTACTAGGTGCTGCATATACCTTACTAGGTGCTGCATATACCTTACTAGGTGCTGCATATACCTTACCTGTGCTGCATATACCTTACTAGGTGCTGTATATACCTTACCTGTGCTACATATACCTTACTAGGTGCTGCATATACCTTACCTGTGCTGCATATACCTTACTAGGTGCTGTATATACCTTACTAGGTGCTGCATATACCTTACTAGGTGCCGCATATACCTTACCTGTGCTGCATATACCTTACTAGGTGCTACATATACCTTACTAGGTGCTACATATACCTTACTAGGTGCTGCATATACCTTACTAGGTGCTGCATATACCTTACTAGGTGCTGCATATACCTTACCTGTGCTGCATATACCTTACTAGGTGCTACATATACCTTACTAGGTGCTGCATATACCTTACCTGTGCTCCATATACCTTACCTGTGCTGCATATACCTTACTAGGTGCTACATATACCTTACTAGGTGCTGCATATACCTTACCTGTGCTGCATATACCTAACTAGGTGCTACATATACCTTACTAGGTGCTGCATATACCTTACTAGGTGCTGCATATACCTTACCTGTGCTGCATATACCTTACCTGTGCTGCATATAACTTACCTTTGCTTCAAATACCTTACCTGTGCTGCATATACCTTACTAGGTGCTGCATATACCTTACTAGGTGCTGCATATACCTTACCTGTGCTGCATATACCTTACCTGTGCTGCATATACCTTACTAGGTGCTGCATATACCTTACTAGGTGCTGCATATAGCTTACCTGTGCTGCATATACCTTACTAGGTGCTGCATATACCTTACTTGTGCTTCATATACCTTACCTGTGCTGCATATACCTTACTAAGTGCTGCATATACCTTACTAGGTGCTGCATATACCTTACCTGTGCTGCATATACCTTACCTGTGCTGCATATACCTTACTAGGTGCTGCATATACCTTACCTGTGCTGCATATACCTTACTAGGTGCTGCATATACCTTACCTGTGCTGCATATATCTTACCTGTGCTGTATATACCTTACCTGTGTGGCATATACCTTACTAGGTGCTGCATATACCTTACCTGTGCTGCATATACCTTACTAGGTGCTGCATATACCTTACTAGGTGCTGCATATACCTTACCTGTGCTGCATATACCTTACTAGGTGCTGCATATACCTTACCTGTGCTGCATTTACCTTGCTAGGTGCTACATATACCTTACTAGGTGCTGCATATACCTTACCTGTGCTGCATATACCTTACTAGGTGCTGCATTTACCTTGCTAGGTGCTGCATATACCTTACTAGGTGCTGCATATATCTTACCTGTACTTCAAATACCTTACCTGTGCTCCATATACCTTACTAGGTGCTACATATACCTTACTAGGTGCTGCTTATACCTTACCTGTGCTGCATATACCTTACTAGTTGCTGCACATACCTTACTAGGTGCTGCATATACCTTACTAGGTGCTGCATATACCTTACCTGTGCTGCATATACCTTACCTGTGCTTCATATACCTTACTAGGTGCTGCATATACCTTACTAGGTGCTGCATATACCTTACTAGGTGCTGCATATACCTTACCTGTACTTCAAATACCTTACCTGTGCTCCATATACCTTACTAGGTGCTACATATACCTTACTAGGTGCTGCATATACCTTACCTGTGCTGCATATACCTTACTAGGTGCTGTATATACCTTACCTGTGCTACATATACCTTACTAGGTGCTGCATATACCTTACTAGGTGCTACATATACCTTACCTGTGCTGCATATACCTTACTAGGTGCTGCATATACCTTACTAGGTGCTGCATATACCTTACTAGGTGCTGCATATACCTTACCTGTGCTGCATATACCTTACTAGGTGCTGTATATACCTTACCTGTGCTACATATACCTTACTAGGTGCTGCATATACCTTACTAGGTGCTGCATATACCTTACCTGTGCTGCATATACCTTACTAGGTGCTGTATATACCTTACTAGGTGCTGCATATACCTTACTAGGTGCTGCATATACCTTACTAGGTGCTACATATACCTTACTAGGTGCTGCATATACCTTACCTGTGCTCCATATACCTTACTAGGTGCTGCATATACCTTACCTGTGCTGCATATACCTTACTAGGTGCTACATATACCTTACTAGGTGCTGCATATACCTTACCTGTGCTGCATATACCTAACTAGGTGCTACATATACCTTACTAGGTGCTGCATATACCTTACTAGGTGCTGCATATACCTTACCTGTGCTGCATATACCTTACTAGGTGCTGCATATACCTTACCTGTGCTGCATATACCTTACCTATGCTGCATATACCTTACTAGGTGCTGCATATACCTTACCTGTGCTGCATATACCTTACTAGGTGCTACATATACCTTACCTGTGCTGCATATACCTTACTAGGTGCTGCATATACCTTACCTGTGCTGCATATACCTTACTAGGTGCTGCATATACCTTACCTGTGCTGCATATACCTTACCTGTGCTGCATATACCTTACTAGGTGCTACATATACCTTACCTGTGCTGCATATACCTTACTAGGTGCTGCATATACCTTACCTGTGCTGCATATACCTTACTAGGTGCTGCATATACCTTACCTGTGCTGCATATACCTTACCTGTGCTGCATATACCTTACCTGTGCTGCATATACCTTACTAGGTGCTGCATATACCTTACCTGTGCTGCATATACCTTACCTGTGCTGCATATACCTTACTAGGTGCTGCATATACCTTACCTGTGCTGCATATACCTTACCTGTGCTGCATATACCTTACTAGGTGCTACATATACCTTACTAGGTGCTGCATATACCTTACCTGTGCTGCATATACCTTACCTGTGCTGCATATACCTTACTAGGTGCTGCACGGGCTCCTGGCGGTGTCCTATAACTTAGGCGATGGCGATTACTCAGTCACGCTCCCCAGTCACAGGATTGATTCCGGGGAGTGGACAGATATCAGTTTGGAGAGAGTACAAAATGAATTCACTCTCAGCGTGAACGGAGGAGGGGAACATGAAGACATCACCGCGACACACGGGACCTACAAGGAAATTAAGGTGGATCCAAACCGCATCATTCTCGGCAATGGCAACCTGCAAGAGCTGAGTTTTCAGGGTAACGTCCATTTCTCTCCTCTCACAATGTCTAGTAGAGTCAGTTAACCCCCACTGTCACTGCAGGGTGTCAGGATATCCAGAAATGGATTACCTGCTTATTCTGGCAGTGATTTCATCTGTTCTGAGAGCACCCTGACCTGCTGTGTGATAATGATCTTCATTTGGGAGCCTGATATCTTTTCCTGCAGCGACAGTACATGCGGGGTGAGAGGCGGCAGGATGTATGTTTTAGCAGGAGATTAGTGGAGAACAGTAGAGTGTGGGGGAATGTAAGAAGCTGCCGTACGTTACAGGTTATACCTTTGTATATGTACTCAACAGATTCTTTAATAACATGGTGGAAATTACACTTTTAGTTCATAGTAAGCAATCTCTTTAGGCAGCCCAATGCAAAAAAGCGCATTATAAAAGCAGCTTTGTGGTTGCTAGGGGTTACAGCATATTTGCAGATCATTATTAAAGTCACTAGTGTTTTTGACCCCTTATTGCTGGGTCGCGTGCCTGGACAATGCCTTAGAAATGTGTTCTGCATCCTGTAGATGTTGTGCCCGCTGTTGCCACGCTTTATATTTCTTGTGTCATCCTTTTCCCTCTTCTCCCTCATCTCTCTCCCTCCCCCTTTTACCCTGTCTCACTCTCTCCCTCATCTCTTTTCCTCCCTCTTTTACCATCTCACTCTCTCCCCTTTTCTCCCTTATCTCTTTCCCTCACCCTTTTAGCCTGTCCCACTCTCTCCCTCGTCTCTCTCTATGTCCCTTTTACCCTGTCTCTCTCTCCCGTCTTCTCCATCATCTCTCTCATTCCCCATTTTACTCTGTCCCACTCTCTCCCCTCTTCTCCCTCATCTCTCTCCCTCCCCCTTTTACCCTGTCTCACTCTCTCTCTTCTCTTTTTCTCCCCCTTTTACCATCTAACTATCTTCCCTTTTCTCCCTCATCTCTCTCCATCAACCTTTTACCCTGTAACACTCTCTCCCATCTTCTCCCTCATCGCTCTCCCTCCCCCTTTCAGCCTGTCCCACTCTCTCCCCTCTTCTCCATCAACCTTTTACCCTGTCTCACACTCTCCCATCTTCTCCCTCATCGCTCTTTCTCCCCCTTTTACCGTCTCCCTCTCTCCCTCCCCCTTTTACCCTGTCTCACTCGCTCCCTCATCTCTTTTCCTCCCCTTTTATTCTCACTCTTTATCCTTTTCTCCCTTATCTCTCTCCCTCCCTCATCTCTCTCTCTCCCCCTTTTAGCCTGTCCCACTCTCTCCCCTCTTCTCCCTCATCTCTCTCTATCCCCCTTTTACCCTGTCCCACTCTCTCCCCTCTTCTCCCTCATCTCTCTCCCACCCCCTTTTACCTAGTCCCACTCTCTCCCGTCTTCTTCCACATCGCTCTCAATCCCCTTTTTACCATGTCTCACTCTCTCCCTCATCTCTTTCCCTCCCACTTTTACCCTGTCTCACTCTCTCCCCTCTTCTCCCTCATCTCTCTCCCTCCCCCTTTTTGCCTGTCCCACTCTTTCTCCCTCCCCCTTTTACCCTGTCCCACTCTCCCGTCTTCTTCCTCATCGCTCTGCCTCCCCTTTTACCCTGTCTCACTCTCCCTCATCTCTCTCCCTCCCCCTTTTACCCTGTCTCACTCTCTCTCTCCCTCCCCTTTTACGGTCTCACTCTCTCCCTCTTTTCCCTCATCCCTCTCCCTCCCCCTTTTACTCTGTCTTACTCTCTCCCTCTTTTCCCTCATCTCTCTCCCTCTTTTCCCTCATCTCTCTCCCCCTCTTTTTGCACCTACACTGCATCCTCCTCCTGCCTTTATGTAGTGAAGAACCTCTAGTGTTGTCTCGGCATGACCTGCAGGCAATGTGTCTGTTGAGAACAGTTGAGGTGGTACTTTGAGTCAGGGTAAGAGTCCGGAGCCTAGAGCAGCTCATCATCCCGGTAGAGGGCACAGGAGTACTTCTTCCTGATTGGCTCACGTAGCAATCTTCAGTACAAAACAATTGGCAGAGTATGGCCATCATCCATGTGAGCATGAATGTGTTTTTAAACATACTTGGCACCTGGGTTCTACACTTTGCCATCTTTAACATATGCTTTAAACACTTAAGATTAAAAAAAAGTAGGATCCCCAACACTTAAACATATTTGTGGAATTATGTAAAACTCTGTGATTGGTTGGAGATTTTGTAAGATCTATAAAGGCAAAAATATCAGTGGTGACAAAGGATGAATGAGCGTAAAAAGAAAAGGAAACAAAAAACCAAAACAGCATAAAATGCAAACTGAAATCTATATCCTAAAAGCAAATACAGTAATATAAGTTGTTGTCAGCACATAGTGTATACATCTAACAAACTGGCTGCATGAGGTATTGGTTAGATTATTATTTATAGGGCACCACCAGCTGACCACAGTGACAACAATTACAGAAATATAGCACAAGGGGTATAAGATAGAGACTCACTAAGGCTTGTAGATGCCAGCAGTGATAGGTGGCACAGGGGTGAGTAGGGAGCACACAACTCTCAATGGCCTGTACCCACTATATGGACGTACAGACAAGGTCACAGTCACCGGTGGGAAAAATGTAGATAAGAACAAATACTAGTGACAAGGAAAGTGCTAGGAGAAAAGACCGGGGGAAGAGAGCCCTCTCCATGGCGGCATACAGTCCCAGAGGGAGATAGGTAACCAGGAGGGTGACCTGGAAGAGAGGGTAGGTGTGTGGTCGGAGGCGCAGAGTAGAGATTCATGATACGTCTGTATGAAGTCTGCTAGAGCGGGAGTGGGTTCCAGTGTAGATTCGGGAGTGAGAGGAGAACATGGGAGGCTCAATATATTTATTATAATATATAATATACATTTCTGCAAGTCGTACATTGACGTCATGCTTAGAGGAAGGATGAACGACAGATAAAAGGAACTGCTCTTGCCTCCATCAAGGACAGTGACATGTGGAAAGGCAGGATTGTTTTGGTTGCCGTCTAGCAAGCCTATTTGAGGCCTTTTGGGAGTGACTGGCATGCCAGCCTCCTGCATGTCAGTATAACTCGTACTTTCAGTGGCTAGACGTATACAGCTGTGAGGACAAGCCCTGATAACTCAATTTTCATTTTGTCCCTATAACTAATACAGACAAATGGCCGTCCCTGACTAGTTTGATGCCCTAGGCAAGATTCTAGCTGGTGTACCCAATGTGGGACCCTTTGCATGCACCCAATAAAGGGGTGTGTTCTCACAAAATAGGCGTGTCCTCACAACAGATGCTTCTAGGCTTTTCCCAGATGCCCTTAAGCATTTGTCTATGCTGCCTATGCATAGGGCTGGCTCTGTAGACAGGAGCCTGGAAGGACCTGTTAATGAGACATCTACAGCTGCAGAAGTTGTCCAGGTTCCCACAAGCGACCAGTCTAGTTCCATAAAATACACCATTCATGGCTACGATGTATAACCATATGTACCTAAGATGTAAAGGTAACAACTTATTTCTACTGATTTCCAATAGGCTGCATAAAAAACGCAAGGCTGAATAACTACCGTGTTCCCATGGAAAACCAGTCCAGCTCTCCTGTGTCTGTTATAAAGAAACACGGAGTAATGAAGGGTTGTGTGTCCGAGGTCTGCAAAAGTCACCCTTGCAGTCGGGGCTTTCTCTGTACAGATCTATGGATGATACATGAATGCAGGTAGGATTTTATATTAAAACAGAATCTTTAACCAATAATGTGTGTCACTTCTACCTTTGTGGTTCTACAGGGTGATTCAAAAGTCGCAGTACACCCTTTTGTTTCAAAAACTGTGCAGGAAATGGGAATACTGAATACTCCAGTAAGGTATGGGCTATCTTTTAGGGTATGTACCGGCACCCAGAAACCTCCAATTTCACATAACACCGCCAGGTGCCTAATTTCCAAATTCTGAGAAACTGGGACTGTGGCTGACAAGTCTACGAAGTGGTCATCCAAAACGTGCTACTGACGAGACAACCTCAACAATGGTTATGTGAAATTGGAGGTCTTTTTGGGTGCCGGTTGTTAAAATCTGGAGCTATGACACGGAAACTTCATTCTCCAGGCATCAAAATGACCTCAATTCTCTCCTTTTTTGTCAAAGCCATCTTCAGTTACCTGCAACAAAAAAAGTGTTGTAACTATTGAACCATAACTGTTATTTCACATCTGTTTGCAGCAATAAACTTTTCATCAAATTCTAATGTTGTTTGACATGTTACACGGCCCCCTTTGCATTTGAAAAAAACTGACTTAGATTCAAGATGGCCGATTTCAAGATGGCGTCCATGTTCAGTACATACCCTAAAAGATAGCCCACCTGACCCATACCTGGGGTATTCAGTTTTCCCATTTCCTGCACAGTTTTTAAACAAAAGGGTGTACTGCGACTTTCTGCAGCAGGGTACACTGGGGTTCCACAGGGATAACATCGGGGTGTAGAGTTGGATCTTGATCCGAGGCACCAACAGGCTAAAAGCTTTGACTGTTCCCAAGATGCACAGCGCTGCCTCCTCTATAACCCCGCCTCCGTGCACAGGAGCTCAGTTTGTAAGCTGGTGCCTGCAGTGCAGGCTAACAACAGGGCGAGCTGCGCTAGGCAGCCCTGAAAAGTGTTTTCAATTGAAGCAAGAAGACTTCAGAGCCACAGCATAGGCACTTAAAAGTGCTATGTGTCATTCTGACACATCATGCTGCGGCTCCCTCAACTCCCAGCGGCACTGTACACTCCCGCGCCCTGGTTGCCGGGTAACTACAGCGAAGGCTCCGGTTCTCTCATAAGGGCACACACAAACCACCGCTGCTCTCCGGTATCACGTGGCCGCTGAAAGGAGGCGGTAAAAGGGTCCCCCAGGCGGGACCCGCTGCAAACCGCGATCTGGCGCGGTCCTTGGGAGGCGGACTGCACGTGCTGGCGTGAACACTGGTCGGATTTTTGCATAAGTCCGTATCTTTAAGGCTTGCAGTACCGGTGGTGAAGTCCAGCAATGGGATAAGGCTCTGACCTGTAGCCCCTCCCCTAGCCCCAAGGCGCCATTTACTGCTAATGTTCCTGCACTGGAGCTGCATCTCTCTCTCCCTCGCTCCCTGTCAGCATTTGGGCGCCATTACACACAGCTGCGCTGATTCTGGGACTGCTGGGCACTGTCTCCTCTGTAAAGCCGCCTGTCTCATCAGCACTGGGCATTTACAGGACACTAAGTATTCTACATGTCTTTAGACAGTGTTAGTTAAGAACAAGTGCATTACTACAGGGATATTTAGTACAGGTACCCTGTGATATACATCCAGTCTTTACTGTGCATTGTTATATCTATATACCTACTTAGCTTTACTTGTGTAGTGCAGTTACTACAGTATTGCTAGTCCAGTGCAGTTTTATTGTTATCTGTGATAATTTCTGCATTGTACATGTGACTGTGTGTGCCGATAGCTGTTGTGTGATTTCCATTCTGTGTATCTCACATCTACTGCTATCCCTATATTCTATACCCTGAATGGGGCTATGTGCGTCAGAGTTTTCATATAATATAGTGGTTTTCACAAGATATACTTTTTTTTTTTGGTATTTTCTCTGTGTATTACAGTCACCATTTACCTCTTAAATCCTCTGTGTGTGCTCTGCCTGTAGTCATACTATCCGGGGGGATTTTTGTTAGGTATTCTGTCTTTTATTGCACTATTCCTTCCTACGGTAACGCTTTCATATAATGTCAGCTCATCAGGGTGAGGGTTTGGTGGCAGACCCTGCGTCTGACAGTGTTCATTCCCTGGATGTCTCTGAGGAAAATATTGCAGCTGAGGGTTCAGGTGCTGGGGTTGTGTACCCCTTAGTCAGTTTCCTACATTGAGGGTAACTACTGACCCACCGTGGGCTACATTTTCTAATTTACTAACTACGCTTGTAACTAGACCTGCGCCCCCTATGGGACCTCCTGTGCCATTACAGCCACATATTGTCCCTGCTGTTAATCCACCATGGGCAGATACTCTGTCCTCTCAGTTACAGCAATTAAATCAGTCTTTGGCCAAGCAAAATCCTAACCCTCGCCCACCTAAGACCAAAGTGTCCTCTAAGCAGGCCCTTACATCCTCACAGTCCACTCATGTTACAGATACTTCATCGGATGAAGATGGCGCATATACCGTCCCCTCAGAGACTGATGCAGATGCTTCTGATGGGGAATCCCTGACCCAAGTGGATGTTCCTGAACTCTTGGAGGCTATAAGGCTGATTCTTCAAATTGATGATGATGAAGAACCCCCAGCTACCTCTAAGAAACCAGATAAGTTTAAGCGTCAGAAGGTTACTAAATTAGTTTTACCACATTTTGACCATTTAGTTGACATACATCAGGAACCCTGAGAATATCCAGGAAAGAAATTCTCTCTGTCTAAGAAAATGCTAGCTCGTTATCCCCTCGCTGCAGAGTTAAGCAAAAATTGGGAAACACCGCTGCCGGTGGACTCACAAGGCGCACGTTTGGTGGTGTCATCTGCTCTGCCTGTCACTACGGTCACCTCTCTGAAGGAACCGATGGATAAGCGCGTGGAGGGTTGCTTGAAGTCTATTTACACTCTGGCTGGAGCTGTGCATAGGCCTACTATTGCGGCCTCTTGGGCTGCTAAAGCTATAGAAGCCTGGGTTCAGGAAGTAGAAGCGGAACTACCATCTAATTTTCCTGATAATACCAGACAGTGTCTTTCATACATTGTTACAGCCTCTCATTATATTCAGGAGGCGGCATCAGATGCAGGTATCCTAGCGGCCAAAGCGTCTACCACATCTATTCTGGCTCGCCGGATCCTCTGGTTGCGGTCCTGGTCGGTAGATCTGGACTCGAAAAAGACCTTGGAGGTGATCCCTTTTAAGGGAAACATTCTTTTTGGGGAAGTTCTCAACAAGATTGTCGCTGACTTAGCGTCTGCTAAGACTGCATGTCTGCCTAGTACTACTCCTTTGGCCCCGAAGGCTAAGAGTACTTAATTTCGTTACTTTCGACCTCCAGGTAAAGCAAAGGGTCAGGCGTACCCGAAACAGGCTCGCACTTCCAAATCCACTAAGCCCAAACCTAAACGTGCCTGGGCTGCCCGTCAGCCTGCTGCCAAAACAGACAAGCCTGCTGCATGACGGGGCGGGCCTCCCTCTGGGGGATCCCAGGGTGGGAGGCCGACTTCTACGGTTTGCTCGGGTATGGCTACAGACCACTTCGGACACCTGGGTAAGGGAAGTCATCACTCACGGATACGCCATCTCTTTCAAGAAATGTCCCCCTCACCAGTTTTGCTCAACAAACGTCCCTTCGGATCCGGTGAAAGCAAGGACTCTCCATCTGGTGGTGCAATCCCTCCTGGACATAGGAGTGGTAGTGCCGGTGCCTCTGGTCCTAGTCTGGCTCCTAGTCCCGAAACCGAATGGATCTTCTCGGCCCATTCTCAACCTCAAGTCTTTGAACAAGTTTGTGAAAGTCTCCAAATTCCGTATGGAAACTCTTCGCTCTATTGTTTGGCCTTGGAGCCCAAGGACTACATGGTGTCCCTGGACATACAGGATGCTTACCTGCATATACCTATTGCAGTGTCACATCAGCAATACCTACATTTTCAATTCCAGGCCTTGCCGTTTGGTCTAACCTCGGCTCCTCGAGTTTTCACCAAGGTCATGACGACCCTACTCCGCTGTCAGGGTATCAGGATCCTGCCATATCTTGACCACTTGTTGATCCTGGCGTATTCTCCAGAGGTTCTCCTTCGTCATCTGGAGCTGACGGTCCAATTCCTGCAAGCCCACGGGTGGCTCATCAACTGGAAGAAATCTTCCTTGGTCCCAGCTCAGAGCATGGTGCACCTGGGAGCACTGTTGGACACCCAAAACCAGCGGTTGTTTTTGTCTCCGGAAAAGATCCTGAAACTTCAGGACAAGATAAGATGCTTCCTTTCTCGTCCACGTGTGTCGATACACTCGGCGATGCAAGTACTAGGCCTATTGGTGTTGGCTTTCAACATGGTGGAGTGTGCTCAATTTCATTCCCGCCCTCTACAGAGGTTAATTCTCTCCGAGTGGGACTGCCTGCCTCACCGGATCAGGTCTCACATGATATCTTTGACTCCAGAGGTCCGTCTGTCACTGACTTGGTGGCTGCAGGACCAACAACAGAGCAGGGGTTGTCCATTCTGGATCTCCAACTGGGTCCTGCTGATGACGGACGCAAGTCTGCGGGGTTGGGGCGTGGTGTTAGAGCAATGCTCTCTTCAGGGTCGGTGGACCAGGGAGGAATCTCTCCTCCCGATAAACATTCTGGAATTGTGGGCAGTGTTCAACGCCTTGACACTGGCCCTGCATCTGGTACAGAACAGGCCTGTTCAAGTACAGTCGGACAACACCACCATGGTGGCGTACATAAATCATTAAGGTGGCACCCGAAGCTGCAAAGCCATGACAGAAGTGTCAAAGATTCTTCGTTGGGCGGAACGCCATCTGCCAGCCCTATCGGCAGTGTTCATTCCAGAGGTCCTGAACTGGGAAGTGGACTTCCTCAGTCATCAGGACGTACACGCCGGAGAGTGGACCCTCCATCCGGAGGTCTTTCAACTCCTCGTGGAACAGTGGGGTCTACCAGATGTAGACCTGATGGTGTCTCGACACAATCACAAGGTTCCGGTCTTCGGAGCAAGGGCGAGGGATCCTCAAGCAGCGTTCGTGGACGCATTGGCAATTCCATGGAACTTTCGACTGCAGTACGTGTTCCCTCCGGTGTCACTCCTGCCCAGGGTAATTCGGAAGTTCAAGCAAGAAGGAGGAATACTAATTCTAATCGCTCCGGCGTGGCCCAGATGGCATTGGTTCTCAGACCTGCAGGGTCTATTGATAGAGCATCCTCTTCTGCTTCCGCAGCGCCTAGACCTCCTCGTTCAGGGCCCTTGTGTCTACCAGGATTTGGCCCGGCTGGCTTTGACGGCATGGCTCTTGAGGCTTCCATACTGAGGGCCAAAGGGTTTTCTGAGGCAGTCATTTAAACTATGTTGAAGGCCTGTAAACCGGCTTCTACTCGGATTTATCATAGGGTCTGGAATTCTTACTTCGCCTGGTGTGCGACTAACAATTATGATGCAGGCAAGTTCTGTACTGCCAAACTTTTGGCTTTCCTGCAACAGGGCCTGGACTTAGGCCTTCGTTTGGCCTCCCTCAAGGTTCATATTTCTGCCTTGTCGATATGGTTTCAGAGAAAAATTGTGACTCTGCCTGATGTTCATACATTCACTCAGGGTGTTTTGCGGATTCAACCTCCCTATGTCCTGCCTGTGGCTCCTTGGGATTTGTCGGTTGTCCTGGATGCCTTACAAGAGTCTCCGTTTGAACTGCTTGAGTCTGTGTACCTTGAGTGGCTTACTCTTAAGGTCTTGTTCTTGCTGGCTATTGCCTCTGCTAGATGGGTTTCAGACTTGGGTGCCTTGTCCTGTCGGTCACCATTTTTGATTTTTCACCGTGACCGGGCGGTTCTTAGAACTCGCCCTGGTTATTTGCCAAAGGCGGTGTCGTCTTTCCACCTTAACCAGGAAATTGTGGTTCCGGCATTTACCTCTCCTGGTTTATCCTCCAAAGAGCGGTCTTTGGATGTGGTACGGGCTCTCCGTATTTGTGTGGAGAGAACTGCTTCTCTTAGGAGATCTGATTCCCTCTTTGTCCTTTTTGGTTTTCACAAACGTGGCTGGCCTGCTAATAAGCAGACCTTGGCTAGATGGATTAGAATGGTGATTGCACAAGCTTATGTACAGGCTCCTGCTACCATCAAAGCCCCTGTTGGACCTTCTTGGGCGGCCCGCCGTAGTGCGACCCTTGAACAATTGTGCAAAGCCGCTACGTGGTTCTCAGTGAACACGTTCATAAGGTTCTATGCCTTCGATCCTTCTGCCTCCCAGGATGTCTCCTTTGGACGCCCGGTTCTTGTGCCCGCTACAATGCATCCCCTCCCATGAGGAACTGCTTTAGGACATCCCTGATGTTATCCCTGTGGAACTCCAGTGTACCCCGCTGCAGAAAAGGAGATTTATGGTAAGAACTTACCTTTGTTAAATCTCTTTCTGCGAGGTACACTGGGTTCCACAGGGCGCCCACCCTGACGCACTTAGCTTCTTTGGGTTTGTATGGCATTAGCCGCTGATACCTTCTCCTGTCGTGAGAATGTGGTGTATGTGGCTACTAACGGTTGTTGTCTCTTTTACCTGCTACTGCATTGGACTGGTTAACAAAACTGAGCTCCTGTGCATGGAGGCGGGGTTATAGAGGAAGCGACGCTGAACATCTTGGGAACAGTCAAAGCTTTTAGCCTGTTGGTGCCGCGGATCAAGATTCAACTCTACACCTCAATGTTATCCCTTTGGAACCCAGTGTACCTCGCAGAAAGAGATTTAACAAAGGTAAGTTCTTACCATAAATCGCCTTTTTGAATCACCCTGTACTTTACAATATGGTCTAAAATACTTTACAAACTATCCCAGGGAAGATACGGATTTAAAAAGGCAAAAAAAAATTGAGATGTCTGAAGTACATGTCAAGGACAATATTTCCTAGGAGCCAGTGACATCATTGAGAATGCAGCCTATCCAGTGACAAGGAACCAGTGACATCACTGAGAATGCAGCCTATCCAGTGACAAGGAACCAGTGACATCACTGAGAATGCAGCCTGTCCATTCACTAGAAGCCGGTGACCTCGCTGCAAATGCAGCCTATCCAGTGACAAGGAACCAGTGACATCACTGAGAATGCAGCCTATCCATTCACTAGAAGCCGGTGACCTCACTGCAAATGCAGCCTATCCAGTGACAAGGAACCAGTGACATCATTGAGAATGCAGCCTGTCCATTCACTAGAAGCCGGTGACCTTGCTGCAAATGCAGCCTATCCAGTGACAAGGAACCAGTGACATCACTGAGAATGCAGCCTAACCATTCACTAGACGCCAGTGACCTCACTGCAAATGCAGCCTATCCAGTGACAAGGAACCAGTGACATCACTGAGAATGCAGCCTATCCATTCACTAGAAGCCGGTGACCTTGCTGCAAATGCAGCCTATCCAGTGACATTATGGAGAATGCAGCCTGTCCATTCACTAGAAGCCGGTGACCTCGCTGCAAATGCAGCCTATCCAGTGACAAGGAACCAGTGACATCACTGAGAATGCAACCTATCCATTCACTAGAAGCCGATGACCTCGCTGCAAATGCAGCCTATCCAGTGACAAGGAACCAGTGACATCACTGAGAATGCAGCCTGTCCATTCACTAGAAGCCGGTGACCTTGCTGCAAATGCAGCCTATCCAGTGACAAGGAACCAGTGACATCACTGAGAATGCAGCCTATCCATTCACTAGAAGCCGATGACCTCGCTGCAAATGCAGCCTATCCAGTGACAAGGAACCAGTGACATCACTGAGAATGCAGCCTAACCATTCACTAGACGCCAGTGACCTCACTGCAAATGCAGCCTATCCAGTGACAAGGAACCAGTGACATCACTGAGATGTCACTGGTTCCTAGTGAATGGATTGGCTGCATTTTCAGTGATGTCACTGGTTCATAGTGAATGGATAGGCTGCATTCTCAATGATGTCAATAGCTCCTAATGAATGATTGGCTGCATTGTATAGATCATTGCACATTTGAAATCATAGTGACAAATGTTGCTTATTCCTGTAGACCTGGAAATACTAACCATTTGTTCTTTATCTTCTTGCACAGGTGCCCCCCAGGATACCTGCTAATAGAGAATAACACAGGCCAGTGGTGTATGTACACTGTGTGCGTGCGGACTCCTTGTAAACATGGCACTTGTGTACCGCGATCTCCAGCTGAGTTTACCTGCCTATGTTCTGAAGGATACGTAGGAAGTAATTGCGATGTCATTCTGCACAGCCTTGACCCGGGATTTGGGCTCATTACCTTCCTTATATGTATCTGCTCCACTACACTGATCGGTAATTCATGACAAAGCTCTCTGAGATGAACCCAGATACAAAGGACAGATATTGGGGGGGTGGGGGTTATATTTTAGGACTCAAATATGTGCAATATTTCACACAGCTGCTGTGAGGCTGCTGTTCTGAAGCAGTGTGTAGGCGACCGTGGCAACAGGGCAGCTGACAGGTGTGTGGATTAAAAGATAGACAGTCGGATGGTCTACAGTAAATAGGTTGACAGGGTCAAAATGTTGACATGCAAACAGTCGAAGAAAAAAAAAGGTTGACTTTTTTGTGTTATTTTAACCCTAATCCTAACCATTAAACCTAACACTCCCCCATGTGCCAAACCCTTACTGTCCCTTTCTGCACCCTAACCCTCCTCCAAGTGCCTAATCCTAACCCTCCTCCAAGTGCCTAACCTTAACCCTCCCCTAAGTGCCTAACCCTCCCCAAGTGCCTAATCCTAACCCTCTGCCAAGTGCCTAATCCTAACCCTCCTCCAAGTGCCTAATCCTAACCCTCCTCCAAGTGCCTAATCCTAACCCTCCTCCAAGTGCCTAATCCTAACCCTCTGCCAAGTGCCTAATCCTAACCCTCCTCCAAGTGCCTAATCCTAACCCTCCTCCAAGTGCCTAATCCTAACCCTCCTCCAAGTGCCTAATCCTAACCCTCTGCCAAGTGCCTAACCCTCCCCCAAGTGCCTAATCCTAACCCTCTGCCAAGTGCCAAACCCTCCCCCAAGTGCCTACTCCTAACCCTCCTCCAAGTGCCTAACCCTAACCCTCCCCTAAGTGCCTAATCCTAACCCTCTGCCAAGTGCCTAACCCTCTGCCAAGTGCCTAACCCTAACCCTCCCCCAAGTGCCTAACCCTCTGCCAAGTGCCTAATCCTAACCCTCCTCCAAGTGCCTAACCCTAACCCTCCCCCAAGTGCCTAACCCTCCCCCAAGTGCCTAATCCTAACCCTCTGCCAAGTGCCTAACCCTCTGCCAAGTGCCTACTCCTAACCCTCCTCCAAGTGCCTAACCCTAACCCTGCCCCAAGTGCCTAACCCTAACCAAGTGCCTAACCCTCCAAGTGCCTAATCCTAACCCTCCTCCAAGTGCCTAACCCTAACCCTCCCCCAAGTGCCTAACCCTAACCCTCTGCCAAGTGCCTAACCCTCCCCCAAGTGCCTAATCCTAACCTTCTGCCAAGTGCCCAACCCTCTGCCAAGTGCCTAATCCTAACCCTCCCCCATGTGACTAACCCTCCACCATGTGACTAACCCTTACTGTCCCTTTCTGCAGCCTAACCCTCCCCCCAAGTGCCTAATCCAAACTCTTCCCCAAGTGCCTAATTCTAACCCTCCTCCAAGTGCCTAACCATCCCTGAGGTGTCTACCCCTCCCCCAAGTGCCTAATCCTAACCTTCTGCAAAGTGCCTAACCCTCTGCCAAGTGCCAAACCCTCCCCCAAGTGCCTAATCCTAACCTTCTGCAAAGTGCCTAACCCTCTGCCAAGTGCCAAACCCTCCCCCAAGTGCCTACTCCTAACCCTCCTCCAAGTGCCTAACCCTCCCCCAAGTGCCTAATCCTAACCCTCCTCCAAGTACCTATCCCTCCCGGAGGTGCCGAACCCTCCCCAAGTGCCTAATCCTAACCCTCTACCAAGTGCCTAATCCTAACCCTCCTCCAAGTGCCTAACCCTCCCCAAGTGCCTAATCCTAACCGTTTGCAAAGTACCTAATCCTAACTCTCCACTAAGTGCCTAACCCTAACCCAAGTGCCTAATCCTAACCCTCTGGCAAGTGCCTAACCCTCACCCTCCCTCCTAGTGCCTAACCCTCACCCTCCCTCCTAGTGCCTAACCCTAACTCCTAGTGACTAACCCTAACCCTTCCTCCTAGTGCCTAACCCTAACCCTCCCCCAGGTTCCTAATCCTCTGCCAAGTGCCTAACCTTAACCATCTGCCAAGTGCCTAATCCTAACCCTCCTCCAAGTACCTTACCCTCCCCGAGGTGCCTAACCCTCCACCAGGTGCCTAACCCTCCCGTAAGTGCCTAATCCTAACCCTCGAAGTGCCTAACCCTAACCCTCCCCAAGTGCCTAATCCTAACCCTCTGCCAAGTGCCTAATCCTAACCCTCCCCCAAGTGCCTAACCCTAACCCTCCTCCTAGTGCCTAACCCTCACCCTCCCTCCTAGTGCCTAACCCTCCTCCAAGTGCCTAACCCTCCCTCAAGTGCCTAACCTTAACCATCTGCCAAGTGCTTAATACTAACCCTCTGTCAAGTGTTTAACCCTCTACCAAGTGCCTAATCCTAACCCTCTGCCAAGTGCCTAATCCTAACCCTCTGCCAAGTACCTAATCCTAACCCTCTGCCAAGTGCCCAACCTTCCCACTAGTGCCTAACCTTCTACCAAGTGCCTAACCCAAACCCTCCCCCTAGTGCCTAACCCTAAACCTCTGCCAAGTGCCTAATTAACCCTAATCATCCCCAAGTGCCTACCCCTAACCCTCCCCTTAGTGCCTAACCCTACTGCATAACCCTCTACCACGTGCCTAACCCTCTACCACGTGCCTAACCCTAAAAATCATGAAAACCCATGTTTCAACATTTGTGTCAACCTTTTGCATGTCAACCTTTTGACCCTGTTGACCATCTGGTGTTGACCTATTTACTGTCTATCTTCCATCCGGATACCAACTGAAAGGGTGGGAGTCGTGGGACTCCCTTGTATGCCATGCTATGGTGTGCTCAGCTAAAGTGCTGGCTTTATAAGTTGTTCAGTTTACTAATCATTCCAGTGAACTGTGTAATGTTCCAGTGTTTCATAGCCCGTGGGTACAGACTGGCGCTGCATGTGACCTGGTGCCACATTCTAAGTTACTCTTACCCAACATCTGCACTCTTAGAGTTGTCCACCTTCAGATACGTCAGTGTCGTATAAGCGCCTTCCTGGAACATTTACTGAGTACATTTGTCTTCCCTCTGTAACTTCTAGCCATGTATTTATATCATTAGGAGCTACAAACTCCCTGATCATATCAGAAACATGACTAAGAAGCAGAGATGGAAGCCACAGAGGTGAGGTGGCAGGAGGGCACGTCTGATGTCATCTGAAAATGGAAAACCACTGTAAGAGGGGACTCTCCCTCCGAGATGTGGCCAGTCTGCCTGCCCACTGGTCAGCTATTAATAACTTATTGATCGTGGTCATACACTCTGCGATTATTGCCCCAATCTGCAGCGGATCGGGGCAATAAGCGCATAATGTATGCTCTGCTGTACTTACTGTCCTTACCATATTCTTGGACTATATGGGGCAGGACATAGAATACTCTTATACCACTATTAAGAGCACATGCTACAATGTAACATACAAAGCAACAGCACCTACTAGCATGTAACACAAACACGTAGCACCTGCTATAATAAAGCGGGTGTGTTGTGCAGCTGTCTCACCAGACTCTCTGTGCATTGCAGCTCTGATTGCAGGAGCCGTGCTGTGCTCTCACTGCAACAAGAAGAGAAGACTAAATGAAGGAGTCTACCATGTTTCTGCTTATGAGGATCCAAAGGACACCCAGCAAAATATATTTCACTACAAAGAGGAAGGAGGCGGAGAGGAAGATCAGGTAAGCGACGGCTCCTGGGTTACACCATCACACCCAGTCACAAATCTATTCCATCTATTACACTATATAACGGACTAAGTCCTCTGCCACCTCCCCTCATAGCTGTCTGATAGGACACAGTCCCTGGCCATCACCCCTCATTGGCTGCCTGCCAGGACATATCCCTGCGCAACCTCCCCTCATACAAGTTCTCACTGGCTGCCTGCTATGACACAATCCTGTGCTACTTCCCCTCCCAGCTGGATAGTCACACAGCAGATCCCGATTACAACCTCCTCTCACTGCGCTCAATGGCTGAATGTCATAACACAGCCCTGTGCCCCTTCCCCTCATAGCTCTCACTGGCTGCCTGTTAGGACACAGCCCTGCGTCACTTTCCCACATAGCTCTCACTGGCTGCCTGCTAGGACACAGCCCCCTGCCATCGCCTCTCACTGGCTGCCTGCCAGGACATATCCCTGCGCAACCTCCCCTCATACAAGCTCTCACAGGCTGCCTGCTAGAACACAGCCCTGCGTCACTTTCCCTCATAGCTCTCACTGGATGCCTGCTAGGACACAGCCCTGTGCCCCTTACCCTCATAGCTCTCACTGGCTGCCTGCTAGGACACAGCCCTGCGTCACTTCCCCTCATAGCTCTCAGTGGCTGCCTGCTAGGACACAGCCCCCTGCCATCGCCTCTCACTGGCTGCCTGCCAGGACATATCCCTGCGCAACCTCCCCTCATACAAGTTCTCACTGGCTGCCTGCTAGGACACAGCCCTGTGCCCCTTACCCTCACAGCTCTCACTGGCTGCCTGCTAGGACACAGCCCTGTGCCACTTTCCCTCATAGCTCTCACTGGCTGCCTGCTAGGACACAGCCCCCTGCCATCGCCTCTCACTGGCTGCCTGCCAGGACATATCCCTGCGCAACCTCCCCTCATACAAGTTCTCACTGGCTGCCTGCTAGGACACAGCCCTGTGCCCCTTCCCCTCATAGCTCTCACAGGCTGCCTGCTAGGACACAGCCTCTACGTCACTTCCCCTCATAGCTCTCACTGGCTGCCTGCTAGGACACAGCCCTGTGCCCCTTCCCCTCATAGCTCTCACTGGCTGCCTGCTAGGACACAGCCCTGTGCCTCTTCCCCTCATAGCTCTCACTGGCTGCCTGCTAGGACACAGCCCTGTGCCACTTCCCCTCATAGCTCTCACTGGCTGCCTGCTAGGACACAGCCCCCTGCCATCGCCTCTCACTGGCTGCCTGCCAGGACATATCCCTGCGCAACCTCCCCTCATACAAGCTCTCACAGGCTGCCTGCTAGAACACAGCCCTGCGTCACTTCCCCTCATAGCTCTCACTGGATGCCTGCTAGGACACAGCCCTGCGTCACTTCCCATCATAGCTCTCACTGGCTGCCTGCTAGGACACAGCCCTGCGTCACTTCCCCTCATAGCTCTCACTGGCTGCCTGCTAGGACACAGCCCCCTGCCATCGCCTCTCACTGGCTGCCTGCCAGGACATATCCCTGCGCAACCTCCCCTCATACAAGCTCTCAAAGGCTGCCTGCTAGAACACAGCCCTGCATCACTTCCCCTCATAGCTCTCACTGGATGCCTGCTAGGACACAGCCCTGCGTCACTTCCCCTCATAGCTCTCACTGGCTGCCTGCTAGGATACAGCCCCGCCATCGCCTCTCACTGGCTGCCTGCCAGGACATATCCCTGCGCAACCTCCCCTCATACAAGCTCTCACAGGCTGCCTGCTAGAACACAGCCCTGCGTCACTTCCCCTCATAGCTCTCACTGGATGCCTGCTAGGACACAGCCCTGCGTCACTTCCCCTCATAGCTCTCACTGGCTGCCTGCTAGGACACAGCCCCCTGCCATCGCCTCTCAATGGCTGCCTGCCAGGACATATCCCTGCGCAACCTCCCCTCATACAAGCTCTCAAAGGCTGCCTGCTAGAACACAGCCCTGCATCACTTCCCCTCATAGCTCTCACTGGATGCCTGCTAGGACACAGCCCTGCGTCACTTCCCCTCATAGCTCTCACTGGCTGCCTGCTAGGATACAGCCCCCTGCCATCGCCTCTCACTGGCTGCCTGCCAGGACATATCCCTGCGCAACCTCCCCTCATACAAGCTCTCACAGGCTGCCTGCTAGAACACAGCCCTGCGTCACTTCCCCTCATAGCTCTCACTGGATGCCTGCTAGGACACAGCCCTGCGTCACTTCCCCTCATAGCTCTCACTGGCTGCCTGCTAGGACACAGCCCCCTGCCATCGCCTCTCAATGGCTGCCTGCCAGGACATATCCCTGCGCAACCTCCCCTCATACAAGCTCTCACAGGCTGCCTGCTAGAACACAGCCCTGCGTCACTTCCCCTCATAGCTCTCACTGGATGCCTGCTAGGACACAGCCCTGCGTCACTTCCCCTCATAGCTCTCACTGGATGCCTGCTAGGACACAGCCCTGCGTCACTTCCCCTCATAGCTCTCACTGACTGCCTGCTAGGACACAGCCCCCTGCCATCGCCTCTCACTGGCTGCCTGCCAGGACATATCCCTGCGCAACCTCCCCTCATACAAGCTCTCACAGGCTGCCTGCTAGAACACAGCCCTGCGTCACTTCCCCTCATAGCTCTCACTGGATGCCTGCTAGGACACAGCCCTGTGCCCCTTCCCCTCATAGCTCACTGGCTGCCTGCTAGGACACAGCCCCCTGCCATCGCCTCTCACTGGCTGCCTGCCAGGACATATCCCTGCGCAACCTCCCCTCATACAAGTTCTCACTGGCTGCCTGCTAGGACACAGCCCTGTGCCCCTTCCCCTCATAGCTCTCACAGGCTGCCTGCTAGGACACAGCCCTGTGCCCCTTCCCCTCATAGCTCTCACTGGCTGCCTGCTAGGACACAGCCCTGCGTCACTTCCCCTCATAGCTCTCACTGGCTGCCTGCTAGGACACAGCCCTGTGCCCCTTCCCCTCATAGCTCTCACTGGCTGCCTGCTAGGACACAGCCCTGTGCCCCTTCCCCTCATAGCTCTCACTGGCTGCCTGCTAGGACACAGCCCTGTGCCACTTTCCCTCATAGCTCTCACTGGCTGCCTGCTAGGACACAGCCCCCTGCCATCGCCTCTCACTGGCTGCCTGCCAGGACATATCCCTGCGCAACCTCCCCTCATACAAGCTCTCACAGGCTGCCTTCTAGAACACAGCCCTGCGTCACTTCCCCTCATAGCTCTCACTGGATGCCTGCTAGGACACAGCCCTGCGTCACTTCCCCTCATAGCTCTCACTGGATACCTGCTAGGACACAGCCCTGCATCACTTCCCCTCATAGCTCTCACTGGCTGCCTGCTAGGAAACAGCCCCCTGCCATCGCCTCACTGGCTGCCTGCCAGGACATATCCCTGCGCAACCTCCCCTCATACAAGCTCTCACAGGCTGCCTGCTAGAACACAGCCCTGCATCATTTCCCCTCATAGCTCACTGGCTGCCTGCTAGGACACAGCCCTGTGCCCCTTCCCCTCATAGCTCTCACTGGCTGCCTGCTAGGACACAGCCCTGTGCCCCTTCCCCTCATAGCTCTCACTGGCTGCCTGCTAGGACACAGCCCTGTGCCACTTTCCCTCATAGCTCTCACTGGCTGCCTGCTAGGATACAACCTTGCTCCACCTTCCCTCATAGTAGGATGGTCCAGTTATACTAATATCTGAAGTCCATGCTGTATCCCTCACTGTAAGAGACTCAGGCTGCACAGTGTATCACACACTGCAGTTTAACATACAGTAGCATAAATGGACTAAAATCCTAATTGCAATGTAGAATTATTAACACATGTTCCTGAGAAAATCTGCTGTAAAAATTTGGAGCTACCTATCGTGCCATAGCACCTTCCCATTATTCAGATCAGTTGTTGGTGTAAGATTGGTGTCCTGTCTACAGGATGTAGTTAAAATGCCGCCGGAAGGGATCCCTGCAGCAGAGATACAGACACCGGATTTCCAAATGGCGGCATAATGCCGGCATCAAAATACTGACGCCTGGAATCCCGAACGTTCTTTAAGTGAGATGCGCTTGCACTCTGCAACAAGCGGGGAGGTTTAGGCAGCGGGGAAGATGGGTAAGGGTTGGGCACCAAGCGGGGAGGGTTAGGTTTAGGCAGCGGGGAAGGTAGGTTAGGGTTGGGCACCAAGCGGGGAGGGTTAGGTTTAGGCAGCGGGGTAGGGTGGGTAAGGGTTGGGCACCAAGCGGGGAGGGTTAGATTTAGGCAGCGGGGAAGGTAGGTTAGGGTTGGGCATCACGTTGAGAGGGTTAGATTTAGGCAGCGGGGAAGGGTTAGGGTTGGGCACCCACATGGGAGGGTTAGGGTAGGTGGCAGGGGAAGGTTAGGGTTAGGCACCCACAAGGGAGGGTTAGGGTAGGTGGCAGGGGAAGGTTAAGGTTAGGCACCCACATGGGACGGTTAGGGTAGGTGGCAGGGGAAGGTTAGGCACCCACAAGGGAGGGTTAGGGTAGGTGGCAGGGGAAGGTTAGGGTTGGGCACCGACAAGGGAGGGTTAGGGTAGGTGGCAGGGGAAGGTTAGGGTTAGGCACCCACAAGGGACGGTTAGGGTAGGTGGCAGGGGAAGGTTAGGGTTAGGCACCCACATGGGAGGGTTAGGGTAGGTGGCAGGGGAAGGTTAGGGTTAGGCACCCACAAGGGACGGTTAGGGTAGGTGGCAGGGGAAGGTTAGGGTTAGGCACCCACAAGGGATGGTTAGGGTAGGTGGCAGGGGAAGGTTAGGGTTAGGCACCCACAAGGGAGGGTTAGGGTAGGTGGCAGGGGAAGGTTAGGGTTAGGCACCCACAAGGGACGGTTAGGGTAGGTGGCAGGGGAAGGTTAGGATTAGGCACCCACAAGGGACGGTTAGGGTAGGTGGCAGGGGAAGGTTAGGGTTAGGCACCCACATGGGAGGGTTAGGGTAGGTGGCAGGGGAAGGTTAGGGTACTTTCTAGGGTGCTGTCAGTATTCTGACCGTCGTCATCCCGCATCCATGGGTATATCATACCGAATCCCTATCTAGAACCTTCCTTGATATTACATTTCTGTATCTCAGGAACACCGAGGCTGCTGCTGCCAGGACATTAATACTCATCATTTACTGAGAACTTATAGCTGACAAGTAGAATAGGAGAATTTAGAATAAGCCATGTAACACCAATTAATGTGACAGTAATTTTATGTAATTTAGTTACCACCCATACTGTCTATTCAAGTGCTGCCTTAACGTGAACAGGGTGTGACTGTGGGGGAAGCACTTTTACCTAGGCACACCACATCGTATCTGAGATATAGTGCATCTGATCCTGATCAACCCTGCGAGGTTTTAGACATTTCCGCATGCTATTATTTGTATATTATTTGTTGCTCTCTTTAAATAGAAATTGTATCGTGTTCTGTTGGCTGACCCATGTAAGACAGGGCTGAATTCTGGGGGGGGTTTATGTAAAGTGAATGGCTGCCAATCAGGTCTAATTATAATGATTGTATACCGCAGGACGCATTCAGCATGACAGATCTCCAGCTGTCCCTTCGGAGAAGCCCCGGTCACTCTCTCTGCAGGACACGGAGGGAGCAGCACGTAAACGGCCCCTTAAGCTGCGATTATCATACGTCTGACAGCCACAAGGCACCGTCACAACTGACCGCATCAAGACTGAGCTGTTCTTTTACCAGCGGAGACTTTGGGCAGTATTTCCACGACGTCTGTCAAGACGCTGTCTACATGCACTCGTCGTGCGACAGCTTGAAGGTGTACGATACGGAGGGAGCAGGGTCTAGCGCCGGCAGCCTCAGTACGCTGGCCTCATCTGGATTAGAATCAGACTTGGAGTATGAGGACGTGAGGGCATGGGGGCCCAAGTTTAGTTATCTCAGTAAACTCTACTCCTACACAGAGGATGATGACGCGCAGTGAGATGTATGGAACACGGGTACAGAGGAGACTTGTTATGTCACACGCGTGTGCGCACACACGTACATGTATCATCACTGATGGCGCTTGCAGAAGGTTTTCTAGTAATGATGAATAATGTGTACAACCGTACATACAGTGCTGATGAGAGGATCTTAGCTGTTACTCTGACGTGTGCAGCTGCAGCAATGCTCCCTTGCCCACAGAGCTTACACTCATAAGCAGACCAGGGGGTATCATAAAACAAGCACTGTGAGACTCTTCAGGACCTTTGTAAGGTGCGATGACCCTAAAACGATCCCCACGCACCCAGACACCTGTGTTTATATTTTGTAGTGCCCATTCTCCTGCTCTCCGTGTGATGTGTTATCCTGTGTTACTTACATTTTATATTACGTGTGTTTGAGGCTTTTATGAATGTTTGTTGGAAATGACTAGTCAGTGTAACGTAGGCATGAATACAGGAGAGGAAAAGCAATACTCACCACTGACTGTACCCGTCACTGGAGAGACACGGGAGTCACCGCTGTCCATAGATGGTTATTATACGTAGAGCTCTTTGGAGCTGTCCCTTCCCCTATGTAACAAAAATGCTAATTCAGCCCCAAAAGGGAAAAACTCACATTTTATTGAGCATTTCAGTGATGAAGGGAAAACGGATTAATAATGAGATTCCCTTTACACTGTGTATGAGCCACCCCCTGTGTACTGGATACCCTCCAGCTGTGCGTCATCCCCCTCCAGCCCAACATGCAAAATCTCTCCCCAACAACCTTATTACATACCCAGGACTGTCTGTGTGTCAATGTGCCTTATTCATGCATGCTGTACCAGGGTTTTACCTATGCATTGGGCATTGGTAAAATGCGGTTTTATATCTTTCCTATCACTAGATTAATTTCAGATGGATGTTATTAAAAAATAAATAAAAATCACCATGTCATATGCTTCCATGTGTTTCTATATCGCCGGTACTTTCATCCGCAATGAACTGGTTAATGTGCAACATTCCGTCCACCACGCAATACACGTTGTGTTACTGAAACAGAGAACCCCTATGGGCAATATGCAAATACTCCATTCCTGGTGGGTAATGCCATCTGAGCAACTGCTCCCCCCAGTGGCTACTGAGAGCATGAAAACCTGTCTTGTCCTTGGCAGGCCCAGCGACAGGAGGGGACACTTGTGCAGGGCCCAGAGGTTCACGGGGGCCCCAAGGATCAGGGACACAAATATGCTCCAACTGCTCAGTTTAAGTAGGACTACAATTACCAGCCCCCTAAACCCTCCCCCCTCCTCGCTGAGTTCAGTCCCTGGGCTCCATGCTGTATTGCACCATTATGCAGGTCGCTGCGCTGGCGCTTTTCTGTATGTCCCTGTCACTGTAGAGCCGCGTATCCCAGCAATACAACCACCCGCCGGGGTCACTGACTGTCTGAGTCAAAGGCTCCATTTTTAAAAAAATCCCCTCAGACAATTTAAGGGGGGTTGAGGGCCCCCCAGAGATATCGGTGTGCTGGGCCCCAAGATTTCTGTTGCTGGCCCTGACCCTAACCCAGACCCCTAAACTAACCCCAATGTCTGCTGTACAGTTCTATGTTTCTATGTATATAATGTATTGCAAGAAAATATCTGCGAATACAATGGTACGGTAAGTGTGGTATATACTTGCACGGTATATGTAGGTACGGTAATTGTGGTATATACTTGCACTGTATATGTAGGTACGGTAATTGTGGTATATACTTGCACTGTATATGTAGGTACAGTAAGTGTGGTATATACTTGCACGGTATATGTAGGTAAAGTAAGTGTGGTATATACTTGAACGTCATAAGTCGGTACGGTAAGTGTGGTATATACTTGCACGGTATATGTCGATACGGTAAGTGCGGTATATACTTGCACGGTATATGTCGGTACAGTAAGTGTGGTATATACTTGCACGGTATATGTAGGTACAGTAAGTGTGGTATATACTTGCACGGTATATGTCGATACGGTAAGTGCGGTATATACTTGCACGGTATATGTCGGTACAGTAAGTGTGGTATATACTTGCACGGTATATGTAGGTACAGTAAGTGCGGTATATACTTGCACGGTATATGTAGGTAAAGTAAGTGTGGTATATACTTGCACGGTATATGTCGGTACAGTAAGTGTGGTATATACTTGCACGGTATATGTAGGTACAGTAAGTGCGGTATATACTTGCACGGTATATGTAGGTACAGTAAGTGCGGTATATACTTGCACGGTATATGTAGGTACGGTAATTGTGGTATATACTTGCACGGTATATGTCGGTACAGTAATTGTGGTATATACTTGCACGGTATATGTAGGTACAGTAAGTGCGGTATATACTTGCACGGTATATGTAGGTACAGTAAGTGTGGTATATACTTGCACGGTATATGTAGGTACAGTAAGTGTGGTATATACTTGCACTGTATATGTAGGTACAGTAATAGTGGTATATACTTGCACTGTATATGTCGGTACAGTAAGTGTGGTATATACTTGCACGGTATATGTAGGTACAGTAATTGTGGTATATACTTGCACGGTGTATGTCGGTACAGTAAGTGTGGTATATACTTGCACGGTATATGTCGGTACAGTAAGTGTGGTATATACTTGCACGGTATATGTCGGTACAGTAAGTGTGGTATATACTTGCACGGTGTATGTCGGTACAGTAAGTGTGGTATATACTTGCACGGTATATGTCGGTACAGTAAGTGCGGTATATACTTGCACGGTATATGTCGGTACAGTAAGTGCGGTATATACTTGCACGGTATATGTCGGTACAGTAAGTGCGGTATATACTTGCACGGTATATGTAGGTACAGTAAGTGTGGTATATACTTGCACGGTATATGTAGGTACAGTAAGTGCGGTATATACTTGCACGGTGTATGTCGGTACAGTAAGTGCGGTATATACTTGCACGGTATATGTAGGTACAGTAAGTGTGGTATATACTTGCACGGTATATGTCGGTACAGTAAGTGTGGTATATACTTGCACGGTATATGTCGGTACGGTAAGTGTGGTATATACTTGCACGGTATATGTAGGTACAGTAAGTGTGGTATATACTTGCACGGTATATGTAGGTACAGTAAGTGTGGTATATACTTGCACGGTATATGTCGGTACAGTAAGTGTGGTATATACTTGCACGGTATATGTCGGTACAGTAAGTGCGGTATATACTTGCACGGTGTATGTCGGTACAGTAAGTGCGGTATATACTTGCACGGTATATGTCGGTACAGTAAGTGCGGTATATACTTGCACGGTATATGTAGGTACAGTAAGTGTGGTATATACTTGCACGGTATATGTCGGTACAGTAATTGTGGTATATACTTGCACGGTGTATGTCGGTACAGTAAGTGTGGTATATACTTGCACGTATGTCGGTACAGTAAGTGTGGTATATACTTGCACGGTATATGTAGGTACAGTAAGTGTGGTATATACTTGCACTGTATATGTCGGTACAGTAAGTGCGGTATATACTTGCACGGTATATGTAGGTACAGTAAGTGCGGTATATACTTGCACGGTGTATGTCGGTACAGTAAGTGTGGTATATACTTGCACGGTATATGTCGGTACAGTAAGTGTGGTATATACTTGCACGGTATATGTCGGTACAGTAAGTGTGGTATATACTTGCACGGTATATGTAGGTACAGTAAGTGTGGTATATACTTGCACGGTATATGTAGGTACAGTAAGTGCGGTATATACTTGCACGGTATATGTAGGTACAGTAAGTGTGGTATATACTTGCACGGTATATGTCGATACGGTAAGTGCGGTATATACTTGCACGGTATATGTCGGTACAGTAAGTGTGGTATATACTTGCACGGTATATGTCGGTACGGTAAGTGCGGTATATACTTGCACTGTATATGTAGGTACAGTAAGTGTGGTATATACTTGCACGGTATATGTCGGTACGGTAAGTGTGGTATATACTTGCATGGTATATGTCAGTACGGTAAGTGTGGTATATACTTGCACGGTATATGTCGGTACGGTAAGTGCGGTATATACTTGCACTGTATATGTAGGTACAGTAAGTGCGGTATATACTTGCACGGTATATGTCGGTACGGTAAGTGTGGTATATACTTGCACTGTATATGTAGGTACAGTAAGTGCGGTATATACTTGCACTGTATATGTAGGTACAGTAAGTGCGGTATATACTTGCACGGTATATGTAGGTACAGTAAGTGTGGTATATACTTGCACGGTATATGTAGGTACAGTAAGTGTGGTATATACTTGCACGGTGTATGTCGGTACAGTAAGTGCGGTATATACTTGCACGGTATATGTAGGTACAGTAAGTGTGGTATATACTTGCACGGTATATGTCGGTACAGTAAGTGCGGTATATACTTGCACGGTATATGTAGGTACAGTAAGTGTGGTATATACTTGCACGGTATATGTCGGTACAGTAAGTGTGGTATATACTTGCACGGTATATGTCGGTACGGTAAGTGTGGTATATACTTGCACGGTATATGTAGGTACAGTAAGTGTGGTATATACTTGCACGGTATATGTAGGTACAGTAAGTGCGGTATATACTTGCACGGTATATGTCGGTACGGTAAGTGCGGTATATACTTGCACTGTATATGTAGGTACAGTAAGTGCGGTATATACTTGCACGGTATATGTCGGTACAGTAAGTGCGGTATATACTTGCACGGTATATGTCGGTACAGTAAGTGTGGTATATACTTGCACGGTATATGTCGGTACAGTAAGTGCGGTATATACTTGCACGGTATATGTCGGTACAGTAAGTGTGGTATATACTTGCACGGTATATGTCAGTACGGTAAGTGTGGTATATACTTGCACGGTATATGTAGGTACAGTAAGTGTGGTATATACTTGCACGGTATATGTAGGTACAGTAAGTGTGGTATATACTTGCACGGTATATGTCGGTACAGTAAGTGCGGTATATACTTGCACGGTATATGTCGGTACAGTAAGTGCGGTATATACTTGCACGGTATATGTAGGTACAGTAAGTGCGGTATATACTTGCACGGTATATGTCGTCAGTACGGTAAGTGTGGTATATACTTGCACTGTATATGTCGGTACAGTAAGTGCGGTATATTAGAGATGAGCGGGTTCGGTTTCTCTGAAACCGAACCCGCACGAACTTCATGTTTTTTTTACGGGTCCGAGCAGACTCGGATCCTCCCGCCTTGCTCGGTTAACCCGAGCGCGCCCGAACGTCATCATGACGCTGTCGGATTCTCGCGAGACTCGGATTCTATATAAGGAGCCGCGCGTCGCCGCCATTTTCACACGTGCATTGAGATTGATAGGGAGAGGACGTGGCTGGCGTCCTCTCCATTAGAAATTAGATTAGAAGAGAGAGAGAGATTGTGCAGAGTCAGACAGAGTTTACCACAGTGACCAGTGCAGTTGTTGTTAGTTAACTTTTATTTATTTTAATATAATATATCCGTTCTCTGCTATATCCGTTCTCTGCCTGAAAAAAAACGATACACAGCAGCAGCCAGTCACACAGTGTGACTCAGTCTGTGTGCACTCAGCTCAGCCCAGTGTGCTGCACATCAATGTATAAAAGGCAAAGCTTATAATAATTGTGGGGGAGACTGGGGAGCACTGCAGGTTGTTATAGCAGGAGCCCCCAGGAGTACATAATATTATATTAATTTAAAATTAAACAGTGCACACTTTTGCTGCAGGAGTGCCACTGCCAGTGTGACTAGTGGTGACCAGTGCCTGACCACCAGTATAGTAGTATATTGTTGTATGTATTGTATACTATCTCTTTATCAACCAGTCTATATTAGCAGCAGACACAGTACAGTGCGGTAGTTCACGGCTGTGGCTACCTCTGTGTCGGCAGTCGGAACTCGGCAGGCAGTCCGTCCATCCATAATTGTATTACAATATATACCACCTAACCGTGGTATTTTTTTTTCTTTCTTTATACCGTCGTCATAGTGTCATACTAGTTGTTACGAGTATACTACTATCTCTTTATCAACCAGTGTACAGTGCGGTAGTTCACGGCTGTGGCTACCTCTGTGTCGGCAGTCGGCAGGCAGTCCGTCCATCCATAATTGTATTACAATATATACCACCTAACCGTGGTATTTTTTTTTCTTTCTTTATACCGTCGTCATAGTGTCATACTAGTTGTTACGAGTATACTACTATCTCTTTATCAACCAGTGTACAGTGCGGTAGTTCACGGCTGTGGCTACCTCTGTGTCGGCAGTCGGCAGGCAGGCCGTCCATCCATAATTGTATTATTATTATAATATATACCACCTAACCGTGGTTTTTTTTTCATTCTTTATACCGTCATAGTGTCATACTAGTTGTTACGAGTATACTACTATCTCTTTATCAACCAGTGTACAGTGCGGTAGTTCACGGCTGTGGCTACCTCTGTGTCGGCAGTCGGCAGGCAGTCCGTCCATCCATAATTGTATTATTATTATAATATATACCACCTAACCGTGGTTTTTTTTTCATTCTTTATACCGTCGTCATAGTGTCATACTAGTTGTTACGAGTATACTACTATCTCTTTATCAACCAGTGTACAGTGCGGTAGTTCACGGCTGTGGCTACCTCTGTGTCGGCAGTCGGCAGGCAGTCCGTCCATCCATAATTGTATTATTATTATAATATATACCACCTAACCGTGGTTTTTTTTTCATTCTTTATACCGTCGTCATAGTGTCATACTAGTTGTTACGAGTATACTACTATCTCTTTATCAACCAGTGTACAGTGCGGTAGTTCACGGCTGTGGCTACCTCTGTGTCGGCACTCGGCAGGCAGTCCGTCCATCCATAATTGTATTATTATTATAATATATACCACCTAACTGTGGTATTTTTTTTTCTTTCTTTATACCGTCGTCATAGTGTCATACTAGTTGTTACGAGTATACTACTATCTCTTTATCAACCAGTGTACAGTGCGGTAGTTCACGGCTGTGGCTACCTCTGTGTCGGCAGTCGGCAGGCAGTCCGTCCATCCATAATTGTATTATTATTATAATATATACCACCTAACTGTGGTATTTTTTTTTCTTTCTTTATACCGTCGTCATAGTGTCATACTAGTTGTTACGAGTATACTACTATCTCTTTATCAACCAGTGTACAGTGCGGTAGTTCACGGCTGTGGCTACCTCTGTGTCGGCAGTCGGCAGGCAGTCCGTCCATCCATAATTGTATTATTATTATAATATATACCACCTAACCGTGGTTTTTTTTTTCATTCTTTATACCGTCGTCATAGTGTCATACTAGTTGTTACGAGTATACTACTATCTCTTTATCAACCAGTGTACAGTGCGGTAGTTCACGGCTGTGGCTACCTCTGTGTCGGCAGTCGGCAGGCAGTCCGTCCATCCATAATTGTATTATTATTATAATATATACCACCTAACCGTGGTATTTTTTTTTCTTTCTTTATACCGTCGTCATAGTGTCATACTAGTTGTTACGAGTATACTACTATCTCTTTATCAACCAGTGTACAGTGCGGTAGTTCACGGCTGTGGCTACCTCTGTGTCGGCACTCGGCAGGCAGTCCGTCCATCCATAATTGTATTATTATTATAATATATACCACCTAACCGTGGTTTTTTTTTCATTCTTTATACCGTCGTCATAGTGTCATACTAGTTGTTACGAGTATACTACTATCTCTTTATCAACCAGTGTACAGTGCGGTAGTTCACGGCTGTGGCTACCTCTGTGTCGGCAGTCGGCAGGCAGTCCGTCCATCCATAATTGTATTATTATTATAATATATACCACCTAACTGTGGTATTTTTTTTTCTTTCTTTATACCGTCGTCATAGTGTCATACTAGTTGTTACGAGTATACTACTATCTCTTTATCAACCAGTGTACAGTGCGGTAGTTCACGGCTGTGGCTACCTCTGTGTCGGCAGTCGGCAGGCAGTCCGTCCATCCATAATTGTATTATTATTATAATTTATACCACCTAACCGTGGTTTTTTTATACCACCTAACCGTGGCAGTCCGTCCATAATTGTATACTAGTATCCAATCCATCCATCTCCATTGTTTACCTGAGGTGCCTTTTAGTTCTGCCTATAAAATATGGAGAACAAAAAAGTTGAGGTTCCAAAATTAGGGAAAGATCAAGATCCACTTCCACCTCGTGCTGAAGCTGCTGCCACTAGTCATGGCCGAGACGATGAAATGCCAGCAACGTCGTCTGCCAAGGCCGATGCCCAATGTCATAGTACAGAGCATGTCAAATCCAAAACACCAAATATCAGAAAAAAAAGGACTCCAAAACCTAAAATAAAATTGTCGGAGGAGAAGCGTAAACTTGCCAATATGCCATTTACCACACGGAGTGGCAAGGAACGGCTGAGGCCCTGGCCTATGTTCATGGCTAGTGGTTCAGCTTCACATGAGGATGGAAGCACTCAGCCTCTCGCTAGAAAACTGAAAAGACTCAAGCTGGCAAAAGCACCGCAAAGAACTGTGCGTTCTTTGAAATCCCAAATCCACAAGGAGAGTCCAATTGTGTCGTTTGCGATGCCTGACCTTCCCAACACTGGACGTGAAGAGCATGCGCCTTCCACTATTTGCATGCCCCCTGCAAGTGCTGGAAGGAGCACCCGCAGTCCAGTTCCTGATAGTCAGATTGAAGATGTCAGTGTTGAAGTACACCAGGATGAGGAGGATATGGGTGTTGCTGGCGCTGGGGAGGAAATTGACCAGGAGGATTCTGATGGTGAGGTGGTTTGTTTAAGTCAGGCACCCGGGGAGACACCTGTTGTCCGTGGGAGGAATATGGCCGTTGACATGCCAGGTGAAAATACCAAAAAAATCAGCTCTTCGGTGTGGAGGTATTTCACCAGAAATGCGGACAACAGGTGTCAAGCCGTGTGTTCCCTTTGTCAAGCTGTAATAAGTAGGGGTAAGGACGTTAACCACCTCGGAACATCCTCCCTTATACGTCACCTGCAGCGCATTCATAATAAGTCAGTGACAAGTTCAAAAACTTTGGGTGACAGCGGAAGCAGTCCACTGACCAGTAAATCCCTTCCTCTTGTAACCAAGCTCACGCAAACCACCCCACCAACTCCCTCAGTGTCAATTTCCTCCTTCCCCAGGAATGCCAATAGTCCTGCAGGCCATGTCACTGGCAAGTCTGACGAGTCCTCTCCTGCCTGTGATTCCTCCGATGCATCCTTGCGTGTAACGCCTACTGCTGCTGGCGCTGCTGTTGTTGCCGCTGGGAGTCGATAGTCATCCCAGAGGGGAAGTCGTAAGCCCACTTGTACTACTTCCAGTAAGCAATTGACTGTTCAACAGTCCTTTGCGAGGAAGATGAAATATCACAGCAGTCATCCTACTGCAAAGCGGATAACTGAGTCCTTGACAACTATGTTGGTGTTAGACGTGCGTCCGGTATCCGCCGTTAGTTCACAGGGAACTAGACAATTTATTGAGGCAGTGTGCCCCCGTTACCAAATACCATCTAGGTTCCACTTCTCTAGGCAGGCGATACCGAGAATGTACACGGACGTCAGAAAAAGACTCACCAGTGTCCTAAAAAATGCAGTTGTACCCAATGTCCACTTAACCACGGACATGTGGACAAGTGGAGCAGGGCAGGGTCAGGACTATATGACTGTGACAGCCCACTGGGTAGATGTATGGACTCCCGCCGCAAGAACAGCAGCGGCGGCACCAGTAGCAGCATCTCGCAAACGCCAACTCTTTCCTAGGCAGGCTACGCTTTGTATCACCGCTTTCCAGAATACGCACACAGCTGAAAACCTCTTACGGCAACTGAGGAAGATCATCGCGGAATGGCTTACCCCAATTGGACTCTCCTGTGGATTTGTGGCATCGGACAACGCCAGCAATATTGTGTGTGCATTAAATATGGGCAAATTCCAGCACGTCCCATGTTTTGCACATACCTTGAATTTGGTGGTGCAGAATTTTTTAAAAAACGACAGGGGCGTGCAAGAGATGCTGTCGGTGGCCAGAAAAATTGCGGGACACTTTCGGCGTACAGGCACCACGTACAGAAGACTGGAGCACCACCAAAAACTACTGAACCTGCCCTGCCATCATCTGAAGCAAGAAGTGGTAACGAGGTGGAATTCAACCCTCTATATGCTTCAGAGGTTGGAGGAGCAGCAAAAGGCCATTCAAGCCTATACAATTGAGCACGATATAGGAGATGGAATGCACCTGTCTCAAGTGCAGTGGAGAATGATTTCAACGTTGTGCAAGGTTCTGATGCCCTTTGAACTTGCCACACGTGAAGTCAGTTCAGACACTGCCAGCCTGAGTCAGGTCATTCCCCTCATCAGGCTTTTGCAGAAGAAGCTGGAGGCATTGAAGAAGGAGCTAACACGGAGCGATTCCGCTAGGCATGTGGGACTTGTGGATGCAGCCCTTAATTCGCTTAACAAGGATTCACGGGTGGTCAATCTGTTGAAATCAGAGCACTACATTTTGGCCACCGTGCTCGATCCTAGATTTAAAGCCTACCTTGGATCTCTCTTTCCGGCAGACACAGGTCTGCTGGGGTTGAAAGACCTGCTGGTGACAAAATTGTCAAGTCAAGCGGAACGCGACCTGTCAACATCTCCTCCTTCACATTCTCCCGCAACTGGGGGTGCGAGGAAAAGGCTCAGAATTCCGAGCCCACCCGCTGGCGGTGATGCAGGGCAGTCTGGAGCGACTGCTGATGCTGACATCTGGTCCGGACTGAAGGACCTGACAACGATTACGGACATGTCGTCTACTGTCACTGCATATGATTCTCTCAACATTGATAGAATGGTGGAGGATTATATGAGTGACCGCATCCAAGTAGGCACGTCACACAGTCCGTACTTATACTGGCAGGAAAAAGAGGCAATTTGGAGGCCCTTGCACAAACTGGCTTTATTCTACCTAAGTTGCCCTCCCACAAGTGTGTACTCCGAAAGAGTGTTTAGTGCCGCCGCTCACCTTGTCAGCAATCGGCGTACGAGGTTACATCCAGAAAATGTGGAGAAGATGATGTTCATTAAAATGAATTATAATCAATTCCTCCGCGGAGACATTGACCAGCAGCAATTGCCTCCACAAAGTACACAGGGAGCTGAGATGGTGGATTCCAGTGGGGACGAATTGATAATCTGTGAGGAGGGGGATGTACACGGTGATATATCGGAGGGTGAAGATGAGGTGGACATCTTGCCTCTGTAGAGCCAGTTTGTGCAAGGAGAGATTAATTGCTTCTTTTTTGGGGGGGGTCCAAACCAACCCGTCATATCAGTCACAGTCGTGTGGCAGACCCTGTCACTGAAATGATGGGTTGGTTAAAGTGTGCATGTCCTGTTTTGTTTATACAACATAAGGGTGGGTGGGAGGGCCCAAGGATAATTCCATCTTGCACCTCTTTTTTCTTTTCTTTTTCTTTGCATCATGTGCTGATTGGGGAGGGTTTTTTGGAAGGGACATCCTGCGTGACACTGCAGTGCCACTCCTAGATGGGCCCGGTGTTTGTGTCGGCCACTAGGGTCGCTTATCTTTCTCACACAGTCAGCTACCTCATTGCGCCTCTTTTTTTCTTTGCGTCATGTGCTGTTTGGGGAGGGTTTTTTGGAAGGGACATCCTGCGTGACACTGCAGTGCCACTCCTAGATGGGCCCGGTGTTTGTGTCGGCCACTAGGGTCGCTTATCTTACTCACACAGCGACCTCGGTGCAAATTTTAGGACTAAAAATAATATTGTGAGGTGTGATGTGTTCAGAATAGGCTGAAAATGAGTGTAAATTATGTTTTTTGAGGTTAATAATACTTTGGGATCAAAATTACCCCCAAATTCTATGATTTAAGCTGTTTTTTAGGGTTTTTTGAAAAAAACACCCGAATCCAAAACACACCCGAATCCGACAAAAAAAATTCGGTGAGGTTTTGCCAAAACGCGGTCGAACCCAAAACACGGCCGCGGAACCGAACCCAAAACCAAAACCCGAAAAATTTCAGGCGCTCATCTCTACGGTATATACTTGCACGGTATATGTCGGTACAGTAAGTGCGGTATATACTTGCACGGTATATGTCGTCGGTACGGTAAGTGTGGTATATACTTGCATGGTATATGTCAGTACGGTAAGTGTGGTATATACTTGCACGGTATATGTGGTCAGTACGGTAAGTGTGGTATATACTTGCACGGAATATGTAGGTACAGTAAGTGTGGTATATACTTGCACGGTATATGTAGGTACAGTAAGTGTGGTATATACTTGCACGGTATATGTCGGTACGGGAAGTGCGGTATATACTTGCACGGTGTATGTCGGTACGGTAAGTACGGTATATACTTGCACGGTATATGTCGGTACGGTAAATGCGGTATATACTTGCACGGTATATGTAGGTACAGTAAGTGCGGTATATACTTGCACGGTATATGTAGGTACAGTAAGTGTGGTATATACTTGCACGGTATATGTCGGTACGGTAAGTGCGGTATATACTTGCACGGTATATGTCAGTACGGTAAGTGTGGTATATACTTGCACGGTATATGTAGGTACAGTAAGTGTGGTATATACTTGCACGGTATATGTCGGTACGGTAAGTGCGGTATATACTTGCACGGTATATGTCGGTACGGTAAGTGCGGTATATACTTGCATGGTATATGTCAGTACGGTAAGAGGGGCATTTTGTATAAGTGGCACTACTACAGGGGGGATTTTGTGTAAGCAGCACTACTACATGGGGGATTATGGCCAATTTCAAGATGGCGCCCATGTTCGGTACATACCCTAAAAGATAGCCCACCCCACCCATACCTTACTGGAGTATTCAGTTTGTCCATTTCCTGCACAGTTTTAGAAACAAAGGGGTGTACTGCGACTTTTGAATCACCCTGTATATAAATAAATATATATATATATATATATATATATATATATATATATATACAGTAACACACCCATATTGGTAGCCTCTCACTCCCTGCTCCACACCGTGCTGGTGTCATGCCCTCTGCAGCACCACACAATAGGCCCTTCATAAATTTCAGCTCCAGGCCCATGAGAACCTTAATCTGGCACTGCCTGTGCAGCAGTCACAGAAAGGGTTAATCTCTGCAGCTTGTCACTCACATTACATTGTTGCATTGTTCTGCAGAATTGGAGCTGTAACCCACAGACCAGCTGCAATCATTACGCTGGGTACACACTAGACCAGTGGTTTTCAAACTGTGTCCTGTGGCTCCCTGGGGCGCCTCAGGACACGTGCGGTGGGCCTTGGATTGGTGGTCCAGGACCAATTCAAGTTATTTATAGTCAATGTCATAGGCAAAACCAGCGCTGGTGTCTGCCAATCACAAAATACGTGCACACACAGAAGCAAATCCTGTCCCCCACCATATAACTAAGCCTAGGGATGACATTATATATATATAACCACAATAAAAGTTATGACAAGGTGATGGACCTCAAAACGTTGATGCAGCAATAAAGTTGTCATTTGAGGTGCAGTGCCATGCTCAGTGTCAAACGCAGGAGTTCTAGAGGGGGGGTTTCCAAATGCAGTCCACAATCTCCCACTCTGCAGAACATTGGAGCAAGTGCGGGAGTTTGGGGGAGCGGTAGAAGACCCTAGTAACAAACCTGGATATTAATGTAAGCATTAGTCTTTTTATACACTGGATGCTGTATTGCACAGGTTCTCAGACTCGGTCCTCAGGACCCCACACAGCGCATGTTTTGCAGGTCTCCTCACAGAATCACAAGTGAAATAATTAGCTCCACCTGTGGACCTTTTAAAATGTGTCCGTGAGTAATTAATACACCTGTGCACCTGCTGTGTTACCTGCAAAACATGTTCTGTGTGGGGTAATGAGGACAGAGTTTGAGAACCACTGCTGTATTGAATACAGTATTTATATTTAACACAACAAAGATGGTCTATAGTATAGCCTGTATCAAACATATTTACATAATAAATACACAAACATAATAGAACCAGTACTAAGCACACATTCTCCCACCTCATGGTAAGGCTCCTGTCTCTTCTTCCTAGTAGCTGCTCTCTGGTCCAGAGCACTGATTGAGGACTCAGATCCACACGCACAGCAAACTTGGTAGAAGAAGCTTCATGATGTGGTGGCAGCTTGTTACTGTTGTCATAATTTGAGCCACTTGCCAAGAGGAGGGGGGTTTCCAGGCAACCGGAACCCCCCCTGCATTTGCCTATGCCGTGCTGTATGAATCAAACCTGTTATATATATATTTTCTATTTTTTAAAACCCCTCTCTGCCAAGTAAAGGGCGGTTACGGGGGCCCCATAGATATCGGTGTACTGGGCCCCAAGACTTCTGTTGCCGGCCCTGGTCCTTAGTGCGGGACAGGGTTTCCTGGAGAGGTATGAAGTCCTAGAAACGGTCTCACTGGAACAATGATAATATTTGCTGTTCCTGTTTGCATTTGGTATACTGCTGTGCATGTCAGATTATCTCTCCGTGATTAGACATCTGTGGCTCTCCGGCTACTATGGACCTACAGGCCAGGCCTCATACTGTAGTAGATGCTAACTACACAGCACACCGCAGAACATCAGAACGCAGCTATTACAATGCGCGTTACATTATGTTTATAGAAAACAATTGTATTTCCGCTCATTTCCATTCTGAATGCGGGCACAGATGTCTAGAACATGGCGTTTGATTAGAAATATTACACTTGTTTATGTTTGAGTTCTTTAATCCTGGCGGCCGCAGTTAGTGCAGGAAGCAGTTATTAATGCAGTTATGGTTCAGCAGCTACTGTACGTAAGCCGGTTCTGCTTCCCAGATAAAGCCTTCAGAATCCAGGTATTTCCATCACCCGTGATTTAAGAGTCGTTACTTCCAGCTTTTGAGCAATATAAATAGATGCTGTAAGTATGCAGATACCAGCGCGTTTACTCTGGAGAATTGGGCATAAACCTGTACCAGCCCGGCTAACCAGCCCTGGGCACAAGCGCTTTAATAAATGCATTTTTCCGCTTTTTACTTACAGAAAATGCAATCCATTAAGCGCGATCATGCGTGGTACGTCAGCAGTTTTCCTGCATTGTGTCTAATTCTCTCCGTTGTCCCATCTGCCAGGAGACAGGACAGAGAGTGCTGACAGCTTCTCAGGCGTCTTTCCTTTATAGACTTATGCTCAATCCTGGAGTCACACATCACCCTCTATGCCCAGTGCCCACAGACAACGTCAGGACAGGATAGAGAGGAACAAATACCGGAGGGATTAGAAAAACCTTCAGACCTTAACAAAAAAAGCACCATGGCCCAGGTCGCTGGCCGACACTTGCTCAGCATATGCTCCCTGGCTTTCCCGCACAAGGGGCACAGGCTGGTCTGGATGAATACACCTGTACACAATCAGGCTCCCTGTCCCAGACTAAGCCAGGTGTATGCACCTTACAGCAGCGTGCAATGATGCAGGCATTAGAAAGCAGACGCATATCCTGTCTCAAGATTCCTCTATGTCATAAGAAGTATAGTGGGGGTGATGGAAAGGTAAAGAGCCCAGTCCTACCTACCGTCCCTGTAGGAGATTCTCTGCACGGCTGCTGAATGCTTGGCTGGCTTTTGACCCTAACAGCATGCACCCAGGAGATGGTGTCATGGAGGGGTAGGTCATTCTCCCTGGGCCTGTAAGAAGGGAGACCACTGACCCATACTGCATGGCTCCCCAAGTCTGCACAATATTGGGGCTGCCACTAGGGATTTGAATCCTGGTCAATTTTTGGGTACCAAAATATCCAGGATTATAAAACTTAAGTCACAGGCGTTTCGCAGCAAGATGAGCATGGCTATATATGTAGCCTTTGCGGTGGCTGATCTAGCCGTCCATGAATACCCTCCCAAACTCTAAATAGTAAATGTGGCAGTTTGGAGGTGAAACCGGCTAGGGATGTAATCTCTCCCACACACTGGTCACTCATCACTATTTAATTACTAACAGTTGTATATCAGCCCCCCATCACCACCACCTTCTTAACACGAAGAGTTAACCAGTGAAGAAACCTACTGATACATCTCTCAACGGGTTCAGTATGATGTCCCGATGGACGGGATTCTGATGGTCAGAATCCAGACAGCAGTATCCCGTCAATCAGAATCCCAAATGCCCCCGCTCCCTCACCTGTTCCCTACCCTAACCCCCCCCCCCCACTTGGTGCCTAACCCAAACCCTCCCTTCTCCGCTGCCTATGCCTAACCCTCCCGCTTGGTGCCTAACCCTAACCCTCCCTTCTCCGCTGCCTAACCCTAACCCTCCCCGCTAAGTGTCTAATCCTAAACCTACCTTCTCAGCACCTAACCCTAACCTTCCCTGCTAAGTGTCTAACTCTAACCCTCCCTTCTCAGCACCTAACCCTAACCTTCCCTAAGTGCCTAACCCTAACCCTCCCTCCTCAGCACCTAACCCTAACCTTCCCTAAGTGCCTAACCCTAACCCTCCCTCCTCAGCACCTAACCCTAACCCACCCTCCTCAGCACCTAACCCTAACCCTCCCTCCTCAGCACCTAACCCTAACTCTCCCTCCTCAGCACCTTACCCTAACCCTCCCTCCTCAGCACCTAACCCTAACCCTCCCTTCTCCGCTGCCTATGCCTAACCCTCCCCGCTTGGTGCCTAACCCTCCCTTCTCCGCTGCCTAACCCTAACCCTCCCCGCTAAGTGTCTAATCCTAAACCTACCTTCTCAGCACCTAACCCTAACCTTCCCTGCTAAGTGTCTAACTCTAACCCTCCCTCCTCAGCACCTAACCCTAACCTTCCCTTCTCAGCACCTAACCCTAACCTTCCCTAAGTGCCTAACCCTAACCCTCCCTCCTCAGCACCTAACCCTAACCCTCCCTCCTCAGCACCTAACCCTAACCTTCCCTAAGTGCCTAACCCTAACCCTCCCTCCTCAGCACCTAACCCTAACCCACCCTCCTCAGCACCTAACCCTAACCCTCCCTCCTCAGCACCTAACCCTAACCTTCCCTAAGTGCCTAACCCTAACTCCTCAGCACCTAACCCTAACCTTCCCTAAGTGTCTAACCCAAGCCCTCCCTTCTCAGCACCTAACCATAACCCTCCCTCCTCAGCACCTAACCCTAACCTCCCTTGCTAAGTGCCTAACCCTAACCAGAGGCGGAACCACCGCCAGTGCAACCAGTGCGTTGCACTGGGGCCCGCCTCTGTCCAGGGGCCCAAAGCATGTAATGAGTCAAAGTGACTCATTACATGCCGCTGTGTGCTGCGGGCACACAGCCGCCCGGACAGAGAGGAGAGGAGCGCAGCGGTACGGGGGAAGGAGGAGGAGGGAGGTGGAGGAGGGAGCTGCAGCAGCGCTTTGTTACTGGTTGAGGCGCTGCTGCTGCTGTCCCTCTGCTTCACTATAGGCTGCCGCCGCTGTGAAGTGCATCCCAGCATTCACAGCGGCGGAGAACAGCCTATAGTGAAGCAGAGGGACAGCAGCAGCAACGCCTCCACCAATAACACAGCGCTGCTGTGGCTCCCTCCTCCTCCTTCTCTCCTGCCCGGGATGTCTGCCAGAAGCTGCACCGAGGAGCCTGAGCCAGCGGAGAGGGTAAGTATAATTCTTTCTTTCTCTTTCTTTATGTACAAAAAGGGGGACTGTCTGCCTCAATGTGTAAAAAGGGGGAATCTGCCTGCCGCAATGTGTAAAAAGGGGGAATCTGCCTGCCGTGATGTGTAAAAAGGGGACGCTGTCTGCCGCAATGTGTAAAAAATAAGATTTTAGTTACCGGTAAATCTATTTCTCGTAGTCCGTAGTGGATTCTGGGGACTCCATAAGGACCATGGGGAATAGACGGCTCCGCAGGAGACATGGGCACTTTAAGAAAGAATTTAGATTCTGGTGTGCTCTGGCTCCTCCCTCTATGTCCCTCATCCAGACCTCAGTTTGAAACTGCCCGGAAGAGCTGACAGTACAAGGAAAGGATTTTGGGAATCCAGGGCAAGACTCATACCAGCCACACCAATCACACCGTATAACTTGTGATAACTTTACCCAGTTAACAGTATGAACAACAACAGAGCATCAGACAACCTGATGCAAACATAACATAACCCTTTTTTAAGCAATAACTATATACAAGCATTGCAGAAGAAGTCCGCACTTGGGACGGGCGCCAAGCATCCACTACGGACTACGAGAAATAGATTTACCGGTAAGTAAAATCTTATTTTCTCTAACGTCCTAGTGGATGCTGGGGACTCCGTAAGGACCATGGGGATTATACCAAAGCTCCCAAACGGGCGGGAGAGTGCGGATGACTCTGCAGCACCGATTGAGCAAACACAAGGTCCTCCTCAGCCAGGGTATCAAACTTGTAGAACTTTGCAAAAGTGTTTGAACCTGACCAAGTAGCCGCTCGGCAAAGCTGTAATGCCGAGACCCCTCGGGCAGCCGCCCAAGAAGAGCCCACTTTCCTTGTGGAATGGGCCTTAACCGATTTAGGCAGCGGCACTCCAGCCGCAGAATGAGCTTGCTGAATCGTGTTACAGATCCAGCGAGCAATAGTTTGCTTTGAAGCAGGCGCCCCAAGCTTGTTGGAAGCATACAGGATAAACAAAGACTCTGTTTTCCTGACTCTAGCCGTTCTGGCTACATAAACCTTCAAAGCCCTGACCACATCAAGTAACTCGGAATCCTCCAAGTCAGTAGTAGCCACAGGCACCACAATAGGTTGGTTTATATGAAAGGATGAAACCACTTTCGGCAGAAATTGTGGGCGGGTCCGCAATTCTGCTCTATCCGCATGGAAAACCAGATAAGGGCTTTTATGTGACAAAGCCGCCAATTCTGACACACGCCTAGCCGAAGCCAAGGCTAGCAGCATGACCACCTTACACGTGAGATATTTCAATTCCACCGTTTTGAGTGGTTCACACCAGTGTGATTTCAGGAAACTCAACACCACGTTAAGATCCCAAGGTGCCACTGGAGGCACAAAAGGGGGCTGAATGTGCAGCACTCCCTTTACAAACGTCTGAACTTCAGGTAGAGAAGCCAGTTCTTTTTGAAAGAAAATGGATAGGTCCGAAATCTGGACCTTAATGGAACCCAATTTTAGGTCCAAAGTCACTCCCGACTGTAGGAAGTGAAGGAAGCGGCCCAGCTGGAATTCCTCCGTAGGGGCATTCCTGGCCTCACACCAAGCAACATATTTTCGCCATATACGGTGATAATGTTGAGCCGGCACGTCCTTCCTAGCCTTTATCAGCGTAGGAATTACCTCATCCGGAATGCCTTTTTCTGCTAGGATCCGGCGTTCAACCGCCATGCCGTCAAACGCAGCCGCGGTAAGTCTTGGAACAGACAGGGCCCCTGTTGCAACAAGTCCTGTCTTAGAGGCAGAGGCCACGGGTCCTCTGTGAGCATTTCTTGCAGATCTGGATACCAAGTCCTTCTTGGCCAAACCGGAACAATGAGTATTGTTCTCACTCCTCTTTTTCTTATGATTCTCAGCACCTTGGGTATGAGAGGAAGAGGAGGAAATACATAGACCAACTGGAACACCCACGGCGTCACCAGTGCGTCCACAGCTATCGCCTGAGGGTCTCTTGACCTGGCGCAATACCTCTGTAGCTTTTTGTTGAGGCGGGATGCCATCATGTCCACCTGTGGCAGTTCCCACCGACTTGCAATTTGCGTGAAGACTTCTTGATGAAGTCCCCACTCTCCCGGGTGGAGGTCGTGTCTGCTGAGGAAGTCTGCTTCCCAGTTGTCCACTCCCGGAATGAATACTGCTGACAGTGCGCTTACGTGATTCTCCGCCCAGCGAAGAATTCTGGTGGCTTCTACCATCGCCACCCTGCTCCTTGTGCCGCCTTGGCGGTTTACATGAGCCACTGCGGTGATGTTGTCTGACTGAATCAGAACCGGTTGGTCGCGAAGCAGGGACTCCGCTTGACGTAGGGCGTTGTATATGGCCCTTAGTTCCAGGATGTTTATGTGAAGGCAAGTCTCCTGACTTGACCACAGACCCTGGAAATTTCATCCCTGTGTGACTGCCCCCCACCCTCGGAGGCTTGCATCCGTGGTCACCAGGACCCAGTCCTGAATGCCGAATCTGCGGCCCTCCAGAAGGTGAGCACTCTGCAGCCACCACAGGAGAGACACCCTGGCCCTGGGGGATAGGGTGATTAACCGATGCATCTGAAGATGTGATCCGGACCATTTGTCCAGTAGAACCCATTGAAAGGTCCTCGCATGGAACCTGCCGAAGGGAATGGCCTTGTATGATGCCACCATCTTTCCCAGCACTCGCGGGCAGTGATGCACCGACACCTGTTTTGGTTTTAATAGGTTTCTGACCAGTGTCATGAGTTCCTGAGCCTTCTCCATCGGGAGATAAACCCTCTTCTGGTCTGTGTCCAGAATCATGCCCAGGAAAGGCAGACGAGTCGTAGGAATCAACTGCGACTTTGGAATATTTAGAATCCAGCCGTGTTGTCGTAACACTTCCAGAGAGCGTGCTACTCTGTTCAGCAACTGCTCTCTTGACCTCGCTTTTATGAGGAGATCGTTCAAGTATGGGATAATTGTGACCCCTTGCTTCCGCAGGAGTACCATCATTTCCGCCATTACCTTGGTAAATATTCTCGGTGCCGTGGAGAGACGAAACGGCAACGTCTGAAATTGGTAATGACAATCCTGTACCACAAATCTTAGGTAAGCATGATGAGGTGGATAAATGGGGACATGAAGGTATGCATCCTTTATGTCCAGAGACACCATAAAATCCCCCCCTTCCAGGCTTGCGATGACCGCTCTGAGCGATTCCATCTTGAACTTGAACCTATTCAGGTATATGTTCAGGGATTTTAAATTTAATATGGGTCTGACCGAACCGTCCGGTTTCGGTACCACAAACATGGTCGAATAATAACCCTTTCCTTGTTGAAGGAGGGGAACCTTGACCACCACCTGTTGAAGATACAATTTGTGAATTGCAGTTAACACTATTTCCCTCTCTAAGGGGGAAGCTGGCAGGGCCGATTTGAGGTATCGGTGAGGGGGCATCTCTTCGAATTCCAGCTTGTATCCCTGAGACACAATCTCTATTGCCCAGGGATCCAACTGGGAGTGAACCCACTCGTGGCTGAAATTTCGGAGACGCGCCCCCACCGGGCCTAGCTCCGCCTGTGGAGCCCCAGCGTCATGCGGTGGATTTAGTGGAAGCCGGGGAGGACTTCTGTTCCTGGGAACTAGCTGCGTTGTGCAGTTTCCTTCCTCTGCACCTGCCTCTGGCAAGAAAGGACGCACCTCGGCCTTTCTTGCCTTTTTGTGATCGAAAGGACTGCATTTGGTAATACGGTGCTTTCTTAGGTTGTGAGGAAACATATGGCAAAAAAATGGACTTTCCAGCAGTAGCTGTGGAGACCAGGTCCGAGAGACCCTCCCCAAACAATTCCTCACCCTTGTAAGGTAAAACCTAGAGATGTGCACTTGAAATTTTTCGGGTTTTGTGTTTTGGTTTTGGGTTCGGTTCCGCGGCCGTGTTTTGGGTTCGACCGCGTTTTGGCAAAACCTCACCGAATTTTTTTTGTCGGATTCGGGTGTGTTTTGGATTCGGGTGTTTTTTTCAAAAAACACTAAAAAACAGCTTAAATCATAGAATTTGGGGGTCATTTTGATCCCAAAGTATTATTAACCTCAAAAACCATAATTTCCACTCATTTTCAGTCTATTCTGAACACCTCACACCTCACAATATTATTTTTAGTCCTAAAATGTGCACCGAGGTCGCTGGATGACTAAGCTAAGCGACCCTAGTGGCCGACACAAACACCTGGCCCATCTAGGAGTGGCACTGCAGTGTCACGCAGGATGGCCCTTCCAAAAAACACTCCCCAAACAGCACATGACGCAAAGAAGAAAAAAAGAGGCGCAATGAGGTAGCTGTGTGAGTAAGATAAGCGACCCTAGTGGCCGACACAAACACCTGGCCCATCTAGGAGTGGCACTGCAGTGTCACGCAGGATGGCCCTTCCAAAAAACACTCCCCAAACAGCACATGACGCAAAGAAGAAAAAAAGAGGCGCAATGAGGTAGCTGTGTGAGTAAGATAAGCGACCCTAGTGGCCGACACAAACACCTGGCCCATCTAGGAGTGGCACTGCAGTGTCACGCAGGATGGCCCTTCCAAAAAACACTCCCCAAACAGCACATGACGCAAAGAAAAATGAAAGAAAAAAGAGGTGCAAGATGGAATTGTCCTTGGGCCCTCCCACCCACCCTTATGTTGTATAAACAGGACATGCACACTTTAACCAACCCATCATTTCAGTGACAGGGTCTGCCACACGACTGTGACTGAAATGACGGGTTGGTTTGGACCCCCACCGAAAAAGAAGCAATTAATCTCTCCTTGCACAAACTGGCTCTACAGAGGCAAGATGTCCACCTCATCATCATCCTCCGATATATCACCGTGTACATCCCGCTCCTCACAGATTATCAATTCGTCCCCACTGGAATCCACCATCTCAGCTCCCTGTGTACTTTGTGGAGGCAATTGCTGCTGGTCAATGTCTCCACGGAGGAATTGATTATAATTCATTTTAATGAACATCATCTTCTCCACATTTTCTGGAAGTAACCTCGTACGCCGATTGCTGACAAGGTGAGCGGCGGCACTAAACACTCTTTCGGAGTACACACTTGTGGGAGGGCAACTTAGGTAGAATAAAGCCAGTTTGTGCAAGGGCCTCCAAATTGCCTCTTTTTCCTGCCAGTATAAGTACGGACTGTCTGACGTGCCTACTTGGATGCGGTCACTCATATAATCCTCCACCATTCTTTCAATGGGGAGAGAATCATATGCAGTGACAGTAGACGACATGTCCGTAATCGTTGTCAGGTCCTTCAGTCCGGACCAGATGTCAGCATCAGCAGTCGCTCCAGACTGCCCTGCATCACCGCCAGCGGGTGGGCTCGGAATTCTGAGCCTTTTCCTCGCACCCCCAGTTGCGGGAGAATGTGAAGGAGGAGATGTTGACAGGTCGCGTTCCGCTTGACTTGACAATTTTGTCACCAGCAGGTCTTTGAACCCCAGCAGACTTGTGTCTGCCGGAAAGAGAGATCCAAGGTAGGTTTTAAATCTAGGATCGAGCACGGTGGCCAAAATGTAGTGCTCTGATTTCAACAGATTGACCACCCGTGAATCCTTGTTAAGCGAATTAAGGGCTACATCCACAAGTCCCACATGCATAGCGGAATCGCTCCCTTTTAGCTCCTCCTTCAATGCCTCCAGCTTCTTCTGCAAAAGCCTGATGAGGGGAATGACCTGACTCAGGCTGGCAGTGTCTGAACTGACTTCACGTGTGGCAAGTTCAAAAGGTTGCAGAACCTTGCACAACGTTGAAATCATTCTCCACTGCGCTTGAGACAGGTACATTCCACCTCCTATATCGTGCTCAATTGTATAGGCTTGAATGGCCTTTTGCTGCTCCTCCAACCTCTGAAGCATATAGAGGGTTGAATTCCACCTCGTTACCACTTCTTGCTTCAGATGATGGCAGGGCAGGTTCAGGCGTTTTTGGTGGTGCTCCAGTCTTCTGTACGTGGTGCCTGTACGCCGAAAGTGTCCCGCAATTCTTCTGGCCACCGACAGCATCTCTTGCACGCCCCTGTCGTTTTTTAAAAAATTCTGCACCACCAAATTCAAGGTATGTGCAAAACATGGGACGTGCTGGAATTTGCCCATATTTAATGCACACACAATATTGCTGGCGTTGTCCGATGCCACAAATCCACAGGAGAGTCCAATTGGGGTAAGCCATTCCGCGATGATCTTCCTCAGTTGCCGTAAGAGGTTTTCAGCTGTGTGCGTATTCTGGAAACCGGTGATACAAAGCGTAGCCTGCCTAGGAAAGAGTTGGCGTTTGCGAGATGCTGCTACTGGTGCCGCCGCTGCTGTTCTTGCGGCGGGAGTCCATACATCTACCCAGTGGGCTGTCACAGTCATATAGTCCTGACCCTGCCCTGCTCCACTTGTCCACATGTCGATGGTTAAGTGGACATTGGGTACAACTGCATTTTTTAGGACACTGGTGAGTCTTTTTCTGACGTCCGTGTACATTCTCGGTATCGCCTGCCTAGAGAAGTGGAACCTAGATGGTATTTGGTAACGGGGGCACACTACCTCAAGAAATTGTCTAGTTCCCTATGAACTAACGGCGGATACCGGACGCACGTCTAACACCAACATAGTTGTCAAGGCCTCAGTTATCCGCTTTGCAACAGGATGACTGCTGTGATATTTCATCTTCCTCGCAAAGGACTGTTGGACAGTCAATTGCTTGGTGGAAGTAGTAAAAGTGGGCTTACGACTTCCCCTCTGGGATGACCATCGACTCCCAGCAGCAACAACAGCAGCGCCAGCAGCAGTAGGCGTTACACGCAAGGATGCATCGGAGGAATCCCAGGCAGGAGAGGACTCATCAGAATTGCCAGTGACATGGCCTGCAGGACTATTGGCATTCCTGGGGAAGGAGGAAATTGACACTGAGGGAGTTGGTGGGGTGGTTTGCGTGAGCTTGGTTACAAGAGGAAGGGATTTACTGGTCAGTGGACTGCTTCCGCTGTCGCCCAAAGTTTTTGAACTTGTCACTGACTTATTATGAATGCGCTGCAGGTGACGTATAAGGGAGGATGTTCCGAGGTGGTTAACGTCCTTACCCCTACTTATTACAGCTTGACAAAGGCAACACACGGCTTGACAAATGTTGTCCGCATTTCTGGTGAAATACTTCCACACCGAAGAGCTGATTTTTTTGGTATTTTCACCAGGCATGTCAACGGCCCTATTCCTCCCACGGACAACAGGTGTCTCCCCGGGTGCCTGACTTAAACAAACCACCTCACCATCAGAATCCTCCTTGTCAATTTCCTCCCCAGCGCCAGCAACACCCATATCCTCCTCATCCTGGTGTACTTCAACACTGACATCTTCAATCTGACTATCAGGAACTGGACTGCGGGTGCTCCTTCCAGCACTTGCAGGGGGCGTGCAAATGGTGGAAGGCGCATGCTCTTCACGTCCAGTGTTGGGAAGGTCAGGCATCGCAACCGACACAATTGGACTCTCCTTGTGGATTTGGGATTTCGAAGAACGCACAGTTCTTTGCGGTGCTTTTGCCAGCTTGAGTCTTTTCATTTTTCTAGCGAGAGGATGAGTGCTTCCATCCTCATGTGAAGCTGAACCACTAGCCATGAACATAGGCCAGGGCCTCAGCCGTTCCTTGCCACTCCGTGTGGTAAATGGCATATTGGCAAGTTTACGCTTCTCCTCCGACAATTTTATTTTAGAATTTGGAGTCCTTTTTTTACTGATATTTGGTGTTTTGGATTTTACATGCTCTGTACTATGACATTGGGCATCGGCCTTGGCAGACGACGTTGCTGGCATTTCATCGTCTCGGCCATGACTAGTGGCAGCAGCTTCAGCACGAGGTGGAAGTGGATCTTGATCTTTCCCTAATTTTGGAACCTCAACATTTTTGTTCTCCATATTTTAATAGGCACAACTAAAAGGCACCTCAGGTAAACAATGGAGATGGATGGATACTAGTATACTTATGGATGGACCAGCGACTGCCGACACAGAGGTAGCTACAGCCGTGGACTACCGTACTGTGTCTGCTGCTAATATAGACTGGATGATAATGAGATGAAATTAATATATATATATATATATAATATCACTAGTACTGCAGCCGGACAGGTATATATATTTATTATGTAATGACTGATGACGGACCTGCTGGACACTGTCAGCTCAGCAGCACCGCAGACTGCTACAGTAAGCTACTATAGTAGTATGTATCAAGAAGAAAGAGAAAAAAAAAAACCACGGGTAGGTGGTATACAATTATGGATGGACCAGCGACTGCCGACACAGAGGTAGCTACAGCCGTGGACTACCGTACTGTGTCTGCTGCTAATATAGACTGGATGATAATGAGATGAAATCAATATATATATATATATATATATATATATATATATATAATATCACTAGTACTGCAGCCGGACGGGTATATATATTTATTATGTAATGACTGATGACGGACCTGCTGGACACTGTCAGCTCAGCAGCACCGCAGACTGCTACAGTAAGCTACTATAGTAGTATGTATCAAGAAGAAAGAGAAAAAAAAAAACACGGGTAGGTGGTATACAATTATGGATGGACCAGCGACTGCCGACACAGAGGTAGCTACAGCCGTGGACTACCGTACTGTGTCTGCTGCTAATATAGACTGGATGATAATGAGATGAAATTAATATATATATATATATATATATATATATATATATATAATATCACTAGTACTGCAGCCGGACAGGTATATATATTTATTATGTAATGACTGATGACGGACCTGCTGGACACTGTCAGCTCAGCAGCACCGCAGACTGCTACAGTAAGCTACTATAGTAGTATGTATCAAGAAGAAAGAGAAAAAAAAAAACACGGGTAGGTGGTATACAATTATGGATGGACCAGCGACTGCCGACAGAGGTAGCTACAGCCGTGGACTACCGTACTGTGTCTGCTGCTAATATAGACTGGATGATAATGAGATGAAATCAATATATATATATATATAATATCACTAGTACTGCAGCCGGACAGGTATATATATTTATTATGTAATGACTGATGACGGACCTGCTGGACACTGTCAGCTCAGCAGCACCGCAGACTGCTACAGTAAGCTACTATAGTAGTATGTATCAAGAAGAAAGAGAAAAAAAACAACAACAACGGGTAGGTGGTATACAATTATGGATGGACCAGCGACTGCCGACACAGAGGTAGCTACAGCCGTGGACTACCGTACTGTGTCTGCTGCTAATATAGACTGGATGATAATGAGATGAAATCAATATATATATATATATATATATATATATATATATATATAATATCACTAGTACTGCAGCCGGACAGGTATATATATTTATTATGTAATGACTGATGACGGACCTGCTGGACACTGTCAGCTCAGCAGCACCGCAGACTGCTACAGTAAGCTACTATAGTAGTATGTATCAAGAGGAAAGAGAAAAAAATAAACCACGGGTAGGTGGTATACAATTATGGATGGACCAGCGACTGCCGACACAAAGGTAGCTACAGCCGTGGACTACCGTACTGTGTCTGCTGCTAATATAGACTGGATGATAATGAGATGAAATATATATATATATATATATATATATATATATATATATATATATAATATCACTAGTACTGCAGCCGGACAGGTATATATATTTATTATGTAATGACTGATGACGGACCTGCTGGACACTGTCAGCTCAGCAGCACCGCAGACTGCTACAGTAAGCTACTATAGTAGTATGTATCAAGAAGAAAGAGAAAAAAAAAACCACGGGTAGGTGGTATACAATTATGGATGGACCAGCGACTGCCGACACAGAGGTAGCTACAGCCGTGGACTACCGTACTGTGTCTGCTGCTAATATAGACTGGATGATAATGCTACAGTAAGCTACTATAGTAGTATGTATCAAGAAGAAAGAGGAAAAAAAAAACCACGGGTAGGTGGTATACAATTATGGATGGACCAGCGACTGCCGACACAGAGGTAGCTACAGCCGTGGACTACCGTACTGTGTCTGCTGCTAATATAGACTGGATGATAATGAGATGAAATTAATATATATATATATATAATATCACTAGTACTGCAGCCGGACAGGTATATATATTTATTATGTAATGACTGATGACGGACCTGCTGGACACTGTCACATCAGCAGCACCGCAGACTGCTACAGTAAGCTACTATAGTAGTATGTATCAAGAAGAAAGAAAAAAAAAAAACACGGGTAGGTGCGGTATACATATACAATTATATATATATTATATACAATTATATATATATATATATATATATATATATTAAACTGGTGGTGATTAATTAAACTGGTGGTCAGGTCACTGGTCACACTATCAGCAACTTGCAAGTAGTACTCCTAAGCAGACAATCACAATATATATTGGTGGTCAGTGTGGTCACAATGGCAGTGTGGCACTCTGGCAGCAGAGTGCCAGCAAAAGTGTGCACTGTACGTTAAAATATGTACTCCTGCTCTCAGACTCTAACTGCTCCCCACTGTCAGTGTCTCCCCCACAAGTCAGATATACAGTCACACTATCTATCACTTCAGCAAGTAGTAGTACTCCTCCTAATGCTCCTCAAAATTACTAAAGTAAATAATACTGTGTCTCTCTCTACTCTAGTCTCACTCTCTATAAACGGAGAGGACGCCAGCCACGTCCTCTCCCTATCAATCTCAATGCACGTGTGAAAATGGCGGCGACGCGCGGCTCCTTATATAGAATCCGAGTCTCGCGATAGAATCCGAGCCTCGCGAGAATCCGACAGCGGGATGATGACGTTCGGGCGCGCTCGGGTTAACCGAGCAAGGCGGGAAGATCCGAGTCGCTCGGCCCTGTGTAAAAAAAAATGAAGTTCGGGCGGGTTCGGATTCCGAGGAACCGAACCCGCTCATCTCTAGTAAAACCTCCATGTGCCTTTTTGAGTCGGCATCACCTGTCCATTGCCGAGTCCACAGGACCCTTCTGGCAGAAATCGACATAGCATTTATTCTAGAGCCCAGTAGACTAATGTCTCTTTGAGCGTCTCTCATATATAGATAGAAAGATTAAGAGTGTTAACCACTCTAACTCCTGGCGCAAATAAAAATTGAATTTAAGATGGCTATACAGCAGCTGCAAGCACTGGGGGACTGCTAATTCCCTCAACCAACTAGAAAATATATACACATAAGTGCTGCGCTTGATGTATGCTTAATAACAATTAATAAAAAGAAAAAAATATTTTTTATATATATAGGTGTCTGCTTAGATCAAATTAAAACACATATGGAACTTGCTGGTAAATTATAAACAAATTTAATTACACATACAATAATAAACAAAAACCATTTAAAAGAAGCTCAAGCACACTGAAAGACGTTTCTAAAATGTCACTTAGTTGAAGTGATTCGTAACAATGTATCCGCAATGCTGCCACATAGACCTTAATTGTGGTCTCTTAGTATCAATGAACTGAATTGCAACAGTTAAAGCCTGCACGAGAAAAACTTTAACTCCTGTCCTCAGTGCTACTGGCGTCCCAGTGCAGAGGAAATGATGCTGATCATATTTACCCGACCTGCGGGGAGATTCAGGAGAAAACGGAGTACCTTCCAAGCGTCCGCCGCCGGCACTATCGCGGTGCAGATGCTTCTGTCCTGGCGGGCGGATACGGACGCTGCTCTGGAGTGCTGACCTGGTGTTCCGGTAATTCCAAGCGTCCGCCGCCGGCACTAGTGTGGTGCAGATGATTCTGTCCTGGCGGGCGGGTTAGGACGCTGCAGTGGAAGACTGACCAAGTGTACCGGTGCAGGTTCTCTGAGGCTGTTTGTCAAATTCAAATTCGCCGCTGTAGGGAAAAGTGGCTAGCGGTAATCAGTGCGTCAGTGGGCTTGAGCCAAAAGGAGTGACGTCAACGCGTTTCGTCCCGTCTCCCGGGACTTCCTCAAGACGATCAATTGCAATTCAGTTCATTGATACTAAGAGACCACAATTAAGGTCTATGTGGCAGCATTGCGGATACATTGTTACGAATCACTTCAACTAAGTGACATTTTAGAAACGTCTTTCAGTGTGCTTGAGCTTCTTTTAAATGGTTTTTGTTTATTATTGTATGTGTAATTAAATTTGTTTATAATTTACCAGCAAGTTCCATATGTGTTTTAATTTGATCTAAGCAGACACCTATATATATAAAAAATATTTTTTTCTTTTTATTAATTGTTATTAAGCATACATCAAGCGCAGCACTTATGTGTATATATAATCTCTCATATATAGGACAGCGTCTTTTATATGCCCCAGGGTCATTAATATAGTATCCTTGTCTAAGGTATCAAGTTCCTCAGACAGGGTGTCCGTCCATGCTGCTACAGCACTACACACCCAGGCCGACGCGATCGCTGGCCTCAGTAAGGTACCTGAATGTGTATAAATGGATTTCAGGGTACCCTCTTGCTTTCTATCTGCAGCATCTTTTAGGGTGGCCGTATCCTGTGACGGCAGGGCTACCCTCTTGGATAAGCGTGTTAAAGCTTTGTCCACCCTAGGGGAGGATTCCCAGTGTAACCTGTCCGTTGGCGGGAAAGGATACGCCATAAGCATCCGTTTGGAAATCTGCAGTTTTTTATCTGGAGATTCACAAGCCTTTTCACATAACTCATTTAGCTCGTGTGAAGGGGGAAAGGTCACCACCTGCCTTTTCTCCCCATACATATGAACCCTCTTGTCAGGGACTGGGGTTTCCTCTGTGATGTGCAACACATCCTTAATTGCTATAATCATATAACGGATGGATTTAGCCAATTTAGGCTGTAACTTTGCATCATCGTAATCGACACTGGAGTCAGAATCCGTGTCGGTATCTGTGTCAACAATTTGGGATAGTGGGCGCTTCTGAGACCCTGACGGCCTCTGCGACATAGGATCAGGCACGGGCTGAGACCCTGACTGTCCTAAGGCTTCAGTTTTATCCAACCTTTTATGCAAGGAATTAACATTATCATTTAAAACCTTCCACATATCCATCCAATCAGGTGTCGGCGCCGTCGATGGAGACACTACATTCATTTGCTCCCGCTCTGTTTCCACATAGCCTTCCTCGTCAAACATGTCGACACAAGCGTACCGACACACCACACACACAGGGAATGCTCTTTTTGAAGACAGTTCCCCCACAAGGCCCTTTGGAGAGACAGAGAGAGAGTGTGCCAGCACACACCCCAGCGCTATATAACCCAGGAATAACACAGTAACTTAATGTTAACCCAGTAGACGCTGTTATATTGATTTTTGCGCCTAATTATGTGCCCCCCCTCTCTTTTTACCCTCTTCTACCGTGTATCTGCAGGGTAGAGCCTGGGGAGCTTCCTCTCAGCGGAGCTGTGGAGAAAAAATGGCGCTGGTGAGTGCTGAGGAAGAAGCCCCGCCCCCTCAGCGGCGGGCTTCTGTCCCGCTTCAATGTACAATTTTTGGCGGGGGCTCATACATATATACAGTGCCCAACTGTATATATGCAAACTTTTTGCCAAAGAGGTCCATATGCTGCCTAAGGCCCCCCCCCCCTGCACCCTTACAGTGACCGGAGTATGTGAGGTGTGTGGAGCAATGGTGCACAGCTGCAGTGCTGTGCGCTACCTCAGTGAAGACTGGAGTCTTCTGCCGCCGATTTCGAAGTCTTCTTGCTTCTTATGCTCACCCGGCTTCTGTCTTCCGGCTCTGCGAGGGGGACGGCGGCGCGGCTCTGGGATCGGACGACGAGGGTGAGATCCTGTGTACGATCCCTCTGGAGCTAATGGTGTCCAGTAGCCTAAGAAGCAGGACCTAGCTGCAGAGAGTAGGGCTGCTTCTCTCCCCTCAGTCCCACGATGCAGGGAGTCTGTTGCCAGCAGAGCTCCCTGAAAATAAAAACCTAACAAAATACTTTCTTACAGCAAGCTCAGGAGAGCTCACTGAACAGCACCCAGCTTGTCCGGGCACAGATTCAAACTGAGGTCTGGAGGAGGGACATAGAGGGAGGAGCCAGAGCACACCAGAATCTAAATTCTTTCTTAAAGTGCCCATGTCTCCTGCGGAGCCCGTCTATTCCCCATGGTCCTTACGGAGTCCCCAGCATCCACTAGGACGTTAGAGAAAGGGGGAATCTACCTGCTGTAATGTGTAACAAGGCACGCTGTCTGCCGTAATGTGTAAAAAGGGGGACTCTGCCTGCCGTGATGTGTAAAAAGGGGACGCTGTCTGCCGCAATGTGTAAAAAGGGGGTCTCTGTCTGCCGTAATGTGTAAAAAGGGGACGCTGTCTGCTGTTATGTGTAAAAAGGGCACGCTGTCTGCCATTATGTGTAAAAAGTGTACGCTGTCTGCCGCTATGTGTAATAAGGGCACGCTGTCTGCCGTTATGTGTAAAGAGGGGACGCTGTCTGCCGTTATGTGTAAAAAGGGGGGACGCTGTCTGCCATAATGTGTAAAAAGGGGAATCTGTCCGCCGTAAGGTGTAAAAGGGTCTCTACCTGGTGTAGTGGTGCTACTGTGCGGTGTTTGAATAATGGAGACTACTGTGCACCGTTTTATGAATTGGTATTATTTTGTGGCCACACCCCTTCCCCACGAAGCCACGCCCCTATGTATTTTTGCGCGCGCCTACGGCGCGCACTGCCCCTGTTTTGCATGCAGGAGTGGGGCTCCGATGCCGTTTCTTACACACAGTGCTAAAATGTCTAGTTACGGCACTGTTGCTAGGTATCCATTTCTCTGGCCCTAAGCAGGTCCCCCTCACCAGATCCTCTCCAGGGGTGGACTTGGATGGGATGGGGGGGGGCTCAAAGCATTTTGTCGCACCTGGGCCCACCGCTCGCTAGTTCCGCCACTTACCCTAACCCTCCCTTCTCAGCACCTAATCCTAACCTTCCCTGCTAGCAAGATCCCGTAAAAATACATAAATTCAGTAACTTTTAATTATTGCAAACACTGAACAAGATCTTTATTTTATGGCACTATGGAGCTGGTGCTGTACAGATATCATCGTTAGGCACAGTGAACCTTGCTCAGGGGAGCTTACACTCTAATGCATTATTGCCAGTAGAATGCAATAGAAGGACCGGAGACGGTGATCCATCTTGGCAAGTGTAAGTATCAATTTATGTAATTACCGACTCCAGCACAGTGATGATTAGTACAAAGAAAAAAATAAAGATCACTGCCAAAATTCTGTGTAATAATCCAGAAACAGCAACTCCAGGGTGATCAGTGAGAAGATCCGTCCTTACCATACATTGTAAACATGACTGGAATGAAGAGTGGGATTTTATATTAATTATCTGGTAATCTGCGTGTATTCATTCTGAGAGCCATCGTACTGCTGCCATACACAGCTACTGCAAGGCACTCTCATTGCGCGCACAGTGACCCTACAGAGCTTCCAGTCACTGGGAGCCACGGGCATCACTCAGCCATTTGGCGTCTCACTAGTCCCTGGGTGGCTGACAGGCTGCATATTGGCTCAGTCCATGTCTTACTCCACTGTGTGTACATTACTGACAATCATACATGGCTTTCTACATCCACTGACATAATTACACAATGCTAGGACAAGACACAGACAGTCAAATAAAACCCCCCAAATAAATACAAAGTCTAAAAGAACGTTATAAACGCGGTGATGTCACTGCACGCAAGATGGAAATCTATTAAAAATACATAGCAGAAATGATACAGAACTAATAATACTGCTCGATGGTGTAATACTGATTCAGCCCCTCTGAAATAGAAAGAGGAAATCTGCAATGAGTGGATTCAGAACCTCCAAACTGGCTAGTCCTATTGGATAGGATGCAGCACCTGTCTAATGAGACCCCGCCCACCCGCAGCAACACCTGGACAGATTACCATTAAATAAAGAAAGCAGACATACTCATGTAACAATAGAGGAAAGCTGGCCACTCCCACATCAGACACCACCTAATATACAGAACAATGGGGGCTGCTGTCCCGCACACCCACCCTTCAGGAGATGCTTGCTGGCACGCTTGGCGCTTTTTATACAGTGTATATGACTTAGAACTGGCAGCAGTGGTGGCTGGATGCAGCCTTCTTATTGGCTGCAAATAACGCGCCCTCTACATCCTGCTGGTATCAAAGTACAGGTGACACCAATTATATGCTATTTGTACAATAGCTGTTCTCTGTCATGTCCCAATCAATACCATGGCTCAGGGACACAGAAGTATTTGGCGTGTAATGTTACGGATGAGTTGGGTTACTGTAATCTTACAGATGCGGTGGTAGAAGAGAAATCGGCGAGACAAGAATCACGAGGAACATTGTGGAGATGGAGCGGAATCACCAAGTTCATGAGCACGTAGATTCACAAGCCACCTCATCTTCAGTTCAAACACTATACTAGAAAAGCACAACAACACGGACTATGCCTGGCCAAAGAGAAAAGAAGACACGTCTTCCAGCAAAGGATGGACCTTCTCTCCGGAGGATACGCAGTGGCTCAGTGACGCAGTATTACAATCCTGTCTCCCCGCTCACAGTTACTTTACAGACACGTTCCGCGACAATCTGTAAACAGCGAATGTTTTGTTCTGGAATACCCTGGTGAAGTACTTTGTGTAGGCAGGCAGGTCTTTCTTTATCTCGTGACAAAAACGGGGGGAGGGTGAAGGCTTCAGATCGGGGTCATTGTCTCCAGAACCATCCATGATCTGTAGACGAAAAAATGAAGAAAGAAAACAGGCCTGCAATAATGACGGGATAATGTGCTAATGCACAAAACACAAAAACAACTGGGTAAAGGGCGCAAAAGTGGAACTTCAACGTCCCATTAATGAAATCTAGAAAGTTATTAAATATCGGGGTAATGAGAGCAATACAAAGGGCCGCTGTAAGGCTACTCTATATAGACACAGGTGCATCCACTGCTGAGCTTATTACCACCTTGTGTGATTACAGAGGGGAAGCACCTCACAACAGGGATCAAAGATCCCTATGGAAAAAACAACAACACTCCTTACTCTGTTACTACAGTATGAAACACCTGTAAGGCTTTTCTTCACACAGATCAATGATCCCACTTCTGGCACCAACAGCACTGGGGCAGATGTATTAAGCCTGGAGAAGTGATAAAGCAGTGATAAGTGGAAGTTGATAACGCACCAACCAATCAGTATAGCTTTGAAAAATGACAGTTAGGAGCTGATTGGTTGCTGCGTTATCACCTTTCATTATCACTGCTTTATCACTTTTCCAGGCTTAATACATCTGCCCCTGAGATTCATGAGTGTACAGAGCAACATCTCACCAGCCAGTAACACTAGAGCAGAGGCTGATTCACAATGGTATACGTGGCAGTAATGTCTATGACTTTGGTCTTACATGGCCGTTATTCGTATCCAGTAGATCGCGCAGGCGACACCCTCGCTTGTGTCTCTGTTCATAACATATACTGTCCTCCAGGATGACGTAATCAGTTCCAAATGACCTCAGTATTTTGTACACATCTTCTGGAGATCTCCTCGCATACACTTGGTACACCTGGTAAACACACACAATCATCACCTCTTATCAAAGAGCCTCCAACTTTTACTGAAACATTTGGTAAACGGACTGATGATCAGCCAGCAAAAAGGATCCCACAGCTGGGCTGGTTGAAGGCTGGATTGCCTGGATCTACTAAGCACCTAGAACCATCTACATGGTACAGTGGTATTTATACCGGATGACACCAGCTGTGCAGTTACAGACGTTTGCTGCCTGGGTGCTGACGATTACTTCCATATTGCTTTGCTCTGATGCCTATCGTTTATAAACGTATGCACTTTGTGTTATGCTTTGTTGCAGATGGGTGCTGTGTGTTTATTGATTGAAGTCAGTGACCAGCGATGGAGGAGAGGGGATGTCACTGAAATATTCAGCATGCATATGCGTGGCTTCTGAATGTAAGCATAGCTGTTGTCACGTACATGTGAGATACAGGGGCAGATTCAAATAGCCACAAGCGCAATGTCACCACCGTGGGGTATTAGGATAGGAAAACCTTGCTGAATTTTGCTTGCATCCCATAGAGACATCAGCAAATAGAAGCAAGCAGTAACCGAAGTAATGTGCAGACAAAACCTCTCCGTTCATTGGATCTGCCCCATAGCATTCACAATTTACATCAACATATAAAATAATTCTATTTCTACTGTATTATCGCTTTACATCTACATAAGGTCTGTTCCTGTTACTAGTCACAAACAGCTTTACATCGGGATATGAAGCAGTGAGCTGCACTTCTCTAATTTCCCATATACGAGGGTGGCTCAATAAGTAAGGTAATAAGACCTCTCAGGTGTGTAATGTTCTCTATTTCATGATGAATTCCCCGCCAGGCCACAGCAGGTACAGTAGACCACCGTTTCCCCTCACGGCCATTACACTGCGCCTTATATCAGTCATACTGTTCCAGCCTCAGGTGTAAGACAGCGGAGCTGGTGGAGACATGGTCACACACTGAGGTGCGTGGTGTGGTCAGATTTCTGTGTAAAAAGAGCACATCAGCAGCTTGTCCAGGTGTACGGTGAGAACGTCACGTCATGGAAACAGGTTTGGGTTTGGTGCCTTTGGTAACGACAGGAAAGACGTTCAAGATGAGCAGCGGTCCAGCCAGCCAAGCACGTCCACCACAGATGTCAGCGTGTACTGCATTGAAGGTCTGGTTCAGGACAGACGCATTGGAGTCAGTGATATTCCTGATGAACTGAACATCTCAGTGGGTAAAGAAAACAGTATTAGGAAACCGCTTATTGGTGTGTGTATTAATTCCTGTGCTTATTACACAAATACCTTCTTTGTAATGGTCTGCAGCCCCACAATACAAGGAGCGGACCTCACATTTCTGAAGTCTCACCAAATATGGAAAGGAGCGCTGTCCAGAACATAAGGGAAATTGCATATAAATGTATTAATACTTACACATAAAATCTTGCAACAAATATAATTGTTATTCTTTCCAGCAAGATTTCATGTGTAAGTATTAATACATTTATATGCAATTTCCCTTACGTTCTAGACAGCGCTCCCTTCCGGATTTCTAGAGATCTCAGTGGGTACTCAACATCGTTCATGAGCAACTGGGGTGCAGGAAAAAGTGTTCTCGCTGGGCACCGGAGTAACAGACAGGATAGGATTGTCTCTCGAGCACGGTACCATGAGAAGGGAGTGGCGTTCCTGCAGCGAGTGCATGATGGGACACCGGAGAGGAAGCATCCATGACCTGGACACACGCATCGTCCCCACCTTCACAGACATTCAGAACATCTCCATCAGCAAGGAAGGTCATGGCGACTGTGTTTTGGGACCAAAAGGGCGTGCTTCTGGATGATTTCCTCACCAGGGAAGATCCTGTGAATGCGGACTACTGCTGTGATACATTAAGAGGGTTGTGGAGGGCAATTCATCAAAAATGCCCTGTGCTGCTGTGATCAGGAGTCACATTGCTGGACTGTAGCGCCAGGCCACACTCAGCCACCGGCACACACGAGCTGTTACGGCGCTACCATTGGGAGGTAGTGGACCGTCCTCGCTACAGCCCTGACCCGGCAGAGAGTGATTTCCATCTTCTTGGACCACTGAAGAAGCCCCTGGGTGGAAGGCGATTTGCAGCCTACAGTGAAGCTCCCCAAGCCGTCACGTCCTGGCTTCAGGCGCCTGACACTGATTTCTTCTATGCCGGGATAGAGGTCTTGGTGAAAATGCTGAGAAATAAACTATTGATTATGAATATATACTAGTTGTATACATTTACTCATGAGAGGACTCGTCACCTTATTTACTGACCTCCTGAGTAGTTCTAACCATTCCATTTAGAACATTAGAGAATCATTTATTAAACAATGTTGTTTATTTTCAGTTATTCCCGGTAATCAAACTTAGGTCACGTAGATGATGGTTAGATGGCAATGATGGGGCAGAACCCAACTGCTGGCTACATGCTGCCACCCCGTGGTGAAATTAGGGTATTTAATACCCAGTGCCCTCCTGCCCCACTCACAAAGTCTCTTTACGGAGGCCGTGTTCCTGACCTTCTTGCACTATCATAAGGGCCCTACACACTGGGCAATGTTATCGATTTTATCGACCAACGATATTATCGATGGTCGTTTTTTTTCCGCCAACGCTTTTTTGCCTACACACTAGACTATATTAATGGGCAATTTTGACAATATGAGAGTACATACATCTATATCGTCCAAACTGACTTGCATGCATAAACGAGGATAAATCAGCGCTGAACGATTGCGAGGCCGCACATCGTTCATCGTTAATGCATACACACTGTCTGATATCGTTCATATCGATTATCACCAAGTGTGTAGGGCCCATTACTCTAACATCTGACCCTGATATCTGTATCCTGTACTCTTCTACCCAGCCTGTCTGATCTCTCCACCTCTCCAGCTTCCCAGGCAACGGCCCCACAACCCTTGCAGCTGCAGAGTAGCAGGGACTGTGTGTGCTAAGACCTGCCAACAACGGAGAACCGGGGGATCTCCCAAAGGGAATGAGGCTCCTGTAGTTAGGCTGTTAGCTGCAACATACATTATTTAATGACCACAGTATTAGTAACTAACACGCCACAATCATTCCAGTCATACGGTACCTGCTTCGTCCTGTCCCTTAGAGTGACGTCCTCGTAGTGTGGGTGGTTGGTCAGAATTCTCCCCGTGCAAAGTTTTACCCCAGCCAGAAGTTGCATGCTACCAGCAATTACTGCATTATTTGGGGTGTTTGACCTTTAGGAAGAAAAATACATGGTCTTGACTAGTTGGAAATCCCCAGTAGTATACGGTAACACTTTGTAACTACTATGCAAAATATTATATCATTGAAGCATGCCAATAATATTTCATTGGAAAATGGATAAAAGAATTGTTTTGTTTCCTCCACCTTTATAAATGGAGAGTATAATAAGCTTTCAGCATTCATGTCCCTTTACGTCATTGTGGTGCACAGAGAGCACGGGGGAGACAGCGACACCTGGAGGCTAGAAATTGTATTTTACGTATCTGCTGATTAGCCGACAACACGCGGTAAACTGTGACGCATATGACCACAGGTCAGAAAATACAATATATTTACATGAAATAAATTGTAGAGATTAAAAGAATTCACATAGATACAGAATGTCGACATGACCATTATGCCGACACAGCATTGAAGTGCTAAATTTAGGGTGAGGCTACAATAGTGAAAACTGTGGATAGGGACTGGAGATTGCTGATCGTTACAATTTCTAAAGATGGATAAACTACACAAGTGATAATTCCGTCACTCGGTCATAGACAAGCAATCGCTTAGCGCCAATCACCCATTTCGCAGCTGTGCGCAATGAGCGTTTCCTCTTATCGCACAATGCTGCAATTTAATATCGAGGCGTGAACTGCAAGTTATGAATTACGTCTATCCACTATAATGGAATTAACATTTAAATTGCTCATTCGCGCTCATTTATTTCCAGACGACCCAGGGCATGAAATGCGACGTTGATCAGAGTAAACGATCTTGAAGAGAGTTTAATTACGCAACACAGCATTTTCTAAACTATTAATCTCAAGATGTTTAAATCACAGAGACAGAGATTTGCCCGTGTAATGGAGACCGTAATGTTTTGTGGCGCTACTTCCAGGAGGACGGGTGGCATCATTTGTGGATAGAATTATCAGGACGCTGAGCAAGCACCGTATTAAAGCCCACTGGACACGTCTGACAAGATCGCACAATATTTACAGCTATATTAATAAAAGCATTATCACAACCAAGCACAAAATAATCCCCGAGCTGTAAAAGCATTCTGAGATTACTGGCCTTGCTGCATTGTTACAAAAGACCTGCGTATTCTGAATATTATCTATATATTTCTTCATACCCCCATTACAGGCATCTATAGGGAAAACTAAAGAGAGACGGGTCTAGCCAAGCTTTAGTAATATCCATGAGCTCATTTCTCAAGATTATAGATCATCCATTACTTGGGTATTATGAACGCAGTTCTATTCCAGCACTGACAGCCTAGAAGACAAATATCTCCAACTTCTCTCTGTTCTGCAGAATCGCGCAGAAAAAGCTGAGCCAATATTGTGCCACCTCAGCGTTCTGCTCCCTCCGAGAAGCAGGTGACGCAGTCTACACATTACGCTTTGTGTGAGTTATATCTATACCAACTGCTCTCAAGAGACAAAATGCATAATCTATTAGCCAGCTTTAAATAAGATGATGGTGTGAAATATCCTGTCACTACAACCGTTTATCATAAAAAAATATCAATAGATATTTCGGAAATCGCCAAGATTTTCTATTTCAAGGACTCTGCGCCCTCTGGCGTGAAGCCTAGAGATTAGCATAAAGCAGATGTGATGCCATTATTTAATCAGGGAAAGAGACGGCAAACTGTGGACTAAATACCAGTATATTTCACCTCGTCAGAGGCAGGTTATAATGCACGGCTATAACGCTGGAGGCTCAACCAGGACCGGATTAGCACAGAGGCAATGTAATATCTGCTTACAGGGCCCCTAATCGCTGGTGAATTACAATTGAGTAGATGGGGCAAATACCGCATTAAGGGCAGATGGGTCAAATTCCTGGGAGCAAGAGGTGGGAGAGATGTGTGCTGAGCATGCGGGGGGGAGATGGGGGGACCGCTCATTTCACCCAGCGGGTGAAATGAGCGACCTGCTAGATTGGCCAGCATGGCAGGCCAATCTAGCACCAGCGATAGCGATGCGCAGGGCTACGCATCGCTATCGCTGTGGGGGGTACACACGGAGCGATCATGCTTAAAATCTAAGCAATCTAGTCAGATTGCTTAGATTATCGCTCTGTGAGTACCCCCTTTAGTTTGCCAGGGACTAATATACTGTGTGGATGGGTTGGGGTAGTTCCAGCACAAAACTCCCCCAGCAGACTAGTAGAGGAAGCGCCAGAGGTGTGCACTGTACTACACAACTCACGCTGCCGCTCCATGTGACTAGTCTGCGCAGAGCACTGGTGACATCATCAGGGAAGACTACAGCCCCCTTTCCTTAGACACTGAAGTCACTAGGAACCTATGAGGGTGGAAAAGATATGGGAGGGTGAAAGAGGGAGATGGCAATGGGGGAGGGGTCAAGTATTCACATAGATACATAATTACAGGATGCAGCTACCATAATTAGTAAAGAAGACAAAGGTTAGAGGGCCCTGCTCATACAATCATTCGTTATCTATCCTGCCTGTAAAACAGAGAAAATGGGGAGAGTCAATATTTCCATCAATACTTGGGATGATGAGATTTGCAAAGCCACGCCCCTGCTTTACAATGCCTGTAAACTGGGCATTGTACAGAGGTGGGCGGTGCCATGATGAGGCATTCACGCCCATCAGCACTGCCCACCTAAGCAGATGTCTTGCACCTGTTGTGCCAACTTGGCTGCCCCCTCCTGGAGAGGGCAGCCAGAAAGTAGGTTACTATGCTGCAGCTAGTAAAGTCACACTTTTGCAGCCCTCAGAGTCCTGTAGTGATTTGCACACAGACCACGTTATACCAAAAAGAAATGGACAGTCCGTAAGGTTGGCAGGAACTAAGATGAGGCTTTTGTTTGAGACTACAAGGAGTCAGTGATACAACAGAAACAAGGCCGACAGTTTAATTTTATAATAGACGGTACTGCAAACGTCTCAGGCCTGGACAAATTCCTCCAGCAGATGAACTGCTCAGGCCTGGACAAATTCCTCCAACAGATGAACTGCTCAGGTCTGGACACATTCCTCCAACAGATGAACTGCTCAGATCTGGACAAATTCCTCCAACAGATGAACTGCTCAGATCTGGACAAATTCCTCCAACAGATGAACTGCTCAGGCCTGGACAAATTCCTCCAACAGATGAACTGCTCAGGTCTGGACAAACTCCTCCAACAGATGAACTGCTCAGATCTGGACAAATTCCTCCAGCAGATGAACTGCTCAGGCCTGGACAAATTCCTCCAACAGATGAACTGCTCAGATCTGGACAAATTCCTCCAACAGATGAACTGCTCAGATCTGGACAAATTCCTTCAGCAGATGAACTGCTCAGGCCTGGACAAATTCCTCCAACAGATGAACTGCTCAGGTCTGGACAAATTCCTCCAACAGGATGAACTGCTCAGGTCTGGACAAACTCCTCCAACAGATGAACTGCTCAGATCTGGACAAATTCCTCCAACAGATGAACTGCTCAGGTCTGGACAAATTCCTCCAGCAGATGAACTGCTCAGGCCTGGACAAATTCCTCCAACAGATGAACTGCTCAGGTCTGGACAAATTCCTCCAACCGGATGAACTGCTCAGGTCTGGACAAATTCCTCCAGCAGATGAACTGCTCAGGTCTGGACAAATTCCTCCAACAGGATGAACTGCTCAGGTCTGGACAAATTCCTCCAGCAGATGAACTGCTCAGGTCTGGACAAATTCCTCCAACAGGATGAACTGCTCAGGTCTGGACAAATTCCTCCAACAGGATGAACTGCTTAGGCCTGGACAAATTCCTAAAACTGATGGGACCCAAGTCACAGGACCAGCCCAGGCTTATCATCCTTCATGCCGGCACATTGGTCACCATGCTGACTTTACTATTGACACACTGCGGCGGATGCTAGGATTTAGGAGAATCAAGGCGTTACCATAGTGACAGGTATTCATCCATCTCTAAACTATAACACTTCCACTGGACAGACTTTCTCGTACTTACTTAATCCAGTTCATTAACCGCACAGTGTCCGGATCATAGAATTCCTGCAGCTCAGACAGCTCCTGAGTTATCCTTGGCCAGAACTGAAACACAGAGTATATTGGACTCTGGTATATGTACAGTAAAAGCTGAGTAAACATGATATGTTGGATGATGCTGCAATCTAGGACGTATAGTGTGTACCCTCAAATCCACACAATGCATCGTTACGATATATCGCATTGTCGCACAGCGGATTGTGTAATGTGTACGTCGATGCGATAAGGAGATTTATGGTAAGAATTTACCTTTGTTAAATCTCTTTCTGCGAGGTACACTGGGTTCCACAGGGATAACATTGGGGGGTGTAGAGTAGGATCTTGATCCGATGCACCAACAGGCTAAAAGCTTTTACTGTTCCCAAGATGCTCAGCGCAGCCTCCTCTATAACCCCGCCTCCGTGCACAGGAGCTCAGTTTTTAGTTAACCAGCCCAATGCAGTAGCAGGAAAAGAGACGATAACAGTTAGTAGCCACATACACCACATTCTCACGGCAGGAGAAGGTACCAGCGGCTAATGCCATACAAACCCAAAGAAGCTAAGTGCGTCAGGGTGGGCGCCTTGTGGAGCCCAGTGTACCTCGCAAAAAGAGATTTAAAAAAGGTAAGTTCTTACCGTAAATCTCCTTTTCTGCAGCGGGGTACACTGGGTTCCACAGGGATAACATCGGGGATGTCCTAAAGCAGTTCCTCATGGGAGGGGACAAACTGTAGCGGTCACAAGAACCTGGCATCAAAAGGAGGCCTCCTGGGAGACGGAAGTATTGAAGGCATAGAACCTTATGAACGTGTTCACTGAGGACCACGTGGCCGCCTTGCACAATTGTTCAGGGGTCGCACCACGCCGGGCCGCCCAAGAAGGTCCAACCGACCGAGTAGAATGGGCTTTGATGGTAGCAGGAGCTGGAAGTCCAGCCTGTACATAAGCTTGAGCAATCACCAATCTAATCCATCTGGCCAGGGTCTGCTTATTCGCAGGCCAGCCACGTTTGTGAAAACCAAAAAGTACGAAAAGAGAATCAGACTTCATAACGGAGGCTGTCCTCTTCACATAGATACGGAGAGCCCGTACCACATCCAAAAGACCGCTCTTTGGAAGACAGTTCAGGAGAGATAAAGGCTGGAACCACAATCTCTTGGTTAAGGTGGAAAGAAGACACCACCTTAGGTAGATAACCAGGGCGTGTCCGAAGAACCGCCCGGTCACTGTGAAAAATCAGAAAAGGTGACCGACAGGATAAGGCACCCAAGTCTGAAACTAGTCTAGCAGAAGCAATAGCCAACAGAAATAAGACCTTGAGAGTAAGCTACTTAAGGTCCACAGATTCAAGAGGTTCAAACGGAGACTCTTGCAAGGCCTCCAGAACCACCAACAAATCCAAAGGAGCCACGGGTGGGACTCAGGCAGGGTCACAATTTTTCTCTGAAACCATACCGACAAGGCAGAAATATGAACCTTGACGGAGGCCAGACGAAGGCCTAAGTCCAGACCCTGTTGCAGAAAAGCCAAAAGTTAGGTCGTACTAAACTTGTAAGCGTCATGATTGTTAAATGCGCACCAACCAAAGTAGGAATTCCAGACCCTATGATAAATCCGAGCCGAAGCCAGCTTACGGGCCTTCAACATAGTTTGAATGACCACCTCAGAAAATCTTTTGGCCCTCAGAACTGAAGCTTCAAGAGCCTCGCCGTCAAAGCCAGCCGGGCCAAATCCTGGTATACACAAGGGCCCTGAACAAGGAGGTCTGGACGTTGCGGCAGCAGAAGAGGACGCTCTAACGAGAGACCCTGTAGGTCTGAGAACCAATGCCGTCTGGGCCACGCTGGAGCGATAAGAAGTAGGATTCCTCCTTCTTGCTTGAACTTCCTTATTACTCTGGGCAGGGGTGACACCGAAGGGAACACGTACGGCATCCGAAAGTTCCACGGAATTGCCAGTGCGTCCACGAACGCCACTTGAGGATCCCTTGTCCTTGCTCCAAAGACCGGAACCTTGTGATTGTGTCGAGACGCCATCAGGTCTACGTCTGGTAAGCTCCACTTGTCCACTAGTAGTTAAAATACTTCTGGATGGAGGCTCCACTCTCCGGCATGAACGTCCTGACGACTGAGGAAGTCCGTTTCCCAGTTGACCCCCGGAATGAACACTGCCGATATGGCTGGAAGATGGCATTCTGCCCAACAAAGGATTTTTGATACTTCCAGAATTGCCATGTGGCTTCGAGTGCCGCCTTAAACAGACTCCCCATCAGAAGCGTTTGGATCAGTCTGAGGGGTCAGTAGATACGCCATCCTCATCGGACGAAGTATCTGAAACATGATTGGATTGTGAGGAAGTAATGGCCCGCTTAGAGGACCCCTTGGTCTTACGCAGGCGAGGGTTATGTTTCTGTTTAGTCAATGAGTGATTCAATTGCTGTATCTGCGTGGACAGGAGATCTGCTCGTGGTGGATTAACCGCAGGGACGATATGTGGCTGTAAAGACACGTGAGATCCCATAGGAGGCATAAGTCTAGATACCAGCGTAGTCAGTAAATTAAGAGAAAGTAGCCCAAGGCGGGTCGTGATGTGTCCCCGTTGCTACAGACTGACTGGGGGTAAGGAAACCCCAGAACCTGAACCCTCCGCTGCTATGTATTCCTCTAATGCATCTGTGGCATCACCACCACGTATTGCGGGATCGGCCACAGAACCATCGCCCCTTGTAGCTGACATAATATGAAAGTGTAAACCACGGGCGACACAGTACAACAATATCAGTGGATATAATACCTAACCAAGAACCCTCTGTGCAGTGTGACAGCACAAACAGAGGATTCAGGAGGTACACAGTGATTGAAAATCACAGAGAAAAATACAAAATAAGTATATCCTGTGAAATACCTATATCAGATAATAACCCTGACGAACTTAGCTCCCCCAGGGTACAGAATATAGGGATAGCAGTATGAGTGAGATACACGGAATAGGAACCACACAGCAGCTATATGCACACACAGAGTCACATGTACAATGCAGAAATTATGATAAATAAAACTGCACTGGACTAGCAATACTAAGTAATACTAAGTAAAGCTATATAGACTTATAGATATAACACTGCACAGTAAAGACTGGATGTATATCACAGGGTACTTGTACTATATAACCCTGACTAAATGCACTCTTTCTTAACTAACACTGTCTAAACGACATGTAGAATACTTAGTGTCCTGTAAATGCACAGCGCTGATGAGACAAGCGGCTTTACAGAGGAGACAGAGCCCCGCAGTCCCAAGATCAGCGCAGCTGTGTGTAATGGCGCCCAAACGCTGACAGGGAGTGAGGGAGACGGAGATGCAGCTCCAGTGCAGGAACATTTACTCTAAATGGCGCCCTGGGGTTGGGGGAAGGGCTAGAGGTCAGAGCCTTATCCCCTTGCTGGACTTCACCACCGGGTACTGTGGACTTTAGAAAAACGGATTATAGTACAATCAGACCTGTGCCCCTGCCCTGGTAGTCTAGTGGGGTCCATGTACCAACACAGTGTCCACGCCATCACGCGCGGGCCATCTCCTAATGGCCGCGATTTGCAGCGGGTCTTGCCTGGGGGACTCTCTTACCTCCTCCCTTGATGCGGCCACGCGATCCCGGAGAGCTGCGGCGAGTGTGTGTGCCTGATGAAAAAGACCGGAGCCCTCCGCTGTAAGTACCCAGCAACCAGGGCGCGGGAGTATACAGCGCCGCCGGGGGAGGTGATGGAGCTGCAGCAGGAGATGTCAGAATGATATCTAGCATTGTGAGTGCCTCTGCTGCAGCCCTTGAAGTCTTCTATCTTCTTTAAAAAGCTCTTCTTAGGGCTGCTGGAGCAGCCCTGCCTGTTAGCTGCCTGCAGAGCACCAACTTACAAACTGAGCTCCTGTGCACGGAGGCGGGGTTACAGAGGAGGCAGCGCTGTGCATCCCGGGAACAGTCAAAGCTTTGAGCCTGTTGGTGCCTCAGATCAAGATCCTACTCTACACCCCGATGTTAATCCTTGTGGAGCCCAGTGGAGCCTGCAGCAGAAATTATGATTTTACTTACCGGTAAATCTATTTCTCGTAGTCCGTAGAGGATGCTGGGGACTCCGTAAGGACCATGGGATAGACGGGCTCCGCAGAAGACATGGGCACTTTAAGAAAGAATTTAGTTCCTGGTGTGCACTGGCTCCTCCCTCTATGCCCCTCCTCCAGACCTCAGTTAGAGAAACTGTGCCCAGAGGAGATGGACAGTACGAGGAAAGGATTTTGTTAATCCAAGGACAAGATTCATACCAGCCACACCAATCACACCGTATAACTTGTGATAACTACCCAGTCAACAGTATGAAAACAACATATTATCAGTTCAAGACCGATGCAACCATAACATAACCCTTATTGAAGCAATAACTATATACAAGTCTTGCAGAAGAAGTCCGCACTTGGGACGGGCGCCCAGCATCCTCTACGGACTACGAGAAATAGATTTACCGGTAAGTAAAATCTTATTTTCTCTAACGTCCTAGAGGATGCTGGGGACTCCGTAAGGACCATGGGGATTATACCAAAGCTCCCAAACGGGCGGGAGAGTGCGGATGACTCTGCAGCCCCGATTGAACAAACATGAGGTCCTCCTCAGCCAGGGTATCAAACTTGTAGAATTTTGCAAAAGTGTTTGAACCCGACCAAGTAGCAGCTCGACACAGCTGTAGTGCCGAGTCCGCCTGGGCAGCCGCCCAAGAAGAGCCCACCTCCCTAGTGGAATGGGCCTTGAACGATTTTGGTAACGGCAAACCAGCCGTAGAATGCGCTTGCTGAATCGTGTTACAAATCCAGCGAGCAATAGTTTGCTTTGAAGCAGGGGCACCAATCTTGTTGGATGCATACAGGACAAACAGCGCTTCAGTTTTCCTGACTCTAGCCGTTCTGGCTACGTAAATTTTCAAAGCCCTGACCACATCAAGTAACTCGGAATCCTCCAAGTCACGTGTAGCCACAGGCACCACAATAGGTTGGTTCATATGAAAAGATGAAACCACTTTTGGCAGAAATTGCGAACGGGTCCGCAATTCTGCTCTATCCAAATGGAAAACCAAATAGGGGCTTTTATGTGACAAAGCCGCTAATTCAGACACTCGCCTAGCCGAAGCCAAGGCTAATAACATGACCACCTTCCACGTGAGATATTTCAACTCCACCGTTGAAGTGGTTCAAACCAGTGTAACTTTAGGAAACTTAACACCACGTTAAGATCCCAAGGTGCAACCGGAGGCACAAACGGAGGCTGAATATGCAGCACTCCCTTTACAAAAGTCTGAACTTCTGGGAGAGAAGCCAACTCTTTTTGAAAGAAAATGGATAGGGCCGAAATCTGGACCTTAATGGAACCTAATTTAAGGCCCAAATTCACTCCAGTTTGTAGGAAGTGAAGAAAACGGCCCAGATGGAATTCTTCCGTAGGAGCATTCTTGGTCTCACACCAAGAAACATATTTTCGCCATATACGGTGATAATGTTTTGCTGTTACGTCCTTCCTAGCCTTTATCAGCGTAGGGATAACCTCAACCGGAATGCCTTTTTCTGCTAGGATCCGGCGTTCAACCGCCATGCCGTCAAACGCAGCCGCGGTAAGTCTTGGAACAGACAGGGTCCCTGTTGCAACAGGTCCTGTCTTAGAGGAAGAGGCCACGGATCTTCTGTGAGCAGTTCCTGCAGATCTGGATACCAGGTCCGTCTTGGCCAATCTGGAACAATGAGGATTGTTCTCACTCCTTTTCTTCTTATTATCCTCAACACCTTTGGTATGAGAGGAAGAGGAGGAAATACCTAGACTGACCGGAACACCCACGGTGTCACTAGGGCATCTACCGCTACTGCCTGAGGGTCTCTTGACCTGGCGCAATACCTCTGTAACTTTTTGTTGAGGCGGGACGCCATCATGTCTATCTGTGGCAGTTCCCACCGACTCACAATCTGTGTGAAAACTTCTGGATGAAGTCCCCACTCTCCCGGGTGTAGGTCGTGTCTGCTGAGGAAGTCTGCTTCCCAGTTGTCCACTTCCGGAATGAACACTGCTGACAGTGCGCTTGAATTCTGGTGGCTTCCGCCATTGCCACTCTGCTCCTTGTGCCGCCTTGGCGGTTTACATGAGCCACTGCGGTGATGTTGTCTGACTGGATCAGAACTGGTTGGTCGCGAAGTAAGGTCTCCGCTTGACGTAGGGCGTTGTATATGGCCCTTAGCTCCAGGATGTTGATGTGAAGACAAGTCTCTTGACTTGACCAAAGACCCTGGAAATTTCTTCCCTGTGTGACTGCTCCCCAACCTCAGAGGCTTGCGTCCGTGGTCCCCAGGATCCAGTCCTGAATGCCGAATCTGCGTCCCTCGAGAAGGTGAGCACTCTGCAGCCACCACAGTAGTGACACCCTGGCCCTGGGGGACAGGGTGATCAACCGATGCATCTGAAGATGTGACCCGGACCACTTGTCCAGTAGGTCCCATTGGAAAGTCCTCGCATGGAACCTGCAGAAGGGAATGGCCTCGTATGACGCCACCATCTTTCCCAGGACTCGAGTGCAATGATGCACTGACACCTGTTTTGGTTTCAATAGGTTCTTGACCAGAGTCATGAGTTCCTGGGCCATCTCTATCGGGAGATAAACCCTCTTCTGGTCCGTGTCCAGAATCATGCCCAAGAAGGGTAGACGAGTCGTAGGAACCAACTGCGACTTTGGAATATTGAGAATCCAGCCGTGTTGCTGTAACACTTTCAGTGAAAGAGATACGCTGTTCAGCAACTGCTCTCTTGATCTCGCTTTTATGAGGATATCGTTCAAGTACGGGATAATTGTGACACCTTGCTTCCGCAGGAGCACCATCATTTCCGCCATTACCTTGGTGAAAATCCTCGGGGCCGTTGAGAGACCTGAAATTGGTAATGACAATCCTGTACCGCAAATCTTAGGTACGCCTGATGAGGTGGATAAATGGGGACATGAAGGTACGCATCCTTTATGTCCAGTGACACCATAAAATCCCCCCCTTCCAGGCTTGCGATGACCGCTCTTAGCGATTCCATCTTGAACTTGAACCTTTTCAAGTATAGGTTCAGAGATTTTAAATTCAATATGGGTCTGACCGAACCGTCCGGTTTCGGGACTACAAACATGGTCGAATAATAACTCCTTCCCTGTTGAAGGAAAGGAACCTTGACCACCACCTGCTGAAGATACAATTTTTGTATTGCGTTTAACACTATTTCCCTCTCTAGGGGGGAAGACGGTAGGGCTGATTTGAAATACCGGCGAGGAGGCACCTCTTCGAATTCCAGCTTGTAACCCTGAGACACAATTTCTATTGCCCAAGGATCCACCTGGGAGTGAACCCACATGTGGCTGAAATTCCGAAGACGTGCCCCCACCGGGCCCGACTCCGCCAGTGGAGGCCCAGCGTCATGCGGTGGATTTTGCAGAGGCCGGTGAGGACTTCTGTTCCTGGGAACTAGCTGTGTTGTGCAGCTTCTTTCCTCTGCCCCTACCTCTGGCAAGAAAGGACGCACCTCAGACTTTCTTGTTTCTTTGTGAACGAAAGGACTGCATTTGATAATGCGGTGCTCTCTTAGGCTGTGAGGGAACATAAGGCAAAAAATGTGACTTTCCAGCTGTAGCTGTGGAGACCAGGTCCGAGAGACCTTCCCCGAACAATTCCCCACCCCTGTAAGGTAAAACCTCCATATGCCTTTTTGAGTCGGCATCACCTGTCCATTGCCGAGTCCACAGGAACCTTCTGGCAGAAATCGACATAGCGTTTATTCTAGAACCCAGTAGACTAATGTCTCTTTGAGCATCTCTCATATATAGGACAGCGTCTTTTATATGCCCCAGGGTCAATAATACAGTATCCTTATCTAGGGTATCCAATTCCTCAGATAAGGTATCCGTCCATGCCGCTACAGCACTACACACCCAGGCCGACGCAATTGCCGGTCTTAGTAAGGTACCTGAATGTGTATAAATGGACTTCAGGGTAACCTCCTGTTTGCGGTCAGCAGCATCTTTGAGGGTAGCCGTATCCTGGGACGGCAGGGCTACCTTTTTGGATAAGCGTGTTAAAGCTTTGTCCACCCTAGGGGAGGATTCCCATCGTAACATATCCGTTGGCGGGAAAGGATACGCCATAAGAATCCGTTTGGAAATCTGCATTTTCTTATCTGGAGATTCCCAAGCTTTTTCACATAACTCATTCAGTTCGTGTGAGGGGGGAAAAGTTACCTCAGGCTTCTTTCCCTTATACATATACACCCTCGTGTCAGGGACAGGGGTTTCCTCTGTGATGTCTAAAACATCCTTTATTGCTATAATCATATATCGAAGGGATTTAGCCAATTTTGGCTGTAACTTTGCATCATCGTAATCGACACTGGAGTCAGAATCCATGTCGGTATCTGTGTCAACAATTTGGGATAGTGGGCGCTTATGAGACACTGACGGTCCCTGCGACAGAGGGTCAGGCACGGGTTGAGACCCTGACTGTCCCAATGCATCAGCCTTGTCAAATCTTTTATGCAAGGAATTAACATTATCATTTAAAACCTTCCACATATCCATCCAATCAGGTGTCAGCGCCGTCGGCGGAGACACCACATTCATTTGCTCCCGCTCCTCTCCCACATAGCCTTCCTCATCAGACATGTCGACACAAGCGTACCGACACACCACACACACACACACACACACACACACACACACACACACACACACACACACACACACACACACAGGGAATGTCCTTTCTGAAGACAGTTCCCCCACAAGGCCCTTTGGAGAGACAGAGAGAGAGTATGCCAGCACATACCCCAGCGCTATATAACCCAGGAATCACACAGTAACTTAATGTTAACCCAGTAGCTGCTGTATGTATAGTTTTTTGCGCCTAATTATGTGCCCCCCCTCTCTTTTCAACCCTCTTCTACCGTGTATCTGCAGGGGAGAGTCCGGGGAGCTTCCTCTCAGCGGAGCTGTGGAGAAAAAATGGCGCTGGTAAATGTGCTGAGGGAGAAGCCCCGCCCCCTCGACGGTGGGCTTCTGTCCCGCTTATACAGTACTTTTGGCGGGGGCTCATACATATATACAGTGCCCAGCTGTATATATGTGTACTTTTGCCAACATGAGGTCCCAAATGCTGGCCAGGGCGCCCCCCCCTGGGCCCTGCACCCTTACAGTGACCGGAGTATGTGAGGTGTGTGGAGCAATGGCGCACAGCTGCAGTGCTGCGCGTTACCTCTAGTGAAGATCATGAAGTCTTCTGCCGCCTGTGAAGTCTTCTTTTCTTCTCATACTCACCCGGCTTCTGTCTTCCGGCTCTGCGAGGGGGACGGCGGCGCGGCTCTGGGACGGACGGCGAGGGTGAGATCCTGCGTACCAATCCCTCTGGAGCTAATGGTGTCCAGTAGCCTAAGAAGCAGGACCTAGCTTCAGAGAGTAGGGCTGCTTCTCTCCCCTCAGTCCCTCGATGCAGGGAGTCTGTTGCCAGCAGAGCTCCCTGAAAATAAAAAACCTAACAAAATACTTTCTATCAGTAAACTCAGGAGAGCTCACTGAAAAGCACCCAGCTCCTCTGGGCACAGTATCAAACTGAGGTCTGGAGGAGGGGCATAGAGGGAGGAGCCAGAGCACACCAGGAACTAAATTCTTTCTTAAAGTGCCCATGTCTCCTGCAGAGCCCGTCTATCCCATGGTCCTTACGGAGTCCCCAGCATCCACTAGGACGTTAGAGAAATATCGTTATATCACGGGTCGCACCATCGTTAGGGGTGTACCCAGTTTTAAACCGTTTCTAACTACAGCACCTACATCAACATGACGGCAGGTCCACATACATAGGGGGAAGGTAGTTTGGAAGGAAGATCACGGACTTAAAGGGACACTAAAAACAGAACACAAGATACATGCAAAACACTGTATGACAGTCGCACATATATATGTACAGGGCTAAGACGTCTGTTTACTCCCAGTGACTATCAACTGGTCTGGTTTTTGTGCAAGACAAGTATAAGTTCTCGTATGGTTAGATGGTAAGCTCTTTAGGGCAACACAATTGCCTTCTGTGCATGAAATGCTTTGTACTTTATGAGAAGTTACACAGAAGCATGCATGCCATCACAATTCTGCTGAGCAATTTATATACATTTCTATTACTAGAACAGAGAGGAGGGCTTACCTTAAATATCAGGTAAAGAATCACCAGTATAGATACAGTATATCGAAGCACATTGGTCTGCAAAACACATCATTCTATTACACAAGTAATACAGTCACATTGTTGTATGCTGAAATAAAAATGACTGTAAACTGCCATCTAGTGGATAGAGCTGAAAATACACATAGAGTACATGACTTGCGGATCTTAATGCAGATTTATAGGGTTAGGGTTATACAGTGTTCTGCAGCATACATCACTCTCCACACTCCCTGGTGTAAACGGCTGCAATGAGCAGGTACTGAGTGACATGACCCGGAATATTTAGATGAATTCTGAGTAGTACGTTATATAACTAGACTGATGGGAGACATACAGAAAGACGAGGTCAGACTCTGGGTTCCCCTGTACCAAGGATCACTAGTCATGTGACAGGACACCCCTTTCACAGCCTGATCAGCTGATAGTGGTCAGTGATCTCTTCCTGTGTATGGAGCCAGCCTCCAGCTACCACTACAGAAATGGGGGCTTATCGGGGGAACCACAAGTATTTACATTCATATCCCTTATTTACATGGGTTGGGTATGATATGCCGGAGCTCAGAAGACTGACCATGGCATCCCGATGGTGAGAATCCCGACAAGGCTAGATTACCCCAATGCCCCCCTAACCCTCCCTTTCCACAGCCTAAACACCCCCAGCCCTCCCCGAAGCCTAACCCTCCCCCTGGGGGTGCCTAAACCTAACCCTCCCTCCCCCGCAGCCTAACCCTCCCCGGCGGTGCCTAAACCTGACCCTCTTTCCCCCGCAGCCTAACCCTCCCCAGGGGTGCCTAAACCTAATCCTCCCTCCCCCGCAGCCTAACCCTCCGCGGGGGTGTCTAAACCTAACCCTCCCTTCCCCGCAGCCTAACCCTCCCTGGCGGTGCCTAAACCTAACCCTCCCTCATCCGCAGCCTAACCCTCCCCGGGGGTGCCTAAACCTAACCCTCTCCCCCCGCAGCCTAACCCTCCCCAGGGGTGCCTAAACCTAACCCTCTCTCCCCCGTAGCCTAACCCTCCCCGGGGGTGCCTAAACCTAACCCTCCCTCCCCGCAGCTTAACCCTCCCCGGGGGTGCCTAGACCTAACCCTCCCTCCCCCGCAGCCTAACCCTCCCTCCCCCGCAGCCTAAACCTCCCCGGGGGTGCCTAAACCTGACCCTCTTTCCCCCGCAGCCTAACCCTCCCCAGGGGTGCCTAAACCTAATCCTCCCTCCCCCGCAGCCTAACCCTCCGCGGGGGTGCCTAAACCTAACCCTCCCTCCCCCGCAGCCTAACCCTCCCCGGGGGTGCCTAAACCTAACCCTCCCTCCCCCGCAGCCTAACCCTCCCCGGGGGTGCCTAAACCTAACCCTCCCTCCCCCGCAGCCTAACCCTCCCCGGAGGTGCCTAAACCTAACCCTCCCTCCCCCGCAGCCTAACCCTCCCCGGGGGTGCCTAAACCTAACCCTCCCTCCCCCGCAGCCTAACCCTCCCTGGGGGTGCCTAAACCTAACCCTCTCTCCCCCACAGCCTAACCCTCCCCGGGGGTGCCTAAACCTAACCCTCCCTCATCCGCAGCCTAACCCTCCCCGGGGGTGCCTAAACCTAACCCTCTCTCCCCCGTAGCCTAACCCTCCCCGGGGGTGCTTAAACCTAACCCTCTCTCCCCCGTAGCCTAACCCTTCCCGGGGGTGCCTAAACCTAACCCTCTCTCCCCTGAAGCCTAACCCTCCCCGGCGGTGCCTAAACCTAACCCTCCCTCATCCGCAGCCTAACCCTCCCCAGGGGTGCCTAAACCTAACCCTCTCTCCCCCGTAGCCTAACCCTCCCCGGGGGTGCCTAAACCTAACCCTCCCTCCCCGCAGCTTAACCCTCCCCGGGGGTGCCTAGACCTAACCCTCCCTCCCCCGCAGCCTAACCCTCCCTCCCCCGCAGCCTAAACCTCCCCGGGGGTGCCTAAACCTGACCCTCTTTCCCCCGCAGCCTAACCCTCCCCAGGGGTGCCTAAACCTAATCCTCCCTCCCCCGCAGCCTAACCCTCCGCGGGGGTGCCTAAACCTAACCCTCCCTCCCCCGCAGCCTAACCCTCCCCGGGGGTGCCTAAACCTAACCCTCCCTCCCCCGCAGCCTAACCCTCCCCGGGGGTGCCTAAACCTAACCCTCCCTCCCCCGCAGCCTAACCCTCCCCGGGGGTGCCTAAACCTAACCCTCCCTCCCCCGCAGCCTAACCCTCCCCGGGGATGCCTAAACCTAACCCTCCCTCCCCCGCAACCTAACCCTCCCCGGGGGTGCCTAAACCTAACCCTCTCTCCCCCACAGCCTAACCCTCCCCGGGGGTGCCTAAACCTAACCCTCCCTCATCCGCAGCCTAACCCTCCCCGGGGGTGCCTAAACCTAACCCTCTCTCCCCCGTAGCCTAACCCTCCCCGGGGGTGCTTAAACCTAACCCTCTCTCCCCCGTAGCCTAACCCTTCCCGGGGGTGCCTAAACCTAACCCTCTCTCCCCTGAAGCCTAACCCTCCCCGGCGGTGCCTAAACCTAACCCTCCCTCATCCACAGCCTAACTCTCCCCGGGGGTGCCTAAACCTAACCCTCCCTCCCCCGCAGCCTAACCCTCCCCGGCGGTGCCTAAACCTAACCCTCCCTCATCCGCAGCCTAACCCTCCCCGGGGGTGCCTAAACCTAACCCTCTCTCCCCCGTAGCCTAACCCTCCCCGGGGGTGCTTAAACCTAACCCTCTCTCCCCCGTAGCCTAACCCTCCCCGGGGGTGCCTAAACCTAACCCTCCCTCCCCCGTAGCCTAACCCTCCCCGGGGGTGTCTAAACCTAACCCTCTCTCCCCGCAGCCTAACCCTCCCCGGGGGTGCCTAAACCTAACCCTCTCCCCCCGCAGCCTAACCCTCCCCAGGGGTGCCTAAACCTAACCCTCTCTCCCCCCGTAGCCTAACCCTCCCCGGGGGTGCCTAAACCTAACCCTCCCTCCCTGCAGCCTAACCCTCCCCGGGGGTGCCTAAACCTATCCCTCCCTCCCCCGCAGCCTAACCCTCCCCGGGGGTGCCTAAACCTAACCCTCCCTCCCCCGCAGCCTAAACCTCCCCGGGGGTGCCTAAACCTGACCCTCTTTCCCCCGCAGCCTAACCCTCCCCAGGGGTGCCTAAACCTAATCCTCCCTCCCCCGCAGCCTAACCCTCCCCGGGGGTGCCTAAACCTAACCCTCCCTCCCCCGCAGCCTAACCCTCCCCGGGGGTGCCTAAACCTAACCCTCCCTCCCCCGCAGCCTAACCCTCCCCAGGGGTGCCTAAACCTAATCCTCCCTCCCCCGCAGCCTAACCCTCCCCGGGGGTGCCTAAACCTAACCCTCCCTGGAGCCTAACCCTCCACCCGCAGCCTAAACCTAACCTCCCCCCTCCCGCAACTTACCTGTCCGCAGGCCCAGCAAACCCTTGTCTGGGATCACGTCGGTCAGGAATCCAACGCCAGGATTGTGATCCTTGTTGGGATGCCAGCACCGGCAGTCCGAGCAGTTTTGGATTCTGACTGTATCCCATTTATATGAATGTACATTTGCATATCATAGGTTTTGTGCTGCCTTATAGAGGAGTATTTACTGCTGAGGGCCGCCACATACTCCCCCTCCTAGGTAACACTTCACCAATGTAGCTTTATTACTTCGTTCCTATTTTGTTTGTTGCAGCCTTACCCTCTGTGGTGTGTACAGACGGAACAATCGCAGCACAATCTCCCAAACCTCCATACTGACAAGTCCAAAAGAGGCAAAGGCGCACATGTGGGCGGTCCACAGGTATTTCATCCTGCAATGAGAGTGGTCTGTGTCATGCGTGATGCGTAACTAGAGCGCGGTACTTACATACATTTATCTATTGCCTTACCGCATGGTGCTGACGGCCAGGCAGCCAAACACAATGCTGTGCACTACATTGTACGCGACGTCCGCTCTTACAGACCACGCGCTCTTCTCACCCTGAGGTTTCTGTTGTGTGGTTGGCGAGATGCTGAAAAACAACAATAAAGTGATAAAACAGCCGCCAAGGAGCACATGTAACAGCCAGGCTTGTTCTGCTTTTTAAATAATTGGCGCTTTAAAAAATAAGATTTTACTTACCGGTAAATCTATTTCTCGTAGTCCGTAGTGGATGCTGGGGACTCCGTAAGGACCATGGGGAATAGACGGGCTCCGCAGGAGACAGGGCACTTTAAGAAAGAATTAGGACTACTGGTGTGCACTGGCTCCTCCCTCTATGCCCCTCCTCCAGACCTCAGTTAAAGAAACTGTGCCCGGAAGAGCTGACAGTACAAGGAAAGGATTTTGGAATCCAGGGTAAGACTCATACCAGCCACACCAATCACACTGTACAACTTGTGATAACTTACCCAGTTAACAGCATGAACAACAACAGAGCATCAGATAACCCTGATGCAACCATAACATAACCCTTATTTAAGCAATAACTATATACAAGTATTGCAGAAGAAGTCCGCACTTGGGACGGGCGCCCAGCATCCACTACGGACTACGAGAAATAGATTTACCGGTAAGTAAAATCTTATTTTCTCTAACGTCCTAGAGGATGCTGGGGACTCCGTAAGGACCATGGGGATTATACCAAAGCTCCCAAACGGGCGGGAGAGTGCGGATGACTCTGCAGCACCGAATGAGCAAACACAAGGTCCTCCTCAGCCAGGGTATCAAACTTGTAGAACTTTGCAAAGGTGTTTGAACCTGACCAAGTAGCAGCTCGGCAAAGCTATAATGCCGAGACCCCTCGGGCAGCTGCCCAAGAAGAGCCCACCTTCCTTGTGGAGTGGGCTTTTACTGATTTTGGAAGCGGCAAACCAGCCGCAGAATGAGCCTGCTGAATCGTGTTACAGATCCAGCGAGCAATAGTTTGCTTTGAAGCAGGAGCAACCAGCTTGTTGGATGCATGCAAGATAAACAGCGAGTCAGTCTTCCTGACTCTAGCCGTTCTGGCTACCTAAACTTTCAAAGCCCTGACTACATCTAGTAACTCGGAATCCTCCAAGTCACGAGTAGCCACAGGCACCACAATAGGTTGGTTCATATGAAAAGATGACACCACTTTTGGCAGAAATTGTGGACGAGTCCGCAATTCTGCTCTGTCCATATGGAAAACCAGATAGGAGCATTTATGTGACAAAGCCGCCAATTCTGACACACGCCTAGCCGAAGCCAAGGCTAATAGCATGACCACCTTCCACGTGAGATATTTTAACTCCTCCACGGTTTTAAGTGGCTCAAACCAGTGTGATTTCAGGAAACTCAACACCACGTTAAGATCCCAAGGTGCCACTGGAGGCACAAACGGGGGCTGAATATGCAGCACTCCCTTTACAAATGTCTGAACTTCAGGAAGAGAAGCCAGTTCTTTTTGAAAGAAAATGGATAGGGCCGAAATCTGGACCTTAATGGACCCCAATTTTAGGTCCAAAGTCACTCCCGACTGTAGGAAGTAAAGGAAACGGCCTAGCTGGAATTCCTCTGTAGGGGCATTCCTGGTCTCACACCAAGCAACATATTTTCGCCATATACGGTGATAATGTTTAGCCGTCACGTCCTTCCTAGCCTTTATTAGCGTAGGAATAACCTCATCCGGAATTCCTTTTTCTGCTAGGATCCGGCGTTCAACCGCCATGCCGTCAAACGCAGCCGCTGTAAGTCTTGGAACAGACAAGGCTCCTGCTGCAACAGATCCTGCCTTAGAGGCAGAGGCCATGGGTCCTCTGTGAGCATTTCTTGCAGTTCTGGATACTAAGACCTTCTTGGCCAATTCGGAACAATGAGTATTGCTCTCGCTCCTCTTTTTCTTATGATTCTCAGCACCTTGGGTATGAGAGGAAGAGGAGGAAACACATAAACCGACCGGAACACCCACGGTGTCACCAGTGCGTCTACAGCTATCGCCTGAGGGTCTCTTGACCTGGCGCAATACCTCTGTAGCTTTTTGTTGAGGCGGGATGCCATCATGTCCACCTGTGGCAGTTCCCATCTCCTTGCAATCTGTGTGAAGTCCCCACTCTCCCGGGTGGAGGTCGTGCCTGCTGAGGAAGTCTGCTTCCCAGTTGTCCACTCCCGGAATGAACACTGCTGACAGTGCTCGTACGTGATTCTCCGCCCATCGAAGAATTTTGGTGGCTTCCGCAATCGCCACCCTGCTCCTTGTGCCGCCTTGGCGGTTTACATGAGCCACTGCGGTGATGTTGTCTGATTGAATCAGCACTGATTGGTCGCGAAGCAGGGTCTCCGCTTGACTTAGGGCGTTGTATATGGCCCTTAGTTCCAGATATTGATGTGAAGGCAAGTCTCCTGACTTGACCACTGACCTTGGAAATTTCTTCCCTATGTGACTGCCCCCTCACCCTCGGAGGCTTGCATCCGTGGTCACCAGGACCCAGTCCTGAATGCCGAATCTGCGGCCCTCGAGAAGGTGAGTGCTCTGCAGCCACCACAGAAGAGACACCCTGGCCCTGGGGGATAGGGTGATCAGCAGATGCATCTGTAGATGCGATCCGGACCACTTGTCCAACAGATCCCACTGAAAGGTCCTCGCATGGAACCTGCCGAAGGGAATGGCCTCGTATGACGCCACCATCTTTCCCAGTACTCTCGTGCACTGATGCACCGACACCTGTTTTGGTTTTAAGAGGTCTCTGACCAGTGTCATAAGTTCCTGCGCCTTCTCCGTCGGGAGAAAAACCTTCTTCTGGTCTGTGTCCAGAATCATGCCCAGGAAGGGCAGACGCGTCGTAGGAATCAGCTGCGACTTTGGAATATTCAGAATCCAGCCGTGCTGTTGTAACACTTCCCGAGAGCGTGCTACACTGATCAGCAACTGCTCTCTGGACCTCGCCTTTATGAGGAGATTGTCCAAGTATGGGATAATTGTGACCCCTTGCTTTCGCAGGAGCACCATCATTTCCGCCATTACCTTGGTAAATATTCTCGGTGCCATGGACAGACCAAACGGCAACGTCTGGAATTGGTAATGACAATCCTGTACCACAAATCTGAGGTACTCCTGATGAGGTGGATAAATGGGGACATGAAGGTAAGCATCCTTTATGTCCAGAGACACCATAAAATCCCCCTCCTCCAGGCTTGCGATGACCGCTCTGAGCGATTCCATCTTGAACTTGAACCTTTTCAGGTATATGTTCATGGATTTTAAATTCAATATGGGTCTGACCGAACCGTCCGGTTTCAGTACCACAAACATTGTCGAATAGTAACCCCTTCCCTGTTGAAGGAGGGGAACCTTTACCACCACCTGCTGGAGATACAATTTGTGAATTGCAGTTAACACTATTTCCCTCTCTATGGGGGAAGCTGGCAGGGATGATTTGAGGTAACGGTGAGGGGGCATCACTTCGAATTCCAGCTTGTATCCCTGAGACACAATCTCTATAGCCCAGGGATACACCTGAGAGTGAACCCACTTGTGGCTGAAATTTCGGAGACGCGCCCCCACCGGGCCTGGCTCCACCTGTGGTGCCCCAGCGTCATGCGGTGGATTTAGTAGAAGCCGGGGAGGACATCTGTTCCTGGGAACTAGCTGTATTGTGCAGCTTCTTTCCTCTACCCCTGCCTCTGGCAAGAAAGGACGCACCTCGGACTTTCTTGCCTCTTTGTGATCGAAAGGACTGCATTTGGTAATACGGTGCTTTCTTAGATTGTGAGGGAATATATGGCAAAAAATGTGACTTTCCAGCCGTAGCTGTGGAGACCAGGTCCGAGAGACCGTCCCCAAACAATTCCTCACCCTTATACGGTAAAACCTCCATGTGCCTTTTTGAGTCGGCATCGCCTGTCCATTGCCGAGTCCACAGGACCCTTCTGGCAGAAATCGACATAGCATTTATTCTAGAGCCCAGTAGGCAAATGTCCCTCTGGGCATCCCTCATATATAGGACAGCGTCTTTTATATGCCCCAGGGTCAGTATTATAGTATCCTTGTCCAAGGTATCAAGTTCCTCAGATAAGGTATCTGTCCATGCTGCTACAGCACTACACATCCAGGCCGACGCAATTGCCGGCCTTAGCAGGGTACCTGAATGTGCATAAATGGATTTCAGGATACCCTCCTGCTTTCTATCTGCAGCATCATTTAGGGTGGCCGTATCCTGTGACGGCAGGGCTACCCTCTTGGATAAGCGTGTTAAAGCTTTGTCCACCCTAGGGGAGGATTCCCAGCGTAACCTGTCCGTTGGCGGGAAAGGATACGCCATAAGCATCCGTTTGGAAATCTGCAGTTTCCTATCTGGAGATTCCCAAGCCTTTTCATATAACTCATTTAATTAATGTGAAGGGGGAAAGGTCACCTCTTGCCTTTTCTCCCCATACATATAAACCCTCTTGTCAGGGACTGGGGTTTCCTCTGTGATGTGCAACACATCTTTCATTGCTATAATCATGTAACGGATGGCTTTAGACATTTTAGGCTGTAACTTTGCATCATTGCCATCGACACTGGAGTCAGAATCCGTGTCGATATCTGTGTCAACAATTTGGGATAGTGGGCGCTTCTGAGACCCTGACGGCCTCTGCGCTGTAGGATCAGGCATGGGTTGAGACCCTGACTGTCCCAAGGCTTCAGCTTTATCCAACCTTTTATGCAAGGAATTTACATTATCATTTAAAACCTTCCACATATCCATCCAATCGGGTGTCGGCGCCGTCGGAGAGAAAGCGGAGCTGTGGAGAGAAAATGGTGCTGGTGAGTGCTGAGGAAGAAGCCCCGCCCCCTCAGCGGCGGGCTTCTGTCCCGCGTTTTGTGTGTAAAATAATGGCGGGGGCTCATGCATATACACAGTGCCCAACTGTATATATGCTGTTTTTGCCATGAGTTACCCAATTGCTGCCCAGGGCGCCCCCCCCTGCGCCCTGCACCCTACAGTGACCGGAGTGTGTGGGTTAGTGTGGGAGCAATGGCGCACAGCTGCAGTGCTGTGCGCTACCTCAGATGAAGACAGGAGTCTTCTGCCGCCGATTTTGATGTCTTCTTGCTTCACTCGCCGGCTTCTGTCTTCTGGCTCTGCGAGGGGGACGGCGGCGCGGCTCCGGGATCGGACGACCAAGGGTGAGTTCCTGTGTTCGATCCCTCTGGAGCTAATGGTGTCCAGTAGCCTAAGAAGCGCAACCTATCCGCAGTTAGTAGGTTTGCTTCTCTCCCCTCAGTCCCACGTAGCAGGGAGTCTGTTGCCAGCAGATCTCTCTGAAAATAAAAAATCCTAATAAAATACTTTCTTATTAGCAAGCTCAGGAGAGCTCACTAAGGTGCACCCAGCTCTGACCGGGCACAGATTCTAACTGAGGTCTGGAGGAGGGGCATAGAGGGAGGAGCCAGTGCACACCAGTAGTTCCAATTCTTTCTTAGAGTGCCCTGTCTCCTGCGGAGCCAGACTATTCCCCATGGTCCTTACGGAGTCCCCAGCATCCACTAGGACGTTAGAGAAATACGGACAGACTCACCGCAATTTCTGCAGAGTGTGCAGCTTGCAGGCTATTACATAAGCCCCGGGGTCTATTTATTAAGCCTTGGAGAGAGCTGAAGTGGACGGAGATAAAGCACCAACCAAAAGGCTCCTATCTTTTATCAAATACAGCCTGTAACATGACAGCTAGGAGCTGATTAGCTGGTACTTTATCACTCTCTGAGGTTTAGTAAATAGACCCTTATATACTGTATAACATGCACATTATGTGAGTGGGATCTTGTAGGATCAGGGGGAAGGTAAGTAGTACTTTATCTCATCTTTGTGAATGGCACGTATGCGTTCAGGTCTTAAAAAGAAACAAAAATACACATTTTATTTTCATTAGAGATAATTCACCTCCAGGTTCTCTGATCTGTGTCAGCCATTGCCAAAGACACAAGGACAGAACCTCTTTAAGGTAAAGCACTTTGCATGTGTGACACTACAAAACGGGATGTAAGTTGGGATACCGGTGCTCGGGATCCTGACAGTCACATTACCAACGCCTGCATTCCCACAGGCGGGATTCCGAACGTAAGTATCCCAGGGAGGTTAGGGTTAGGCTGCATGGAGGGGAGGGGAGGTTAGGGTTAGGCTGCAGGGAGGGGAGGGTTAGGGTTAGTGTTAGGCTGCAGGGAGGGGAGGGGAGGTTAGGGTTAGGCTGCAGGGAGGGGAGGTTAGGGTTAGGCTGCAGGGAGGGGAGGTTAGGGTTAGGCTGCAGGGAGGGGAGGTTAGGGTTAGGCTGCAGGGAGGGGAGGTTAGGGTTAGGCTGCAGGGAGGGGAAGGTTAGGGTTAGGCTGCGGGATGGGAGGTTAGGGTTAGGCTGCAGGATGGGAGGTTAGGGTTAGGCTGCAGGGAGGGGAGGTTAGGGTTAGGCTGCAGGGAGGGGAGGTTAGGGTTAGGCTGCAGGGAGGGGAGGGGAGGTTAGGGTTAGGCTGCGGGATGGGAGGTTAGGGTTAGGCTGCAGGGAGGGGAGGTTAGGCTGCAGGGAGGGGAGGTTAGGGTTAGGCTGCAGGGAGGGGAGGTTAGGGTTAGGCTGCAGGGAGGGGAGGTTAGGGTTAGGCTGCAGGGAGGGGAGGGGAGGTTAGGGTTAGGCTGCAGGGAGGGGAGGTTAGGGTTAGGCTGCAGTGAGGGGAGGTTAGGCTGCAGGGAGGGGAGGTTAGGGTTAGGCTGCGGGATGGGAGGTTAGGGTTAGGCTGCGGGATGGGAGGTTAGGGTTAGGCTGCAGGGAGGGGAGGTTAGGGTTAGGCTGCAGGGAGGGGAGGTTAGGGTTAGGCTGCAGGGAGGGGAGGGGAGGTTAGGGTTAGGCTGCAGGGAGGGGAGGTTAGGGTTAGGCTGCAGTAAGGGGAGGGGAGGTTAGGCTGCAGGGAGGGGAGGTTAGGGTTAGGCTGCAGGGAGGGGAGGTTAGGGTTAGGCTGCAGGGAGGGGAGGTTAGGGTTAGGCTGCAGGGAGGGGAGGTTATGGTTAGGCTGCAGGGAGGGGAGGTTAGGGTTAGGCTGCAGGGAGGGGAGGTTAGGGTTAGGCTGCAGGGAGGGGAGGGGAGGTTAGGGTTAGGCTGCAGGGAGGGGAGGGGAGGTTAGGGTTAGGCTGCAGGGAGGGGAGGTTAGGGTTAGGCTGCAGGGAGGGGAGGTTAGGGTTAGGCTGCAGGGAGGGGAGGTTAGGGTTAGGCTGCAGGGAGGGGAGGTTAGGGTTAGGCTGCAGGGAGGGGAGGTTAGGGTTAGGCTGCAGGGAGGGGAGGTTAGGGTTAGGCTGCAGGGAGGGGAGGTTAGGGTTAGGCTGCAGGGAGGGGAGGTTAGGATTAGGCTGCAGGGAGGGGAGGTTAGGGTTAGGCTGCAGGGAGGGGAGGTTAGGGTTAGGCTGCAGGGAGGGGAGGGGAGGTTAGGGTTAGGCTGCAGGGAGGGGAGGTTAGGGTTAGGCTGCAGGGAGGGGAGGGGAGGTTAGGGTTAGGCTGCAGGGAGGGGAGGTTAGGGTTAGGCTGCAGGGAGGGGAGGGGAGGTTAGGGTTAGGCTGCGGGATGGGAGGTTAGGGTTAGGCTGCAGGGAGGGGAGGTTAGGCTGCAGGGAGGGGAGGTTAGGGTTAGGCTGCAGGGAGGGGAGGGGAGGTTAGGGTTAGGCTGCGGGGAGGGGAGGTTAGGGTTAGGCTGCAGGGAGGGGAGGGGAGGTTAGGCTGCAGGGAGGGGAGGTTAGGGTTAGGCTGCAGGGAGGGGAGGTTAGGGTTAGGCTGCAGGGAGGGGAGGTTAGGGTTAGGCTGCAGGGAGGGGAGGTTAGGGTTAGGCTGCAGGGAGGGGAGGTTAGGCTGCGGGGAGGGGAGGTTAGGGTTAGGCTGCGGGGAGGGGAGGTTAGGGTTAGGCTGCAGGGAGGGGAGGTTAGGGTTAGGCTGCAGGGAGGGGAGGGGAGGTTAGGGTTAGGCTGCAGGGAGGGGAGGTTAGGGTTAGGCTGCAGGGAGGGGAGGTTAGGGTTAGGCTGCAGGGAGGGGAGGGGAGGTTAGGGTTAGGCTGCAGGGAGGGGAGGTTAGGGTTAGGCTGCAGGGAGGGGAGGGGAGGTTAGGGTTAGGCTGCAGGGAGGGGAGGTTAGGGTCAGGCTGCAGGGAGGGGAGGTTAGGGTTAGGCTGCAGGGAGGGGAGGTTAGGGTTAGGCTGCAGGGAGGGGAGGTTAGGGTTAGGCTGCAGGGAGGGGAGGTTAGGCTGCAGGGAGGGGAGGTTAGGGTTAGGCTGCAGGGAGGGGAGGTTAGGGTTAGGCTGCAGGGAGGGGAGGTTAGGGTTAGGCTGCAGGGAGGGGAGGTTAGGGTTAGGCTGCAGGGAGGGGAGGTTAGGGTTAGGCTGCGGGATGGGAGGTTAGGGTTAGGCTGCGGGATGGGAGGTTAGGGTTAGGCTGCGGGATGGGAGGTTAGGGTTAGGCTGCGGGATGGGAGGTTAGGGTTAGGCTGCAGGGAGGGGAGGTTAGGGTTAGGCTGCAGGGAGGGGAGGTTAGGGTTAGGCTGCAGGGAGGGGAGGTTAGGGTTAGGCTGCAGGGAGGGGAGGTTAGGGTTAGGCTGCAGGGAGGGGAGGTTAGGGTTAGGCTGCAGGGAGGGGAGGTTAGGGTTAGGCTGCGGGGAGGGGAGGTTAGGGTTAGGCTGCGGGGAGGGGAGGTTAGGGTTAGGCTGCAGGGAGGGGAGGTTAGGGTTAGGCTGCAGGGAGGGGAGGTTAGGGTTAGGCTGCAGGGAGGGGAGGTTAGGGTTAGGCTGCAGGGAGGGGAGGTTAGGGTTAGGCTGCAGGGAGGGGAGGGGAGGTTAGGGTTAGGCTGCAGGGAGGGGAGGTTAGGGTTAGGCTGCAGGGAGGGGAGGTTAGGGTTAGGCTGCAGGGAGGGGAGGGGAGGTTAGGGTTAGGCTGCAGGGAGGGGAGGTTAGGGTTAGGCTGCAGGGAGGGGAGGTTAGGGTTAGGCTGCAGGGAGGGGAGGTTAGGGTTAGGCTGCAGGGAGGGGAGGGGAGGTTAGGGTTAGGCTGCAGGGAGGGGAGGTTAGGGTTAGGCTGCAGTGAGGGGAGGGGAGGTTAGGGTTAGGCTGCAGGGAGGGGAGGTTAGGGTTAGGCTGCAGGGAGGGGAGGTTAGGGTTAGGCTGCGGGATGGGAGGTTAGGGTTAGGCTGCGGGATGGGAGGTTAGGGTTAGGCTGCAGGGAGGGGAGGTTAGGGTTAGGCTGCAGGGAGGGGAGGTTAGGGTTAGGCTGCAGGGAGGGGAGGTTAGGGTTAGGCTGCAGGGAGGGGAGGGGAGGTTAGGCTGCAGGGAGGGGAGGTTAGGGTTAGGCTGCAGGGAGGGGAGGGGAGGTTAGGCTGCAGGGAGGGGAGGTTAGGGTTAGGCTGCGGGATGGGAGGTTAGGGTTAGGCTGCGGGATGGGAGGTTAGAGTTAGGCTGCAGGGAGGGGAGGTTAGGGTTAGGCTGCAGGGAGGGGAGGTTAGGGTTAGGCTGCAGGGAGGGGGGGTTAGGCTGCAGTGAGGGGAGGGGAGGTTAGGCTGCAGGGAGGGGAGGTTAGGGTTAGGCTGCAGGGAGGGGAGGTTAGGGTTAGGCTGCAGGGAGGGGAGGTTAGGGTTAGGCTGCAGGGAGGGGAGGTTAGGGTTAGGCTGCAGGGAGGGGAGGTTAGGGTTAGGCTGCAGGGAGGGGAGGTTAGGGTTAGGCTGCAGGGAGGGGAGGGGAGGTTAGGGTTAGGCTGCAGGGAGGGGAGGTTAGGGTTAGGCTGCAGGGAGGGGAGGTTAGGGTTAGGCTGCAGGGTGGGGAGGGGAGGTTAGGGTTAGGCTGCAGGAGGGGAGGGGAGGTTAGGGTTAGGCTGCAGGGAGGGGAGGTTAGGGTTAGGCTGCAGGGAGGGGAGGTTACGGTTAGGCTGCAGGGAGGGGAGGTTAGGGTTAGGCTGCAGGGAGGGGAGGTTAGGGTTAGGCTGCAGGGAGGGGAGGTTAGGGTTAGGCTGCAGGGAGGGGAGGTTAGGGTTAGGCTGCAGGGAGGGGAGGGGAGGTTAGGGTTAGGCTGCAGGGAGGGGAGGTTAGGGTTAGGCTGCAGGGAGGGGAGGTTAGGGTTAGGCTGCGGGATGGGAGGTTAGGGTTAGGCTGCAGGGAGGTGAGGTTAGGCCTGCAGGGAGGGGAGGTTAGGGTTAGGCTGCAGGGAGGGGAGGGGAGGTTAGGGTTAGGCTGCGGGGAGGGGAGGTTAGGGTTAGGCTGCAGGGAGGGGAGGGGAGGTTAGGCTGCAGGGAGGGGAGGTTAGGGTTAGGCTGCAGGGAGGGGAGGGGAGGTTAGGGTTAGGCTGCAGGGAGGGGAGGTTAGGGTTAGGCTGCAGGGAAAGGAGGTTAGGGTTAGGCTGCAGGGAGGGGAGGTTAGGGTTAGGCTGCGGGGAGGGGAGGTTAGGGTTAGGCTGCAGGGAGGGGAGGTTAGGGTTAGGCTGCAGGGAGGGGAGGTTAGGGTTAGGCTGCAGGGAGGGGAGGGGAGGTTAGGGTTAGGCTGCAGGGAGGGGAGGTTAGGGTTAGGCTGCAGGGAGGGGAGGTTAGGGTTAGGCTGCAGGGAGGGGAGGTTAGAGTTAGGCTGCAGGGAGGGGAGGTTAGGGTTAGGCTGCAGGGAGGGGAGGGGAGGTTAGGGTTAGGCTGCAGGGAGGGGAGGTTAGGGTTAGGCTGCAGGGAGGGGAGGTTAGGGTTAGGCTGCAGGGAGGGGAGGTTAGGGTTAGGCTGCAGGGAGGGGAGGTTAGGGTTAGGCTGCAGGGAGGGGAGGTTAGGGTTAGGCTGCAGGGAGGGGAGGTTAGGGTTAGGCTGCAGGGAGGGGAGGTTAGGGTTAGGCTGCAGGGAGGGGAGGTTAGGGTTAGGCTGCAGGGAGGGGAGGTTAGGGTTAGGCTGCAGGGAGGGGAGGTTAGGGTTAGGCTGCGGGATGGGAGGTTAGGGTTAGGCTGCAGGGAGGGGAGGTTAGGGTTAGGCTGCAGGGAGGGGAGGTTAGGGTTAGGCTGCAGGGAGGGGAGGTTAGGGTTAGGCTGCAGGGAGGGGAGGTTAGGGTTAGGCTGCAGGGAGGGGAGGGGAGGTTAGGGTTAGGCTGCAGGGAGGGGAGGTTAGGGTTAGGCTGCAGGGAGGGGAGGGGAGGTTAGGGTTAGGCTGCAGGGAGGGGAGGTTAGGGTTAGGCTGCAGGGAGGGGAGGTTAGGGTTAGGCTGCAGGGAGGGGAGGTTAGGGTTAGGCTGCAGGGAGGGGAGGTTAGGGTTAGGCTGCAGTGAGGGGAGGGGAGGTTAGGGTTAGGCTGCAGGGAGGGGAGGTTAGGGTTAGGCTGCGGGGAGGGGAGGGGAGGTTAGGGTTAGGCTGCAGGGAGGGGAGGTTAGGGTTAGGCTGCAGGGAGGGGAGGTTAGGGTTAGGCTGCAGGGAGGGGAGGTTAGGGTTAGGCTGCAGGGAGGGGAGGTTAGGGTTAGGCTGCAGTGAGGGGAGGGGAGGTTAGGGTTAGGCTGCAGGGAGGGGAGGTTAGGGTTAGGCTGCAGGGAGGGGAGGTTAGGGTTAGGCTGCAGGGAGGGGAGGTTAGGGTTAGGCTGCAGGGAGGGGAGGGGAGGTTAGGGTTAGGCTGCAGGGAGGGGAGGTTAGGGTTAGGCTGCAGGGAGGGGAGGGGAGGTTAGGGTTAGGCTGCAGGGAGGGGAGGGAGGTTAGGGTTAGGCTGCAGGGAGGGGAGGTTAGGGTTAGGCTGCAGGGAGGGGAGGTTAGGGTTAGGCTGCAGGGAGGGGAGGGGAGGTTAGGCTGCAGGGAGGGGAGGGGAGGTTAGGGTTAGGCTGCAGGGAGGGGAGGGGAGGGTTAGGCTGCAGGGAGGGGAGGGGAGGTTAGGGTTAGGCTGCAGGGAGGGGAGGTTAGGGTTAGGCTGCAGGGAGGGGAGGTTAGGGTTAGGCTGCAGGGAGGGGAGGTTAGGGTTAGGCTGCAGGGAGGGGAGGTTAGGGTTAGGCTGCAGGGAGGGGAGGTTAGGGTTAGGCTGCAGTGAGGGGAGGTTAGGGTTAGGCTGCAGGGAGGGGAGGTTAGGGTTAGGCTGCAGGGAGGGGAGGGGAGGTTAGGGTTAGGCTGCAGGGAGGGGAGGTTAGGGTTAGGCTGCAGGGAGGGGAGGGGAGGGGAGGTTAGGGTTAGGCTGTGGGATGGGAGGTTAGGGTTAGGCTGCAGGGAGGGGAGGTTAGGGTTAGGCTGCAGGGAGGGGAGGTTAGGGTTAGGCTGCAGGGAGGGGAGGTTAGGGTTAGGCTGCAGGGAGGGGAGGTTAGGGTTAGGCTGCAGGGAGGGGAGGTTAGGGTTAGGCTGCAGGGAGGGGAGGGGAGGTTAGGGTTAGGCTGCAGGGAGGGGAGGGGAGGTTAGGGTTAGGCTGCAGGGAGGGGAGGTTAGGGTTAGGCTGCAGGGAGGGGAGGTTAGGGTTAGGCTGCAGGGAGGGGAGGTTAGGGTTAGGCTGCAGGGAGGGGAGGTTAGGGTTAGGCTGCAGGGAGGGGAGGTTAGGGTTAGGCTGCGGGATGGGAGGTTAGGATTAGGCTGCAGAGGTGGAGGGGAGGGTTAGGCTGCAGGGTGGGGAGGTTAGGGTTAGGCTGCGGGGAGGGGAGGTTAGGGTTAGGCTGCAGGGAGGGGAGGTTAGGGTTAGGCTGCGGGGAGGGGAGGTTAGGGTTAGGCTGCGGGGAGGGGAGGTTAGGGTTAGGCTGCAGGGAGGGGAGGGGAGGTTAGGGTTAGGCTGCAGGGAGGGGAGGGGAGGTTAGGGTTAGGCTGCAGGGAGGGGAGGTTAGGGTTAGGCTGCAGGGAGGGGAGGTTAGGGTTAGGCTGCAGGGAGGGGAGGTTAGGGTTAGGCTGCAGGGAGGGGAGGGGAGGTTAGGGTTAGGCTGCAGGGAGGGGAGGGGAGGTTAGGGTTAGGCTGCAGGGAGGGGAGGTTAGGGTTAGGCTGCAGGGAGGGGAGGGGAGGTTAGGGTTAGGCTGCAGGGAGGGGAGGTTAGGGTTAGGCTGCAGGGAGGGGAGGTTAGGGTTAGGCTGCAGGGAGGGGAGGTTAGGGTTAGGCTGCAGGGAGGGGAGGGGAGGTTAGGGTTAGGCTGCAGGGAGGGGAGGTTAGGGTTAGGCTGCAGTGAGGGGAGGGGAGGTTAGGGTTAGGCTGCAGGGAGGGGAGGTTAGGGTTAGGCTGCGGGATGGGAGGTTAGGGTTAGGCTGCGGGATGGGAGGTTAGGGTTAGGCTGCGGGATGGGAGGTTAGGCTGCAGGGAGGGGAGGTTAGGCTGCAGGGAGGGGAGGTTAGGGTTAGGCTGCAGGGAGGGGAGGTTAGGGTTAGGCTGCAGGGAGGGGAGGTTAGGGTTAGGCTGCAGGGAGGGGAGGGGAGGTTAGGGTTAGGCTGCAGGGAGGGGAGGGGAGGTTAGGGTTAGGCTGCAGGGAGGGGAGGTTAGGGTTAGGCTGCAGGGAGGGGAGGTTAGGGTTAGGCTGCAGGGAGGGGAGGTTAGGGTTAGGCTGCAGGGAGGGGAGGGGAGGTTAGGGTTAGGCTGCAGGGAGGGGAGGTTAGGGTTAGGCTGCAGGGAGGGGAGGTTAGGGTTAGGCTGCAGGGAGGGGAGGGGAGGTTAGGGTTAGGCTGCAGGGAGGGGAGGTTAGGGTTAGGCTGCAGGGAGGGGAGGTTAGGGTTAGGCTGCAGGGAGGGGAGGGGAGGTTAGGCTGCAGGGAGGGGAGGGGAGGTTAGGGTTAGGCTGCAGGGAGGGGAGGGTTAGGCTGCAGGGAGGGGAGGGGAGGTTAGGGTTAGGCTGCAGGGAGGGGAGGTTAGGGTTAGGCTGCAGGGAGGGGAGGTTAGGGTTAGGCTGCAGGGAGGGGAGGTTAGGGTTAGGCTGCAGGGAGGGGAGGTTAGGGTTAGGCTGCAGGGAGGGGAGGTTAGGGTTAGGCTGCAGTGAGGGGAGGTTAGGGTTAGGCTGCAGGGAGGGGAGGTTAGGGTTAGGCTGCAGGGAGGGGAGGGGAGGTTAGGGTTAGGCTGCAGGGAGGGGAGGTTAGGGTTAGGCTGCAGGGAGGGGAGGGGAGGTTAGGGTTAGGCTGCGGGATGGGAGGTTAGGGTTAGGCTGCAGGGAGGGGAGGGGAGGTTAGGGTTAGGCTGCAGGGAGGGGAGGTTAGGGTTAGGCTGCAGGGAGGGGAGGTTAGGGTTAGGCTGCAGGGAGGGGAGGGGAGGTTAGGGTTAGGCTGCAGGGAGGGGAGGTTAGGCTGCAGGGAGGGGAGGTTAGGGTTAGGCTGCAGGGAGGTGAGGTTAGGGTTAGGCTGCAGGGAGGGGAGGTGAGGTTAGGGTTAGGCTGCAGGGAGGGGAGGTTAGGGTTAGGCTGCAGGGAGGGGAGGTTAGGCTGCAGGGAGGGGAGGGGAGGTTAGGGTTAGGCTGCAGGGAGGGGAGGGGAGGTTAGGGTTAGGCTGCAGGGAGGGGAGGTTAGGGTTAGGCTGCAGGGAGGGGAGGTTAGGGTTAGGCTGCAGGGAGGGGAGGGGAGGTTAGGGTTAGGCTGCAGGGAGGGGAGGTTAGGGTTAGGCTGCAGGGAGGGGAGGTTAGGGTTAGGCTGCAGGGAGGGGAGGTTAGGGTTAGGCTGCAGGGAGGGGAGGTTAGGGTTAGGCTGCAGGGAGGGGAGGTTAGGGTTAGGCTGCGGGATGGGAGGTTAGGATTAGGCTGCAGAGGTGGAGGGGAGGGTTAGGCTGCAGGGTGGGGAGGTTAGGGTTAGGCTGCGGGGAGGGGAGGTTAGGGTTAGGCTGCGGGGAGGGGAGGTTAGGGTTAGGCTGCGGGGAGGGGAGGTTAGGGTTAGGCTGCAGGGAGGGGAGGGGAGGTTAGGGTTAGGCTGCAGGGAGGGGAGGTTAGGGTTAAGCTGCAGGGAGGGGAGGTTAGGCTGCAGGGAGGGGAGGTTAGGGTTAGGCTGCAGGGAGGGGAGGTTAGGGTTAGGCTGCAGGGAGGGGAGGTTAGGGTTAGGCTGCAGGGAGGGGAGGGGAGGTTAGGGTTAGGCTGCAGGGAGGGGAGGTTAGGGTTAGGCTGCAGGGAGGGGAGGGGAGGTTAGGGTTAGGCTGCAGGGAGGGGAGGGGAGGTTAGGGTTAGGCTGCAGGGGGGGAGGTTAGGGTTAGGCTGCAGGGAGGGGAGGTTAGGGTTAGGCTGCGGGAGGGGAGGTTAGGGTTAGGCTGCGGGGAGGGGAGGTTAGGGTTAGGCTGCAGGGAGGGGAGGGGAGGTTAGGGTTAGGCTGCAGGGAGGGGAGGGGAGGTTAGGGTTAGGCTGCAGGGAGGGGAGGTTAGGGTTAGGCTGCAGGGAGGGGAGGTTAGGGTTAGGCTGCAGGGAGGGGAGGGGAGGTTAGGGTTAGGCTGCAGGGAGGGGAGGGGAGGTTAGGGTTAGGCTGCAGGGAGGGGAGGTTAGGGTTAGGCTGCAGGGAGGGGAGGGGAGGTTAGGGTTAGGCTGCAGGGAGGGGAGGTTAGGGTTAGGCTGCAGGGAGGGGAGGTTAGGGTTAGGCTGCAGGGAGGGGAGGTTAGGGTTAGGCTGCAGGGAGGGGAGGGGAGGGTTAGGCTGCAGGGAGGGGAGGTTAGGGTTAGGCTGCAGGGAGGGGAGGTTAGGGTTAGGCTGCGGGGAGGGGAGGTTAGGATTAGGCTGCGGGGAGGGGAGGTTAGGGTTAGGCTGCAGGGAGGGGAGGTTAGGGTTAGGCTGCAGGGAGGGGAGGTTAGGGTTAGGCTGCAGGGAGGGGAGGTTAGGGTTAGGCTGCAGGGAGGGGAGGTTAGGGTTAGGCTGCAGGGAGGGGAGGTTAGGGTTAGGCTGCAGGGAGGGGAGGTTAGGGTTAGGCTGCAGGGAGGGGAGGTTAGGGTTAGGCTGCAGGGAGGGGAGGGGAGGTTAGGGTTAGGCTGCAGGGAGGGGAGGGGAGGTTAGGGTTAGGCTGCAGGGAGGGGAGGGGAGGTTAGGGTTAGGCTGCAGGGAGGGGAGGTTAGGGTTAGGCTGCAGGGAGGGGAGGTTAGGGTTAGGCTGCGGGGAGGGGAGGTTAGGCTGCAGGGAGGGGAGGTTAGGGTTAGGCTGCAGGGAGGGGAGGTTAGGGTTAGGCTGCAGGGAGGGGAGGTTAGGGTTAGGCTGCAGGGAGGGGAGGTTAGGGTTAGGCTGCAGGGAGGGGAGGTTAGGGTTAGGCTGCAGGGAGGGGAGGTTAGGGTTCGGCTGCAGGGAGGGGAGGTTAGGGTTAGGCTGCAGGGAGGGGAGGTTAGGGTTAGGCTGCAGGGAGGGGAGGGGAGGTTAGGGTTAGGCTGCAGGGAGGGGAGGGGAGGGTTAGGCTGCAGGGAGGGGAGGGGAGGTTAGGGTTAGGCTGCAGGGAGGGGAGGTTAGGGTTAGGCTGCAGGGAGTGGAGGGGAGGTTAGGGTTAGGCTGCAGGGAGGGGAGGTTAGGGTTAGGCTGCAGGGAGGGGAGGGGAGGTTAGGGTTAGGCTGCGGGACGGGAGGTTAGGGTTAGGCTGCAGGGAGGGGAGGTTAGGGTTAGCCTGCAGGGAGGGGAGGTTAGGGTTAGGCTGCAGGGAGGGGAGGGGAGGTTAGGGTTAGGCTGCAGGGAGGGGAGGGGAGGGTTAGGCTGCAGGGAGGGGAGGGGAGGTTAGGGTTAGGCTGCGGGATGCGAGGTTAGGGTTAGGCTGCAGGGAGTGGAGGTTAGGGTTAGGCTGCAGGGAGTGGAGGTTAGGGTTAGGCTGCAGGGAGGGGAGGTTAGGGTTAGGCTGCAGGGAGGGGAGGGGAGGTTAGGGTTAGGCTGCAGGGAGGGGAGGTTAGGGTTAGGCTGCGGTATGGGAGGTTAGGGTTAGGCTGCAGGGAGGGGAGGTTAGGGTTAGGCTGCAGGGAGGGGAGGTTAGGGTTAGGCTGCGGGATGGGAGGTTAGGGTTAGGCTGCAGAGGTGGAGGGGAGGGTTAGGCTGCAGGGTGGGGAGGTTGGGGTTAGGCTGCAGGGAGGGGAGGTTAGGGTTAGGCTGCAGGGAGGGGAGGTTAGGGTTAGGCTGCGGGGAGGGGAGGTTAGGCTGCTGGGAGGGGAGGTTAGGGTTAGGCTGCGGGGAGGGGAGGTTAGGGTTAGGCTGCGGGATGGGAGGTTAGGGTTAGGCTGCAGGGAGGGGAGGTTAGGGTTAGGCTGCAGGGAGGGGAGGTTAGGGTTAGGCTGCAGGGAGGGGAGGGGAGGTTAGGGTTAGGCTGCAGGGAGGGGAGGTTAGGGTTAGGCTGCAGGGAGGGGAGGGGAGGTTAGGCTGCAGGGAGGGTAGGTTAGGGTTAGGCTGCAGGGAGGGGAGGTTAGGGTTAGGCTGCAGGGAGGGGAGGTTAGGGTTAGGCTGCAGGGAGGGGAGGTTAGGGTTAGGCTGCAGGGAGGGGAGGTTAGGGTTAGGCTGCAGGGAGGGGAGGTTAGGGTTAGGCTGCAGGGAGGGGAGGTTAGGGTTAGGCTGCAGGGAGGGGAGGTTAGGGTTAGGCTGCAGGGAGGGGAGGTTAGGGTTAGGCTGCAGGGAGGGGAGGTTAGGGTTAGGCTGCAGGGAGGGGAGGGGAGGTTAGGGTTAGGCTGCAGGGAGGGGAGGTTAGGGTTAGGCTGCAGGGAGGGGAGGTTAGGGTTAGGCTGCAGGGAGGGGAGGTTAGGGTTAGGCTGCAGGGAGGGGAGGTTAGGTATAGGCTGCAGGGAGGGGAGGTTAGGGTTAGGCTGCAGGGAGGGGAGGTTAGTGTTAGGCTGCAGGGAGGGGAGGTTAGGGTTAGGCTGCAGGGAGGGGAGGTTAGGGTTAGGCTGCAGGGAGGGGAGGTTAGGGTTAGGCTGCAGGGAGGGGAGGTTAGGGTTAGGCTGCGGGATGGGAGGTTAGGGTTAGGCTGCAGGGAGGGGAGGTTAGGGTTAGGCTGCGGGGGTGGAGGGGAGGGTTAGGCTGCAGGGAGGGGGGGTTAGGCTGCGGGATGGGAGGTTAGGGTTAGGCTGCAGGGAGGGGAGGTTAGGGTTAGGCTGCAGGGAGGGGAGGTTAGGGTTAGGCTGCGGGGAGGGGAGGTTAGGGTTAGGCTGCGGGGAGGGGAGGTTAGGGTTAGGCTGCGGGGAGGGGAGGTTAGGGTTAGGCTGCGGGGAGGGGAGGTTAGGGTTAGGCTGCGGGGAGGGGAGGTTAGGGTTAGGCTGCAGGGAGGGGAGGTTAGGGTTAGGCTGCAGGGAGGGGAGGTTAGGGTTAGGCTGCAGGGAGGGGAGGTTAGGGTTAGGCTGCAGGGAGGGGAGGTTAGGGTTAGGCTGCAGGGAGGGGAGGTTAGGCTGCAGGGAGGGGAGGTTAGGGTTAGGCTGCAGGGAGGGGAGGGGAGGTTAGGGTTAGGCTGCAGGGAGGGGAGGGGAGGTTAGGGTTAGGCTGCAGGGAGGGGAGGGGAGGTTAGGGTTAGGCTGCAGGGAGGGGAGGTTAGGGTTAGGCTGCAGGGAGGGGAGGTTAGGGTTAGGCTGCGGGGAGGGGAGGTTAGGCTGCAGGGAGGGGAGGTTAGGGTTAGGCTGCAGGGAGGGGAGGTTAGGGTTAGGCTGCAGGGAGGGGAGGTTAGGGTTAGGCTGCAGGGAGGGGAGGTTAGGGTTAGGCTGCAGGGAGGGGAGGTTAGGGTTAGGCTGCAGGGAGGGGAGGTTAGGGTTCGGCTGCAGGGAGGGGAGGTTAGGGTTAGGCTGCAGGGAGGGGAGGTTAGGGTTAGGCTGCAGGGAGGGGAGGGGAGGTTAGGGTTAGGCTGCAGGGAGGGGAGGGGAGGGTTAGGCTGCAGGGAGGGGAGGGGAGGTTAGGGTTAGGCTGCAGGGAGGGGAGGTTAGGGTTAGGCTGCAGGGAGTGGAGGGGAGGTTAGGGTTAGGCTGCAGGGAGGGGAGGTTAGGGTTAGGCTGCAGGGAGGGGAGGGGAGGTTAGGGTTAGGCTGCGGGACGGGAGGTTAGGGTTAGGCTGCAGGGAGGGGAGGTTAGGGTTAGCCTGCAGGGAGGGGAGGTTAGGGTTAGGCTGCAGGGAGGGGAGGGGAGGTTAGGGTTAGGCTGCAGGGAGGGGAGGGGAGGGTTAGGCTGCAGGGAGGGGAGGGGAGGTTAGGGTTAGGCTGCGGGATGCGAGGTTAGGGTTAGGCTGCAGGGAGTGGAGGTTAGGGTTAGGCTGCAGGGAGTGGAGGTTAGGGTTAGGCTGCAGGGAGGGGAGGTTAGGGTTAGGCTGCAGGGAGGGGAGGGGAGGTTAGGGTTAGGCTGCAGGGAGGGGAGGTTAGGGTTAGGCTGCGGTATGGGAGGTTAGGGTTAGGCTGCAGGGAGGGGAGGTTAGGGTTAGGCTGCAGGGAGGGGAGGTTAGGGTTAGGCTGCGGGATGGGAGGTTAGGGTTAGGCTGCAGAGGTGGAGGGGAGGGTTAGGCTGCAGGGTGGGGAGGTTGGGGTTAGGCTGCAGGGAGGGGAGGTTAGGGTTAGGCTGCAGGGAGGGGAGGTTAGGGTTAGGCTGCGGGGAGGGGAGGTTAGGCTGCTGGGAGGGGAGGTTAGGGTTAGGCTGCGGGGAGGGGAGGTTAGGGTTAGGCTGCGGGATGGGAGGTTAGGGTTAGGCTGCAGGGAGGGGAGGTTAGGGTTAGGCTGCAGGGAGGGGAGGTTAGGGTTAGGCTGCAGGGAGGGGAGGGGAGGTTAGGGTTAGGCTGCAGGGAGGGGAGGTTAGGGTTAGGCTGCAGGGAGGGGAGGTTAGGGTTAGGCTGCAGGGAGGGGAGGGGAGGTTAGGCTGCAGGGAGGGTAGGTTAGGGTTAGGCTGCAGGAGGGGAGGGGAGGTTAGGGTTAGGCTGCAGGGAGGGGAGGTTAGGCTGCAGGGAGGGGAGGTTAGGGTTAGGCTGCAGGGAGGGGAGGGGAGGTTAGGGTTAGGCTGCGGGGAGGGGAGGTTAGGGTTAGGCTGCAGGGAGGGGAGGTTAGGGTTAGGCTGCAGGGAGGGGAGGTTAGGGTTAGGCTGCAGGGAGGAGAGGTTAGGGTTAGGCTGCAGGGAGGGGAGGTTAGGGTTAGGCTGCAGGGAGGGGAGGTTAGGGTTAGGCTGCAGGGAGGGGAGGGGAGGTTAGGGTTAGGCTGCAGGGAGGGGAGGTTAGGCTGCAGGGAGGGGAGGTTAGGCTGCAGGGAGGGGAGGTTAGGCTGCAGGGAGGGGAGGTTAGGGTTAGGCTGCAGGGAGGGGAGGTTAGGGTTAGGCTGCAGGGAGGGGAGGTTAGGGTTAGGCTGCGGGATGGGAGGTTAGGGTTAGGCTGCAGGGAGGGGAGGTTAGGGTTAGGCTGCGGGGGTGGAGGGGAGGGTTAGGCTGCAGGGAGGGGAGGTTAGGGTTAGGCTGCGGGATGGGAGGTTAGGGTTAGGCTGCAGGGAGGGGAGGTTAGGGTTAGGCTGCAGGGAGGGGAGGTTAGGGTTAGGCTGCAGGGAGGGGAGGTAAGGGTTAGGCTGCAGGGAGGGGAGGTTAGGGTTAGGCTGCAGGGAGGGGAGGTTAGGGTTAGGCTGCAGGGAGGGGAGGGGAGGTTAGGGTTAGGCTGCAGGGAGGGGAGGTTAGGGTTAGGCTGCAGGGAGGGGAGGTTAGGGTTAGGCTGCAGGGAGGGGAGGTTAGGGTTAGGCTGCAGGGAGGGGAGGGGAGGTTAGGGTTAGGCTGCAGGGAGGGGAGGTTAGGGATAGACAGCAGGGAGGGGAGGTTAGGGTTAGGCTGCAGGGAGGGGAGGGGAGGTTAGGGTTAGGCTGCAGGGAGGGGAGGGGAGGTTAGGGTTAGGCTGCAGGGAGGGGAGGGGAGGTTAGGCTGCAGGGAGGGGAGGTTAGGGTTAGGCTGCAGGGAGGGGAGGTTAGGGTTAGGCTGCAGGGAGTGGAGGGGAGGTTAGGGTTAGGCTGCAGGGAGGGGAGGTTAGGGTTAGGCTGCAGGGAGGGGAGGTTAGGGTTAGGCTGCAGGGAGGGGAGGTTAGGGATAGGCTGCGGGGAGGGGAGGTTAGGGTTAGGCTGTGGGGAGGGGAGGTTAGGGTTAGGCTGCGGGGAGGGGAGGTTAGGGTTAGGCTGCGGGGAGGGGAGGTTAGGGTTAGGCTGCAGGGAGGGGAGGTTAGGGTTAGGCTGCAGGGAGGGGAGGTTAGGGTTAGGCTGCGGGATGGGAGGTTAGGGTTAGGCTGCAGGGAGGGGAGGTTAGGGTTAGGCTGCAGGGAGGGGAGGTTAGGGTCAGGCTGCAGGGAGGGGAGGTTAGGGTTAGGCTGCAGGGAGGGGAGGGGAGGTTAGGGTTAGGCTGCAGGGAGGGGAGGTTAGGGTTAGGCTGCAGGGAGGGGAGGTTAGGGTTAGGCTGCGGTATGGGAGGTTAGGGTTAGGCTGCGGGAGGGGAGGTTAGGGTTAAGCTGCAGGGAGGGGAGGTTAGGGTTAGGCTGCGGGATGGGAGGTTAGGGTTAGGCTGCAGAGGTGGAGGGGAGGGTTAGGCTGCAGGGTGGGGAGGTAAGGGTTAGGCTGCAGGGAGGGGAGGTTAGGGTTAGGCTGCAGGGAGGGGAGGTTAGGGTTAGGCTGTGGGGAGGGGAGGTTAGGGTTAGGCTGCGGGGAGGGGAGGTTAGGGTTAGGCTGCGGGGAGGGGAGGTTAGGGTTAGGCTGCGGGGAGGGGAGGTTAGGGTTAGGCTGCGGGGAGGGGAGGTTAGGTTTAGGCTGCAGGGTGGGGAGGTTAGGGTTTGGCTGCGGGGAGGGGAGGTTAGGCTGCGGGAAGGGGAGGTTAGGGTTAGGCTGAGGGGAGGTTAGGCTGCGGGAGGGGATGGTTAGGGTTAGGCTGCGGGAAGGAGAGGTTAGGGTTAGGCTGCGGGGAGTGGAGGTTAGGGTTAGGCTGCGGGAGGGGAGGTTAGGGTTAGGCTGCAGAGGTGGAGGGGAGGGTTAGGCTGCAGGGAGGGGAGGTTAGGGTTAGGCTGCAGGGATGGGAGGTTAGGGTTAGGCTGCAGGGAGGGGAGGTTAGGGTTAGGCTGCAGGGAGGGGAGGTTAGGGTTAGGCTGCAGGGAGGGGAGGTTAGGGTTAGGCTGCAGGGAGTGGAGGGGAGGTTAGGGTTAGGCTGCAGGGAGGGGAGGTTAGGGTTAGGCTGCAGGGAGGGGAGGTTAGGGTTAGGCTGCAGGGAGGGGATGTTAGGGTTAGGCTGCAGGGAGGGGAGGTTAGGGTTAGGCTGCAGGGAGGGGATGTTAGGGTTAGGCTGCGGGGAGGGGAGGTTAGGGTTAGGCTGCGGGGAGGGGAGGTTAGGGTTAGGCTGCGGGGAGGGGAGGATAGGGTTAGGCTGCGGGGAGGGGAGGTTAGGGTTAGGCTGCGGGGAGGGGAGGTTAGGGTTAGGCTGCAGGGAGGGGAGGTTAGGGTTAGGCTGCAGGGAGGGGAGGTTAGGGTTAGGCTGCAGGGAGGGGAGGTTAGGGTTAGGCTGCAGGGAGGGGAGGTTAGGGTTAGGCTGCAGGGAGGGGAGGTTAGGGTTAGGCTGCAGGGAGGGGAGGTTAGGGTTAGGCTGCAGGGAGGGGAGGTTAGGGTTAGGCTGCAGGGAGGGGAGGGGAGGTTAGGGTTAGGCTGCAGGGAGGGGAGGTTAGGGTTAGGCTGCAGGGAGGGGAGGTTAGGGTTAGGCTGCAGGGAGGGGAGGTTAGGGTTAGGCTGCGGGATGGGAGGTTAGGGTTAGGCTGCAGGGAGGGGAGGTTAGGGTTAGGCTGCGGGGGTGGAGGGGAGGGTTAGGCTGCAGGGAGGGGAGGTTAGGGTTAGGCTGCGGGATGGGAGGTTAGGGTTAGGCTGCGGGATGGGAGGTTAGGGTTAGGCTGCAGGGAGGGGAGGTTAGGGTTAGGCTGCAGGGAGGGGAGGTTAGGGTTAGGCTGCGGGGAGGGGAGGTTAGGGTTAGGCTGCGGGGAGGGGAGGTTAGGGTTAGGCTGCAGGGAGGGGAGGTTAGGGTTAGGCTGCGGGGAGGGGAGGGGAGGTTAGGGTTAGGCTGCAGGGAGGGGAGGTTAGGGTTAGGCTGCAGGGAGGGGAGGTTAGGGTTAGGCTGCAGGGAGGGGAGGTTAGGGTTAGGCTGCAGGGAGGGGAGGTTAGGGTTAGGCTGCAGGGAGGGGAGGTTAGGGTTAGGCTGCAGGGAGGGGAGGGGAGGTTAGGGTTAGGCTGCAGGGAGGGGAGGGGAGGTTAGGGTTAGGCTGCAGGGAGGGGAGGTTAGGGTTAGGCTGCAGGGAGGGGAGGTTAGGTATAGGCTGCAGGGAGGGGAGGTTAGGGTTAGGCTGCAGGGAGGGGAGGTTAGGGTTAGGCTGCAGGGAGGGGAGGTTAGGGTTAGGCTGCAGGGAGGGGAGGTTAGGGTTAGGCTGCAGGGAGGGGAGGTTAGGGTTAGGCTGCAGGGAGAGGAGGTTAGGGTTAGGCTGCAGGGAGGGGAGGGGAGGTTAGGGTTAGGCTGCAGGGAGGGGAGGTTAGGGTTAGGCTGCAGGGAGGGGAGGTTAGGGTTAGGCTGCAGGGAGGGGAGGTTAGGGTTAGGCTGCGGGGAGGGGAGGTTAGGGTTAGGCTGCAGGGAGGGGAGGTTAGGGTTAGGCTGCGGGGAGGGGAGGTTAGGGTTAGGCTGCGGGGAGGGGAGGTTAGGGTTAGGCTGCGGGGAGGGGAGGTTAGGGTTAGGCTGCGGGGAGGGGAGGTTAGGGTTAGGCTGCAGGGAGGGGAGGTTAGGGTTAGGCTGCAGGGAGGGGAGGTTAGGGTTAGGCTGCAGGGAGGGGAGGTTAGGGTTAGGCTGCAGGGAGGGGAGGTTAGGGTTAGGCTGCAGGGAGGGGAGGTTAGGGTTAGGCTGCAGGGAGGGGAGGTTAGGGTTAGGCTGCAGGGAGGGGAGGTTAGGGTTAGGCTGCAGGGAGGGGAGGGGAGGTAAGGGTTAGGCTGCAGGGAGGGGAGGGGAGGTTAGGGTTAGGCTGCAGGGAGGGGAGGGGAGGTTAGGGTTAGGCTGCAGGGAGGGGAGGTTAGGGTTAGGCTGCAGGGAGGGGAGGTTAGGGTTAGGCTGCAGGGAGGGGAGGTTAGGGTTAGGCTGCAGGGAGGGGAGGGGAGGTTAGGGTTAGGCTGCAGGGAGGGGAGGTTAGGGTTAGGCTGCAAGGAGGGGAGGTAAGGGTTAGGCTGCAGGGAGGGGAGGGTAGGGTTAGGCTGCAGGGAGGTTAGGGTTAGGCTGCAGGGAGGGGAGGTTAGGGTTAGGCTGCAGGGAGGGGGGGTTAGGGTCAGGCTGCAGGGAGGGGAGGTTAGGGTTAGGCTGCAGGGAGGGGAGGTTAGGGTTAGGCTGCAGGGAGGGGAGGTTAGGGTTAGGCTGCAGGGAGGGGAGGTTAGGGTTAGGCTGCAGGGAGGGGAGGTTAGGCTGCAGGGAGGGGAGGTTAGGGTTAGGCTGCAGGGAGGGGAGGTTAGGGTTAGGCTGCAGGGAGGGGAGGTTAGGGTTAGGCTGCAGGGAGGGGAGGTTAGGGTTAGGCTGCAGGGAGGGGAGGTTAGGTATAGGCTGCAGGGAGGGGAGGTTAGGGTTAGGCTGCAGGGAGGGGAGGGGAGGTTAGGGTTAGGCTGCAGGGAGGGGAGGTTAGGGTTAGGCTGCAGGGAGGTTAGGGTTAGGCTGCAGGGAGGGGAGGTTAGGGTTAGGCTGCAGGGAGGGGGGGTTAGGGTCAGGCTGCAGGGAGGGGAGGTTAGGGTTAGGCTGCAGGGAGGGGAGGTTAGGGTTAGGCTGCAGGGAGGGGAGGTTAGGGTTAGGCTGCAGGGAGGGGAGGTTAGGGTTAGGCTGCAGGGAGGGGAGGTTAGGCTGCAGGGAGGGGAGGTTAGGGTTAGGCTGCAGGGAGGGGAGGTTAGGGTTAGGCTGCGGGATGGGAGGTTAGGGTTAGGCTGCAGGGAGGGGAGGTTAGGGTTAGGCTGCGGGGGTGGAGGGAGGGTTAGGCTGCAGGGAGGGGAGGTTAGGGTTAGGCTGCAGGGAGGGGAGGTTAGGGTTAGGCTGCAGGGAGGGGAGGTTAGGGTTAGGCTGCAGGGAGGGGAGGTTAGGGTTAGGCTGCAGGGAGGGGGAGGTTAGGGTTAGGCTGCAGGGAGGGGAGGGGAGGTTAGGGTTAGGCTGCAGGGAGGGGAGGGGAGGTTAGGGTTAGGCTGCAGGAGGGGAGGGGAGGTTAGGGTTAGGCTGCAGGGAGGGGAGGTTAGGGTTAGGCTGCAGGGAGGGGAGGTTAGGGTTAGGCTGCAGGGAGGGGAGGTTAGGGTTAGGCTGCAGGGAGGGGAGGTTAGGGTTAGGCTGCAGGGAGGGGAGGTTAGGGTTAGGCTGCAGGGAGGGGAGGTTAGGTATAGGCTGCAGGGAGGGGAGGTTAGGTATAGGCTGCAG